>NW_026589920.1:0-1072 GCF_907164565.1 Psammomys obesus | reverse complement strand
GTACCCACTTGGATACTGAGCTACCATGGACTATGTCTGAGCAGAGGTTCTAGGTTATATCCATACATGGTCCTTGGTTGGAAAAACAGTCTCATATAAGATTCCTGTGCCCAGATATATTTTGTCCTTGTGGAACTCCTGTCCTCTCCAGGTCATATTAACTCCCCCTTCTTTCATATGATTCCCTGCACTTTGCTGAAGGTTTGGTTATGAGTCTCAGTATCTGCTTTGATATACTACTGTGTAGAGTCTTTCAGAGGCCCTCTGTGGTAGGCTCCTGTCCTGTTACTTGTTTCTCCTACATCCAATGCCCATCCCAATTGTCTTTCTAAGTGAAGATTGATCATCTTACCCTAGGTCCTCTTTCTTGTTTATCTTTTTAAGAATATGTAAAGGACTAACGAAGTTAAAAAGCAATAAATCAAGCAATCCAATTAAAAAATGGAGTATGGAGCTAAACAGAGAATTCTCTGTAGAGGAATATAGAATGGCAGATAAACAGTTAAAGAGATTCTCAAGTCATTAGCCATCAGGGAGGTGCAAATCAAAACGACCCTGAGATTTTACCTTACACCCCCCAGAATGGCTAAAATCAAAAACTCAAATGACAACACATAGTGGAGAGGTTGTGAAGAAAGGGGAACCCTCCTCCATTGCTGGTGGGAATGTGAACTTCTATAACCACTTTGGAAATCAATCTGGTGCTTTCTCAGAAAATTAGGAATAGTGCTTCCTCAAGACCCAGCTATACCACTCCTAGGCATATATCCAGAAGAGGCTCAAATACACAGCAAGGACATTTGCTCAACCATATTTGTAGCAGCTATATTTGTAATAGCCAGAACCTGGAGGCAGCCCAGACAGACAGTCCATCAGTTGAAGAATGGATACAGAAATTGTGGTATTTTTACACAATGGAATACTACTCAGCAATTAAAAACGAGGAAATCATGAAATTTGTAGGCAAATGGTGGGATCTAGATCATTCTAAGTGAGGTTTCCCAGAAGGAGAAAGACACACATGGTATGTACTCACTTATTTAGCCTTGCCTATTGTTAATAAAAATAAAAT
>NW_026589919.1:0-7504 GCF_907164565.1 Psammomys obesus | reverse complement strand
ATCACCTCCATTTTCTAAGAGACTTCCAAAGCAAAAGGACTCTCTGTAAAGGAGGTTAGTAGTAGCTAGAGGGTCAGAAATATAACAGTTCACGTGTCACTTTGTGCTTGGCTTGTAGCAGTTGTGAAATCTGTGTTTATTTAATTTGTATTAATTAGAAAATCAATGGTATCTCTGGTCCAGTGCAACTTTTTCATGCTAAAGTTTCCTTACACCTTTTCATGTAAACTTGACTATATTTTAGGCTTATGTTTTTGGCTTTTTCTCTCACCCCCTCATTCTTTCACAAACACTGTACATTCTTGACTATTGAAGTTTGTGGTGTAAGTACAGAAGTCACATCATGCCAGAATATCACGAGATTTATGACAATAGAATCATCACTTATTTTTCTGTTTTCCTCTGTTTCTTACCAGGTGGCTTTTCTGATATGAGATAGAGATTTTGGATTGTTCTTTAGCAATCACATAAAGGCAATATGCACTTATGTCTGTAGAAGGCAGAAGAGACAACATGAAGGTGAGTGATACCAGTTGGCCAGTTTACTCCTTCTCTTTTGACATTTTCTTTTGGTGATCTGTCATTTTCTTCAGAAGTTTCATGTGTCCAGTGGTCTCCATATTCTTTAGTTGGATTATTTTATTCTCCTGAAAAGATTAAATCAAAACCCTGCCCCAGCCCTAATTCAGGGGTGAGGGTTGTACCTTTTAGGCATGTTATATCTTTTATAGGGCAACATGGTCTTTTTAGAAATAGAAAAGGTATAATATCTCAATTAAAATTAAAAAAAATCTTTGAAAGTTAACAAATATGCCTTAAAGTGTATTTATTTCTAGATAATAAAGGGCATTCACTTTGATTTTCAGCCTGCCTTTTACAAGCAGCTTTTAAATAAAATCCCTGTAAATTCTATGTGCCTGCCTCTGCCTCTCAGGTGGTATGTAAAAGGCATGTGCCTCCCAAATGCTGGGATTAAGGATATGAACTACCAACACCCTGTCATTGTAACTCCTGAATTTAGAAAACAACTAATTAATAGAGAACTGCTTGTCTCTTCTGGGATTAAATGCATGGTCTATCACCATGCTGCTCAAATATGTTATATTCACTCCAAATTATTCCAAATCAAATAAGTTTATACCTTTGAATTTACATAAAACATTTTAAACCTCTTAACTGTTTTTAATATAAAACAAAAGTATCTTTTTTTCATGAAACATATTGCATTCTTTAATAAACATTACATTGATCTAATAATTTGCATGGTTTTGTTTGCAGCTGGCTCTATAAGTTTTTTTATAACAACACAATACAGAATACAAATTGGTTTGAGTTATCTTAGATAAAAATTATCTATTTTACAAGATAATAAATTTTAAATTTCTTAGATATTAATGTCTAATTAATTTCCTATTTAAGAAGAAAACTTTAGTCTTTATTAAGTTAGTTTGGACTGAATGACCACACTGTCTGATTAACAGTTACCTCTGCTTATTCAGGAGATCTCTACTACTATTCAAATCTAATCATTATCAATTTTGATAGGATCCACCTTTCTTTTCCTGTGGAAACATTTGGTTTTACCAGTGAAGACACAGTTCAGTAGTTTCTAACTGTCTACTCCTTTTAGTTATGTTTACTTCTTTTTGTTCTAGAGTATTTAGGTGTACTGTTAAGTTGCTACTAAGAGATCTTTCTGATTATTTTTCTGAATGTACTTAATGCTATGAACTGTCTTCTGGTCAACACTTCCATTGTGTACTATGAGTTTTGATATGTTGTGTATTCATTTCATTGACTTCTAGAAAGTCTTTAATTTCTTTCTTTATTTCAGTTTTGATTCATTTTTTATTCAGTAGAGAGTTGTTCAATTTCTATGAGTTTGTAAGCTTTTTGTTGTTTCTGTTATTGATGATGTGCTGCTTTTAAACCTTAGTGGTCTGATAGGATGCATGAGGTTATTGAAAGTTACTTATATCTTTTGAGACTTCTACTGTTCAAGTATATCATCAATTTTGGTGAACAACATATGAGTTGCTGAGAAGAGGGAACAATCTTTTGTGCTTTGGTGGATGTTCTGTAAACATCATTTGGGTATATTTAGTTTTTTGATGTTAGTTAGCTGGAACATTTCTCTGTTCAGTTCGGTCAGGGGGACCTGTCCATTGGTGAGAGTGATATATTGAAGTCTTTCCCTATCAGTTTATGAGGGCTAGGATATGATGCAAGCTGCAGAAGTGTTTCTTTTATAACTTGGGTGCTCTTATGTTGGGGGCATAGATGTTAACTATTGAAATGTTATATTGCTGGATATTTTTAATATGTCATATCCTTTGCCATCTTTTGATTAGTTTTTTTTTGAAATCTGTTTTGTTAGATATTAAAATAGCTGTACAAGCTTGATACTCTAGTCCATTTATTTAGAATATCTTTTTCCAACCCTTTACCTTGAGGTAATGTCTATCTTGATGTGAAGCTGTGTTTGTTGTATTTAGAAGAAGGGTGGATTCTATTTTATCATCCATTTTGTGAGTCTCTGTCTTTTTATTGGTGTGTTTGGGTCAATGTTAAGAGATATCATTGAACAGTGACTGTTATTTGGCTGGTGGTGGTGGTTTTAGCACCTTGAGTGGGGCTGTATTTATACATACATATTATTTAAAATTGAACTTTTTATGGAACATCTTATTTTCCCCATTTGGTGACTGAAAGTTTCTGGGCATAGTTAGTAATTTGTGTTGACTTCTGTAGTTTTTTGAGTCAGAAGCACTCTGTCTAAGCCCTTCAACTTCTAACATTTTTACTGAGAATACAGGATTAATTCCAATAGATCTGCATTTTTGTTTCTTGGTTGGTTTTTGTTTGTTTTACTTTGATTGATTGGTTAGGTTCTTTTTTGTTGTTTGTTTTGTTTTTAGTTGCAGCTTTTCATATTCTTTTTGTTCTGCATGTTTAGTATTTTGATTATTCTGTGCTAAGAGGGATTTCTTTTCTGGTCCAGACTCTTTGGTATTTTGTATGCTTCTTGTGCCTTGACTTGATAGACATCTTCTCCTTTAGGTTAAGAAATTTTTCTTATATGATTTTGTTGAAAATATCTTCTGGACCTTTGATCTCATCCTTCTGCTAATCTGATTATCAGCATGTGTTGTGTTGTCATACTGTCCCAGAGTTCCTGTATGTTTTGTGGTAAGTAATTTTTAGATTTAACATTTTCTTTGACACGTGTATCTATTTCATCTTTTTTTTTTTCTGTTCTTTTTTGTTTTTATTTTGTTTTGTTTTGTTTTGTTTTTAATTTTCAGACAGGCTTGCTTTTTTGCTTTTGCTGTCCTGCAATCACTTTGTAGACCAGGCTGGCTTCAAACTCATAACAATCCAGCTGTTTCTGCCTCCCTGAGTTCTGGTATTAAAAGAATGTGCAAACACACCTGTCTTCCATTTCTTCTATTTTGTATTCAGTGCATAAATTTCTCTCTTTGATCTCTGTTTTCTGTGTGAACCCTACCTCTGTATTTCCTTGTTGTAATCTTTAAATTTTTCATTTCCAGGATTCCCTGAGTTTCTGCATTTAAAAAAATTAAATTTCTTTTTTTTTTTTTGAGGCTAGGATTCTCTGTGTAGCATTGGCTGTCCTGGACTTGTTTTGTAGACCAGGCTGGCATCAAATTCACAGAGATTTCTCTGCCTCTGCCCACCCAAGTGCTGGGATCACAGGCGTGCACCACCATGGCTAGCTTGTTTGTGCGTTCTTTATTGTTTCTATTTACATATTTCCAGAATGTGTTTCATTCTGTCATTCTCCATTTGGGAGAGGCCTGGAGCTCTGCTTTCCAGATGGAGAATGGTAGATCCATTTCTCTCAGGGGCAGCTAGAAAGGTTTAGGGCAACAGCCATGTTCAGTAGGCCAGGGTGTGGAAAATTTTTTTCTATTGACTGTTACAGGTAGCTAGCTCTTTTAGAATGAGATTTCCAGTGGTAGTGGAAATTTGGGTGTTCCAGGGCCTATGGTCATACCAAAGTGTTACCATTCTTGGTTCAGCTACTGTGCTATGCTGTGCTCTGAGAAATTTCACCTCAGAGGTGCAGGCGATAGTCCATGCTCAGTTGGCTTGCAACCAAGACATAGGCCAGGTGAGACCCAGACCCAGTGAGGCCTAGGCCCAGTGGGCCAGAGAGCAGGCCCAGAGGGTGATAAATGATGAATCTTAGGGGCCATGATAGAAGGCTGATGGTATCATGTGTCATACAACCAGCCAGCATGCATGCACTCTCAGCATGTTTATTTGAAGTCAGAGATTTATAAACCTTGGGCAGAGAGAAGGCTGTCAAGGAGGAATGTCTGATTTGCTGGGGTCTAGGGGTCAAGGATACTTGGCTTACATATAGTGCTACCACGCCTCATTTTCCATGCAGTAACATGGTCCTATCTGAAGAAGAAGAGCATAGTACTCAATTATCCTATATGTGAGTTGAAAATCTCAGAGTATAGTTGAAAGTCACTGCTGAAAACTAAGATCCTTAGCAGGGTGATGCATTTCTAGGAATTCCCAGATTCTTGTTGGAGTAAGTTTCCTTCTCAGGAAAGGGGCTGTCTAATAATCTGACCTGAGGGCTATGTGAGGCTCTTTACCAGACCTGGGGTCATATGGATCAGGAAGTGGATTTTTAGGCCCTTCACTGAGAAAACAGAGTTCACCTTCATAGACTGAGTGCAAATATATGGCTATCCAAAGATGTCAGACTTCACCCTAATCCAGCAATGCCTCACATCCTTGAAATGTTTGTTGTTTCATGGCTTTGTTTAAGAAATTAATTGGTTTCCTCCAATAGTTTGATTATGTTTTGCCTGGATTTATTTATGGAACTTATTCATATCACATACAACAGCACATCCTGAATGTACAAACATAGTTGAAAGCACAAGAAAAAGATTTTGAAACAAACTACATGAAAATGATACTGGTCATTAAATCAAATTGGTGTAAAAGGAGGTGTTTAAGTGCAAACACACTGTTTCTTAAAAATCTGCTTTCTTCTACTTGGCTTTTTATATGTCTCATACTGATGCAGACATATATCCAAACATCAGTCATAGAAAATATTATGGTTCCCAAATGATCATAATAGATATCCTTTTCTTTATCATAAGAGTATGAGATAATTTTAATAGTCAAATTTGTTTTTTCCTAATGTTGAAACATTTGTATGCTTTAATGGAATCTCTTCAGTTGGAATAGCCCTCAACTCCAATGCATTTTTTATTGTTCCCAAAGGAAATAACCAGATTGAACAAGTTGTGTGCTGGCCAGTGATTTCTTTGATTTTGATTTTGAGTATAATGTTATTGTATTTGCTTATAGGACTGTGTTATATTTATAAGGCTAGCTTTGTGTTTCCTTTTGACAGGGGTGCTATGTATATTGTGTGATTTGATTAGTTATAATCTAACTATATTTTTTCTCTTAAAAGTCATAGACCTTCACAAACTTTTGCCTTCTGAAAATTTATTATATTATGCTATAATTCCTTTAGGTTTTTGTTGATTTGGAGACTTGATTTAGAGAAACAGCTTTACTTTTCTCTTCTTGATCTTAAAGGGTTGCCTCTCCTCATTTCTTGGTATATCTGTGTTTTCAAGTTGCTGCAATCATCAATGGCTCAGTTTTTGCTACTTAAGTGACTGATAGAATTAACACATTGGTTTTGGGTTTTTAAAACTTTCTCACATATTGTTGGCTCTTTGTCCTTATTAGCTCCAGTTGTCAACATTTCAAAGCCTACAGTCATTGGGAGCCTCAATTAAGGGCATGCACTCATCAGAAAAGCTGGTTGCTGTATCTGTGAGAGATTGTATTGACAAATGATTGATTTAGGAAGGCTATTCCACTGAGAGATGTAATATCCCTAAGCAAGTAGGCCTGGGCCACATAAGACAACTACCTAAGTATAAGACAGTGACGAAGCAAGAGACCAACCCAGGAAATGTTTGATTATGGCTTTTGTCTTAATTTTCTTCAAGCTTGACTTTTTATGCTAAGCTCCCAAAATAATGGACTGTGATGTGACAGTACCAAAATCAATGAATAAACCCATTCATGACCTGAGATTCTTTTGGTTAGGGGATGTAGTCACAGAACAAAGTAGCCAATTAAAACAAAAAATATATGCAAAGAGTGATTTTGGTGCTGGACAGAACCTTGGAATGTTCTCTTTGTAAGGAATGTGGAAAACACCAGGATTTAAGATGGCAAAAAGCTTTAGAAAGCTGTATACAGATTTTCATCTGCTGTTCTAGCAGGACCTAGCAGAGTGTTGAGAGTACTGCAGGCAGAGTAAGTCCAGGTCATAGGATTTCAGTGAAAAATAGACTCATGGAAAATTAAGCTAGAGGTCATTTGTGTGATATTTTAGCTGCAAATCATACTTATTCTGCCCATGCCTTGAGAAGTTGAGTAATGCAGAATTAAAAAATAATGGGCTGGGTTTCTTAGAAAGAACATTGAATCTGTTGAATAGTTATTATTAATGAGACTTTCAGGACCACAGTGAAAGAAAGAGTCAAGTGGAGCAGAAATAAATGTAAAGTCTTTGGTTTGTAGAGAAAAGCATCACTAGTAGTTTCAGATGGCAGTCACATGCTGAAACAGAGACAGTAATTTTTAAGGAGACCATCATCATCAAAGAGAAGGTCCTAGGTCTGGATTTGAAGCCTTAGATGGTATCCTTAAATTAACACTCCCTCCTGATAATTATTCTGTTAATCAAAGGAGTAGGCTTTGATTCCTAGTACCAGAAAAGAACTTCATATAAAACCTGCTCCAAATGTGTTCCAAGTGTGGCACAGTCCATCCCAATTTGTCCATCCCAACTTAAAATCCAACTTGACAGGCTCACCCATGTTATGCTCATTCTGGAAACAAGAAAGATGCAAAATTTAAGATTCTTCCTTTGTGTTTTCAGTTCAACACTGTGAGAGCCATCTGTGTTTGGCAGAGTCAGCTGTAAAGGTTCATTGCATGAAGTAGTGAGGGTGAAGCCTGAGTTACATCTTGACAGTACAAGATGTTGAGGTACCTAAGTTATGAGATACCTCCCATAGAGTGTTTCCTGTAGTGAGTGGAAGTAACCAAACTGAGATGTATGAGACGTTGTGGGGATAGGGAAATCTAAGCCTTTAAAAATAGCAACAAGATTTGTTGTTTTACTTGCTAATCTTCTTGCCTTGGTCCAGTCTTCCCACACTATGTATACTTTCCTCTTTACTGGAATGGGAAGGGGTTTTCTGTGCATCTAAGTTGGAATAAAGGGATTTGTTTCTGATGTTACAAGATGTAGCAGCCAAGAGATTTTCTTGTGTGCCAGAAGAAACATTGGATATTTGAACAGTGTATGAACTATTGCAGAATTTTAGGATCTTTGAAGTTAGACTACATTTATATCATGGGGTGACAATAAGCCTATAGGGAATTTGGTCAGAACTTATTTGCTTGAATCAAAAAA
>NW_026589918.1:0-7050 GCF_907164565.1 Psammomys obesus | reverse complement strand
TCTAATTGTTTGGCTGTGGGTCTCTGCATCTGCTTTCATTATCTGCCAGATGAAGTTTCTCAGATGGCAGTTATGTTAGTCTTCTGTCTACAAGCATACCAGAGTATTATTAATAGTGCCAGTAGTTGGGTGTCTCCCATGGGTTAGGTCTGATGTTGTGCCAGTCATTGGTTGGCCATTTCCTCAATCTCTGTTCCATCTTTTATTCTTGCATATCTTGTAGGCAACAAATTTGGGTCAAGGGTTTTGTGAGTTGGTTGGTGTCCCCCTCCCTCCACTGGCTACAAGATGTGTCCACTTCAGTCTCAATATCCCTGCTGTTAGGCATTTCAGCCAGGCTCACACCCCTATATTTTCCCAGGTACCTCCAGAATTCCAGGTCTTCATCTTATCTCAGAGATGCTGCAACACCAATTTCCCTTCTTTCCTAGCCCTCTCACCCCCATCCGCACATTTCCCACACCTGATCCCCTGTTCTGTTCCTCTCTTCACCCTCTCCCACACACCTCCTCTCTCCCTCCACTTCCCATGTCTATCTCCTTCTTAGTGAGATTCAAGTATCCTCTCTTCTACCCTCCATGTTACTTAGTTTATTTAGGTCTGTGGATTGTACCAGGGTTATCCTGTACTATATGGCTAATATCCCAGGTTAGTTATTTTTGTAGACTCTCTCTAATCTCTCTGTGTTCTCATGGTTCATTACATAAATTGGGACCAGGGTATCACAAAAGTGTAACACACTGTGTCCTGTCAGGTGGTACATACTTTCACTTTGATTACTTGTAATCAGTGTTTTCCAGGCTTTTCTACTACAGTGTTAATACCCGTACCCCCATGAGTACCTTGACACTCTGCGTCTTGGTCCTCATCAGAATGTTAATGCATTTGCCATACACTTACATCAATATGGATTCATGATTTATGTGCCTTCTGTAGTGGACTGGACTGTTACTGTTTGTTTTAGTCTGCTGGGGCTAAGTGACAAATGACTTATAAACAAAAGCTTTACTTTTCACAGTTGTAAACTCTGGAAAGTCTGAAGTTAAATTATAAGGTCTAGTTGGGGGCATGCTTGTCTACAGTCCTGTTCTCACTTTAACCTCAGTGTTCTAAAGGGCCACATGATTTTATAGGATCTCTTCAATAAGGTTATGAACCTATTTATAAGGGCTTCACCTCCCAGACCTGAGTACCTCCCAAAGATCTCATGCAGTTCTGTTACTTTGGGTCTCAGGACTCCAATATAGGAATTTTGGGAGGACATACATATGCAGATCATTTTGATGTTTAAATTGTTTTGTCATTTGACCAATGAGAGCTCATATATCCGGCTTCTGAGTCTTTTTTTCACTCCATTTTCATATTGATTTTACTAATTACACTTTATTCACCTTGAATCCCTCCATGCCCCTCCCTCCTTCTCTCCCAATCCCATTCTCCCTCCTCCTTCTCCACACATGTGCCTCCCCAAGACCACTGATAGGGAAGGTCCTCCTCTCCCTTCCCCTGATCATTGTCTATCAGGGCTCATCACTGTCTTCCTCTGTGGTCTGGTAAGGTTGCTTCCCCCTCAGGGGGAGGTGATCAAAGAGCAGGCCAATCAGTTCATGTCAGAGACATTCCCAGTTCCCATTACAATGGAACCCACTTGGACATTGAACTGCCATGGGCAACATCTGTGTAGGTTTCTAGTTTATCTCCATCAATGGTCCTTGGTTGGAGTATAAGTCTCAGAAAAGACCCCTGTGCCAGATTTTTTTTAGTTCTCTTGTTCTCCTTGTGGAGCACCTGACCTCTCCAGGTCTTATTATTTCCTAATTCTTTCATGAAGTGCTCTGCACTCTGCCCAAAATTTGGCTACAAGTCTCAGCATCTTCTATGATACCCTGCAGGGTAGAGCCTTTCAGATTCCCTCTGTCCTAGGCTCCTGTCCTGTTCCCTGTTTTCTCCCTCTTCAGATGTCCATCCTCTTTGCCTTTCTGAATGAGGATTCAACATCTTAGCCAGAGTCCTCCTCCTTCATAAGTTTCTTTAGTTGTACAGATTTTAGTATGTTTATCCTATATTATATATCTAGTATCCACTTATGATTCAGTATACACCCTGTGTGTCTTTCTGCTGCTGGGATAACTCACTCAGGATGATCTTTTCCAGTTCCCACCATTTGCCTGCAATTTTCATGATTTCCTTTTTTTTGTTGTTGCTGTTGAGTAATATTCCATTATGTAGATGTACCACAATTTTTGAATCCATTCCTCACTTGAGGGGCATCTGGGTTGTTTCCAACTTCTGACTATTACAAATAAAACTGTTATAAACATGGTTGGACAAATGTCTTTATTATATACTTGAGCATCTTTTGGATATATGCTTAGGAGTGGTAGAGCTGAATCTTGAGGAAGCAGTATTCCTAATTGTCTGAGAAAGTGCCAGATTGATTTCCAATGTGATGTACAAGTTTACATTCTTACCAGGAGTGAAGGAGGGTTCCTCTTTCTCAATATTCTATTCATCATGTATTGTCACTTGAGTGTTAGATCTTAGCTCTTCTGATGGGTGTAAGGTGAAATCTGAGGGTTGTTTTGATTTGCATTTCCCTGATGATTAAGGGCATTGAGCATTTAAGTGTTTCTCTGCCATGCCTCTATTGAGAATTCTGTTTAGCTTTGTACCCCATTTTTTTAATTGGATTATTTGATTTATTGCTCTTTAACTTCTTGAGTTCTCTATATATTCTGGATATTGGCCCTCTGTCAGATATAGAGTTAGTGAACATCCTTTGCCAATCTGTAGACAGTATCTTTTGCTTTACAGAAGCTTTTCAGTTTCATGAGGTCCCATTTATTGATTGTTGCTTAAAGCCTGTGCTGTTGGTGTTTGGTTACACCAGCGAAGACACAAGACCTAAGAAAGAGATTTTCGTGGCACAGGCAAGAAGAGCATAAGAGTCCTTTCCAAAGCAATGGTTTTCTTCAACAAAGCAAGCACCAGAATTTAACTTAGGGCATATGGATAAGTTCAAATGTGGGTTTGCCTACTCAGAGCCATTCTAAATTAAGTCCTATTCTGAATGTGATTATAATGTAAAAATAAGAGATAAAAAGGAACTCTTGGCTCAAAGTCATGCAGAAATAAATGTAAAAATTTTAAAATTATGGACAGAAATGCCCCTGGAATGTTTACTTTTGACCACAAGTTTTTAGCTGAAAATGAAGTAAATGAGGCCATGAAAGTAGATTGCTCAGGGAGCAAGGCCATCTGGTAATAATGTCTGGTCTATGAGGGAGATATTACAATGCTACAGTTCTCGCTTACAGAAAGGAAAGAGAGCACAATTTCAGAAAACTTCTAACGTCCCTGTGTACACTATCCCTCAGGAAAAAAATCTATAATTTGAAAGATAGTTTGCATTTTGAAATCATTTTGATACATGATATTCCTAGATAGCCATGCCTGTTTTAGAAGTGTCCATTGAGCTGGGCATGGTGGCACACACCTGTAATCCCAGCACTCAAGGAGGAAGAGGCAAACAGATTTATGTGATTTTGAGCATGGGTGGGTCTACAAAGTGAGTCCAGAACAGCCGAAGCTACACAAGAAAATTGTGTCTCAAAAATAAACAGAGAACACACTCTGTGGAACAATCTGGCCTCAGTCTCAGAGAGATCAGCCTTCCACTGAATCCTAGGCTTAGGATGACAGGGATGCACTTCTGAGCCATGCTATGATTTTTAAGTGGTCTATCATTGAATCAAGAAATTAAAGGATAAAATAAGTTATACAGAGGAAACATTTTTTCTTTTAATAAACAACAATAAGTCTTCAAATTCTACAAAATTTCTCTGTCATCTATAAGTGGCTGCATTGCTTTGTTAATTTCATAATTTATAACTGGATACTAGGCATATAATATAGGATAATCATCCTAAAATCTGTACAGCTAAAGAAGCTAATCAGGAAGGAGGACCTGGGGTAAGATGCTCAATCTTCATTCAGGAAGGCAAACGGGATGGACATCAGAAGACAGAGAAAACAGGAAACTGGACAGGAACCTACCACAGAGGGCCTCTGAAAGACTCTATCCAGCAGGGTATCAAAATATATGCTGAGACTCATAAGGTTGCTGAGACCAACCTTTGGGCAGAGTACAGGTAATCTTATGAAAAAAGGGGGAGATAGAAAGACCTGGAGGGGACAGGAGCTCTACAAGGAGAGCAATAGAACCAAAAATATGGGCATAGGGATTTTTGGAGACTCATACCCCAAAGCAGGACTATGAATGGAGATAATGTAGTATCCCTGACAGATTTAGCCTATTGCAGCTCAGTGTCCAAGAGGGTACTCTAGTAATGGGAACAAGGACTGTCTCTGACATGAACTCAGTGCCTGGCTCTTTGATCACTTATGCCTGTGAGGGGAACCAGTCCACAGAGGAAGACAATGAAGACAGTCTGGATGAGACCTGATAGACTAGGTTCAGATGGAAGGAGAGAAGTACATCCCCTATCAGTGGACTGGGGGAGGAGCATAGAAGAGGGAGAGAGGAAAGGATTGGGAGGGGATGAGGAAGGGTCTATAGCAGGGATACGAAGTGAATAAACTGTAATCAATAAAAATAAAACATTTTAAAAATGCTGGAGTGTGTTTGTGTGTACATACATATGTTATGGTGTATACATGCTAGTGAGAGTACAACTTATTGCTATTTATTATCTACATCCCACATGTAAGTTCTTGACATGAAACACAAAGAGTCTTTTGGCCAGTGACGACACTGGCCCTTATTTATGCTGAAAAATTATTTACGTATCTGCTGGTGTGTGAGTTTGCATATACAGCAGCCCGAGTACAGAAACATTAGAAAAATCTGTAGCAGTGATATCACTACTCAGGGATTGGGCTCAAATCATCAGGCTTAGCAATAACTAAATTTACCCACTTAGAAAATTATCTGACATTCACTTGTAGTTCTGAGAAAGTCTATGAACAGGCTTTACTCCTAAGAAAGAACCATCAAATTCCAAAATAAGACAGGAGTGTATAATTTTCATTTGCAAGTAGCATTTATTATTCAAATCATTTCATTTTCTTCCATCCTCAGATGACAATATATTCATAATCTAAATAAAAAATAATATTGTACTGATGTAATATTTCAACTAATTTTTATACATCTCAATGAGTTCAGTGGGAAGAGTTTGTGGTATGCAAAACTGACAACATAAAGTTGAAGATCATATAAGCATGACCAAAATAAACCCCACAAAGTGTCACACACTCTTCATATATCTTTCATAGCCTAAGAATGAATAGTCCACTAAACACACAACATGTTTTGAAATAAATCTCATTGCTGTTACATTAACTAACTCCTCTAGATAAATCTCTGAGAAGGCTAGATAAATCTCTAAGAAAGCTAGATAAATCTCTAGGAAGATGATGTGCCATATAGTAAATATGAGAACATGTGGAAGCATGGAACTTCAAACAATATATACATACATACACACACACACACATACTACTAAGCATTAATTAATTACTGATATTCAAGCAAGGCTTAAAAACAAACATTTTAAATGAATTTGTGAAAACATAAAACAACCCACACATTCTCAGAGACCCTTCCTTAAAAACTGATCACACACTGCCTGATATAAATAAGCAATGGACCACATAGATTTTGGCGATCCCATTCTATACATTGCACAGAAAAATAACTATTACCAAGTTGAAATGCATTAAAACATAAATAACCATCACAGAAGGAATGTCAGAACAAACTAATAAACTGTGAATGAATTTGCTACACAATCCCTACTCCAATGTTTCAAAATTCAGACCACAATCACAGTTGGTGATCTTCTCTATTAACTTAAGGGAACATGGTAAATAATTTACTTCCTGCAATGCTATGATAAAAACAGATTCGAAAAAGTTCCTTTTCTTGAAAATAAATATATTTATTATGTCCAAAATAATCAACTCTTTTGTATAAATAGGGTTCCTCTCTTCTATGAATTCTTTTGTACTTCCTGACATCACAATGATATATAAAGATTTAACATATTTACAGTACTAGAGATATGGCTTTGCAGTTAAGACAATTTCATTCCCAGGACCTAGGTTAGGTTTGACAACTTTCTATAATTCCTGGTATGAGAAGATCTCATCTCAAGAAGACCAGATGAGAAGGTCTGGTCTTCATGGAAACTAGAATGGACAAGCACATAAACACACAAAGACAAAAT
The DNA here is from genome assembly GCF_907164565.1 of Psammomys obesus. Taxonomy (NCBI): domain Eukaryota; kingdom Metazoa; phylum Chordata; class Mammalia; order Rodentia; family Muridae; genus Psammomys; species Psammomys obesus. Next base: position 799 of record NW_026589918.1, on the reverse strand, counting down.
GTTATCGCATAATGAAAATTAAAAAAAAAATTCTTAAACAAATATATGCTTACTCATGAATGTTTTACTTATATAAGCATTCATTACTGAACTCAGGTGTTGAGGCAACTACAGGCTTATCCACAAATGTTTCCTTCATCATGAATTCTTTCATGTAACAGAAATCAAACACATAGGTTTGAAGTCAGAGAAATGAATTCTCAGTTGGTGGTATCATTTGGGAAATTAAAAAAAATGTATCCCTGCTGGAGAAAATATGTTATTTGGGGTGCGCTTGATAGTTTTCACCTGCATACCTTCTCTAGTTCCCACTCTCTGCTTCATGCTGCAGGTGGAGGTTGTCAGCTCCAAGCTTCCTACTTTAGCTGCTATGTATGACACTTTTTTTGCCCAATTTATACTGATCCCAATTCCTCTCCGATCATAAGGCAAAGTAAACACATTTGGAAGTTGCCTTAGACATTGTGTTTGGTCACAGATAATGCACTAATATGCACACATAAATTTTACAACTGGATGATTTATTTCATGTAATCTAAGTGAACTGTGAAATAAAAAAAGGATTATCTTATTGTTTAAATTCGTATGCCTTTGGTCCATATGAGATTTCAATTGGAAACCAAATAAGGAAGGATGTCATAAATACATGCATACATTGTTGACACTTGTTAGAATTTTCCTCCAAAATAATCTAGTGTAATTGAATGCAAGCTGGTGGGTCAAAGACCTTAACAAATCTTTTATTCTGATATATGTTCTTCAGAATGAGTTCTTTTAGGTTCTCAAAGACTACTGTGAT
>NW_026589917.1:2050-6013 GCF_907164565.1 Psammomys obesus | reverse complement strand
TCTGTTCAGGAAGTTGTCTCCTGTGCCAATGAGTTCCAGGTTTTCCCTCACTTTTTCTTCTAAAATATTTAGTGTGTCTGGTTTTATGTTGATGTCTTTGATCCTCTTGGACTTTAGTTTTGTGCAGGGTGATAAATATGGATCTATTTTCATTTTTCTGCATGTAGACATTCAGTTGGACCAGCACCATTTGTTGAAGATGCTGTCTTTTTTCTATTAAACGGTTTTGGTTTCTTTGTGAAAAATCAAGTATCTGTAGGTGTGTGAGTTCATTTCTGGGTCTTCTATTCGGTTCCATTGATGCACCTTTCTGTTTCTATGCCAGTACCGTGCAGTTTTTTTTTATTACTATTGCTCTGCAGTACAGCTTGAGATCAGGGATGGAGATAACTCCAGATGATCTGTTGTTGTGCAGGATCATTATGGAAATTCTGTGTTTTTTGTTTTTCCATATGAAACTGAGAATTTTTCTTTCAAGGTCTGTAAAGAATTGTGTTGGTATTTTGATGGGAATTGCATTGAATCTGTAGATTGCTTTTGGCAGAATTATCGTTTTCACTATGTTAATCCTACTGATCCATGAGCTCGAGAGATTTTTCCATCTTCAGATATCTTTTTCAATTTCTTTCTTCAGAGACTTGAAGTTTTTCTCATACAGGTCTTTCACTTGCTTGGTTAGAGTCACACTGAGGTACTTTATGTTATTAGTGGCTATTGTGAAATGTGTGTTTCCCTAATTTCTTTCTCTGCTCATTTGTCTTTGGTATACAGGAGGGCTTCTGATTTTTTTGAGTTAATTTTGGATCCAGCCACTTTCCTGAAGGTGTTTATCAGCTGAAGGAGTTCTCTGGTTGAATTTTTGGGGTCGCTCATGTATACTATTTGCAAGTAGTTATACTTTGACCTCTTTCTTTATGATTTGTATCTCCTTGATCTCCTTTAGTTGTCTTATTGCTCTAGCTAAGACTTCAAGTGCTATGTTGAAGAGATGTGGAAAGAGTGGGCAGCCTTGCCTTGTCCCTGATTTCAGTGGAATTGATTAAAGTTTCTCTGCATTTAGTTTGATGTTGGCTATAAGCTTTTAGTATCGTCTTTACTATATATTGTCTTTACTATGTTTAAGTATGTGCCTTATATCACTGATATCTCCAAGACATTAAACATGAATAGATGTTGGATTTTGTCAAATGCTTTTTTTGGCATCTAAAGAGATGATCATGTGGTTTTTATTCTTCAATTTTTTTTATATGGTGGTTTCCAGTGATGGATTTCTGTATATCGAACCACCCTTGCATGACTGGGATGAAGCCTACTTGGTCATAATGGATGATATCTTTTATGTGTTCTTGGATTTGGTTTGCCAGTTTTTTATTGAGTACTTTTGTGTCAATGTTCATAAGAGAGATAGGTCTGAAGTTCTCTTTTTTGTTGGGTCTTTGTGTGGTTCAGATATCAAGGTGACTGTGGCCTCATAAAATGAGTTTGGTAATGTTCCTTCTGTTTCTATTTTGTGTAATACTTTGAAGAGAATTGGAGTTATCTCTTCTCTGAACGTTTGGTAGAATTCTGTGCTGAAACCATCTGTCCCTGTGCTTTTTTTTTTTTTTTGGGGATGGGAAACTTTTGATGACTGCTTCTCTTTCCTTGGGGGATACAGGACTTTCTACCTGATCTTAATTTAATTTTGGAAAGTGGAATCTATCCAGAAATTTTTCTTTTCTTTTCATTTAGATTTTCAAATTTTGTGGCATATAGGTTTTTGTAGTAAGACCTAATGATTGTTTGGATTCCCTCAGTGTCTGTTGTTATGTCTCCCTTTTCATTTCTGATTTTGCTGATTTGGACAATTTCTCTCTGCCTTTTAGTTTGATTGGCTAAAAGGCTTGTCTAGTTGATTTTCTCAAAAAAAAAAAAAACAGCTCCTGATTTTATTGATTCTTTGAATTATTTTATTTGTTTCTAATTTATTGATTTCTGCCCTGAGCTTGAATATTTCCAAGCATCTAATCTTCTTTGGTGTGTCTGCTTTTTTTTCCCTAGGGCTTTTAAGTGAGCCATTAAGTTGCTTGTATGCGATGCTTCGAATTTCTTCTTGAAGGCACTTATACTATGAACTTTCTTCTTAGCACTGCTTTCATTGTGTCCCATAAGTTTGGGTATGTCGTATCTTCATTTTCATGGAATTCTAGGAAGTCTTTAATTTCTTTCTTTATTTCTTCCTTAACCCAGCTGTCATTGAGTAGCAAGTTGTTCAGTTTCCATGTGGTTCTAGGCTTTTTGCTATTTCTGTTGTTGTGGAGGTCCAGCTTTAGACCATGGTGGTCAGATAGGATACAAGGAATTATTTAAATCTTCTTGTATCAGTTCGGGCTTGCTTTGCGACCAACTATATATTTTATTTTGGAGAAGGTTCCATGAGGTGCTGAAAAGAAGGTATACTCTTTTGAATTTGGGTTAAAAGTTCTGTAGATATCTATTAGGTCCTTTTGATTTAGGGCCTCTTTATTTCCCTGTTTAACTTCTGTCTGGATGATCTTTCCCTTGGTGAGAGTGGAGTGTTGAAGTCTCTCACTATTAAGGTGTTGGGATCAATATGTGAGTTAAGCTTTAATAATGTTTCCTCGACAAATGTAGGCGCTCTTGTATTTGGGGCATAGATGTTCAAAATTGTGATGTACTCCTGGTCGAATTTTCCTTTGATGAGAATGAAGTGCCCCTCCTCATCTCTTTTCATTAATTTTGGTTGAAAGTCTATTTTATTAGATATTAGGATAGCTACACCAGCTTTTTTTCTGGGTCCATTTGCTTGAAAGACATTTTTCCAGCCCTTTACTTTGAGGTACTATTTATCTTTGTTACAGAGGTGTGTTTCTTGGATGCAGCAGAATGTTCAAACCTGTTTCCAGACCTATTCTGTTAGTCTATGTCTTTTTATTGGAGAGTTGAGTCCATTGATGTAGATAGATAATAGTGAGCAATGAACGTTAGTTCCTTTTATTGTGTAGTTGGTGGGCTTACTGTGATTCATTGCTTGTTTTCTTTTAATTTTTGTAGGGACATTATCTGTAGCCTATGTTTTCTTGGGTATAGTTGTTTTCATTGGATTGCAATTTTCCATCTTGTATCTTCTGTAGGGCTGGTTTGCTGTGTAGAGATTGCTTAAATTTAGTTTTATCATGTAATATTTTGTTTTCTCCATCTATGCTGATTGAAAGCTTTGCTGGGTATATTAGTCTGGATGGGCATCTGTGGTCTTTTAAAGTCTGCATGACATCTGCCCAGGCCCTTCTGGCTTTCATAGTTTCTGATGAGAAGTCTGGTGTGATTCTGATAGGTCTACCTGTATGTGTTACTTGGCCTTTTTCCCTTGCTCCTTTAATATCTTTTCTTTGTTCTGTATATTTAGTGTTTTCACAATGATGTGATGTGACGATTTTCTCTTCTGGTCTAGTCTGGTGTTCTGTAGGCCTCTTGTATATTTATGGACATCTCTTTCTTAAAGTTGGGAACATTTTCTTCTATGATTTTCTTGAAGATATTTTCTGGACCTTCGAGCCTGGAATCTTGTTTTTCATTAATTCCTATTATTCTTAGATTTCACCTTTTCATGGCGTCCTTGATTTCTTACATGCTTTGTGTTTGGGGTTTTTCTGATTTTACTTTTTCTTTGAGAGAAGTGTCAATTTCTGCGAGTGTATCTTCAGCACCAGAAATTCTCTCTTCCATCTCTTGTATTCTGTTGGTGATGTTTACTTTTGTGGTTCCTGATCTTTTCTCCAGGGTTTTCTCTGTTTGTTTTTTTTTTTTTTTTAATTGATTCTAATTGTATTTTTATGTCTTGCACCATTGCCTTCATCTGTGTGAATGTGGATTCCTGTCTCTGTATGTTGGCCTCTATTTTCTTGTTCATTTTTTCTCTGTATGCCACTAATTTTACCTCTACTTGTCCTTCTATTTGTTTGG
>NW_026589917.1:0-2040 GCF_907164565.1 Psammomys obesus | reverse complement strand
ACAGCCTGCTGTCCGCCACTGAGGGACTGAGCGGCTCATACAGTCAGGCTCTGTGGAGTTGGTACAGCTGGCTGCTCACAGGAGTGGGACCCTGGCAGGATCTCCGGCTCAGCAAGCTGGTGAGGCTGACTGCTGAGGCTGAGGTGCTAGTATTCCCGCCTCTGCTGTCTTGGTTCTCAGGAAGTAAGTTCTCTGTCACTGGCTCTGTGGCTCAGCTTCTCCTCAGAGGGAGGCCTGAAGAAGGAAAGTGCCCCTCTCCGTTCTAGGTAAGTCTATGTCTGACCTGAATAAAAAAGTTCTCCCCTCCTGTGATGTCCCCCCTCCTTCGGGAAGCCACAATGTCAATTTTCTGGTTTCAATTGCCCTTCCACTCACCAATTTCGGAGTTTCAAATCCTCTGGCTCTCAGATACAGTGAGCACTGGTCGTTGCCATCTTGGATCTCTCTCTCTCTCTCTCTCTCTCTCTCTCTCTCTCTTTATAATGGTATAGTAATTCTGAAACAATTTTGTACTAATAAGTCAGAAAGAAGGGAAAAATACATTGATGTTGAGAATCAGAAAAAGATAAAAATGTGAAATGGCATGATAGCTATAAAGTGAATTGAAGTATTACTATGAAGTTACAATTAAATTATATATATATATATATATATATATATATATATATATATATATATATATATATACTTGTTAGTTCTGTCCACTAAAAAGGCCCCCAAAACAAGGATAATCCAGTGATTATATAAATAAATAACACCAAAATCTTGGATTCCTTTTGTGTGTTTTTAAAGATTTACTTTTTATTATCTTTAACTATGTGTATGAGGTATGAATGTCTACATATAGGTATGTGTACATGAGTACAGGAGCCAGCAGAGGCTAGAGGCATTGGATCTCCTGTTGCTAGAATTATAGATGGTTGTGAGCCACCTAGTGTGGGTACTAGGAACTTGACTTGGATCTTATAAATAAAAGTAAGTGCTCTTAATTGCTAAGCCATCTCTACAGCCCTATTTTTTGTTGTTTTAGGTTTTTTGAGACAGGAGTCATACTGTATTCACATTTGAAATCCCTTTTCCTCTGCCTTCTAAACATTAGGATTACAGGCATGCACCACAATGCCCATCAATATATTGGTTTCTAAATACCATATTCTAGAAAAAGGAGCCTGGACACCTCAGAGAAATGGCCAAATCTAGTTCTGAAACAAGGCTAGCTTTTAACACTTTATACTAGAAATCAAATGATTTCTCAAAGATTTATAAGATCATTTCAAGACCACAGATTTGAAGGGTCTGAGAGATGGCTCAGCAGTTAGTGTTTATGGCTCTTTGAAAGAACCCTAGTTCAGTTCCCAACACCTATATGGCAGCTCTCATAATAATCTGTAGTTCTAGTTACAGGGGATCCAACTATCTCTTCTGGCCTCTGTGGACACCAGGTATTTGTGTCATCTACATACAAACAGGTAAATTACTAACAAAATGAAAATAAATGTTTTAAAAATATCGCAGGATCTAGCTTAAATGAGTTAAATTGAGATGTAATTAATATAGTTAAATTTATTAAGGACGAATTTTGGAATTCATAGTAATATATTAAAATAGAAAAAATGAAGCTTTTCTTTCTACCCCCCCCCCAAAAAAAAGATAGAGTAGAGGAATTCTATAATTAGAGAAATCACCACTGTACAAGTCTTAATAAAATAACATCACAAGGGGCTGGAGAGATGGCTCAGAGGTTAAGAGCACAGGTGCTCTTCCAAAGGTCCTCAGTTCAATTCCCAGCAACAACATGGTGGCTCACAAACATCTATAACAATGTGTAGTGCCCTTCCTTGGCATGCAGGTATACATGGAGGCAGAACACTGAATACATAATAAATAATTAAATCTCTAAAATATATCTTCATAGTTATCATCAACGGTTCTAAACCAAGTAAAGCTACTAAGGTTGGAACATACTCATGTTAACTGGAAATAGAAAACAACACCTTTCCTACCTTATCATAAGGGGCTTGCTACTTTAAGAAAATGATT
>NW_026589915.1:0-1062 GCF_907164565.1 Psammomys obesus | reverse complement strand
GCTCTGTGCTCCTGCAGCCCGGTCCCTGCTGGAGAATGCACACAGAGTCTCGCACAAAATCCTGTCAGACCACCCTGGAGCTCCTGAGGTCTGCCAGCTCCCTTGTGCTTTGCACTGGGTGGCAAAATTTATCTGCCATGACCTCCACACCTGGGGGGGTCAGAGCAGCCAACACCCCGCACTGCCAAGGTCTGCCATAGAAGCTGCTGTCCATGTATGTGCTGGGGCTGGGGGAACCATGCATCACTGCCTCCCGGATACCCCCAGCCAGCTGGCTACAAGCCATGGAATGGTCAGCTCAAGGACTCCAGGCAAGGAAGGCCAAAGCTGCAGCATGTTGAGTCGAGGGCTTGGTGCCTCTCTGCAGCATGATCAGCACTGCTGGAAAGCCCTGTGTCCTGCCTGGATCTCTTTCCTTGAAATTACAGGAAACTTTTGTCTGTTTTAAATGTACGCATGGCCATTACATGTTTATTTCTGACTGTTCTTAAATGTATAAGTTTACTATGCTTATGCTCTGTATGTCTTGGTCATAGATTAAATCTGAAACAAAAAGTTAGCTTAAAACAAGTAATTTAGGATTGGAGCCATTCTGGGCAACAACACATGGCCTGAGACGACCTAAGAAACTGGTTTCTAATGGTGCTCTAAATTGGGATGAGATTTTTATGTAATTTCTGCTTCGTGTTAAAAACCAGACTTATAAAAGATGATGTTTAAAATTTAACTTTAAACGCTTGTTTAAAACATATATGTGGGAATATGTGTTTGTAACATCTATAAAAACAAAGATGTTTTTAGTAACCACGTGGGGCACATGGTCTGCAGCCTGCCATGTGAGATAGTAACCCACCATCTGGGGATAGCTACTTGGTATAGAACAACAATTACATCAACACTTAGTCGTAATGAGTTCTCTGTATATTATACTACTTCCTTTTAGACTAAGAGAGGAACAAATATCATTTTAAATTGGTATAGATTATATATATATATATATATATATATATATATATATATATTCAAAGTTGTATTCTTTATACGATGGTATAATTTTAAGGT
>NW_026589914.1:0-1748 GCF_907164565.1 Psammomys obesus | reverse complement strand
GGGTTCCCCTTTCTCCACAACCTCTCCAGCATGTGTTGTCCCTTGAGTTTTTCATCTTGGCCATTCTGATGGGTGTAAGGTGATATCTCAGGGTCGTTTTGATTTGCATTTGCCTGATGGCTAATGAGGATGAGCATTTCTTTAAGTGTTTCTCTGCCATTCGATATTCCTCTGTTTAGCTCTGTTCCCCATTTTTTTAATTGGATTACTTGGTTTGCTGCTTTTCACCTTCTTTAGTTCTTTGTATATACTCGATATTAGTCCTCAGTCAGATAAAGGGTTAGTGAAGATTCTTTCCCAATCTCTAGGCAGGCATTTTCTTTTAATGACAGTGTCCTTTGCTTTACAGAAGCTTTTCAGTTTCAGGAGGTCCCATTTATTGATTGTTGCTCTTATAGCATGTGCTGTTGGTGTTCTGTTCAGGAAGTTGTCTCCTGTGCCAATGAGTGCTAGGCTGTTCCCCACTGTTTCTTCTAACAGATTTAGAGTGTCTGGTTTTATGCTGAGGTCTTTGATCCACTTGGACTTTAGTTTTGTGCAGGGTGATAAATATAGATCTATTTTCATTTTTCTGCATGTGGACATCCAGTTGGACCAGCACCATTTGTTGAAGATGCTGTCTTTTTTCCATTGAATGGTTTTGGCTTCTTTGTCAAAAATCGAGTATTCATAGGTGTGTGGGTTTATTTCTGGGTCTTCTATGCGGTTCCATTGATCCTCTTTTCTGTTTTTATGCCAATACCATGCAGTTTTTGTTACTATTGCTCTGTAGTACAACTTGAGATCAGAGATGGAGATACCTCCAGATGATCTGTTGTTGTACAGGATTGTTTTGGAGATTCTGGGTTTTTTGTTTCTCCATATGAAGCTGAGAATCTTTTTTTCAAGGTCTGTAAGAATTGAGTTGTTATTTTGATGGGAATTTCATTGAATCTGTAGATTGCTTTGGGCAGGATGGCCATTTTCACTATGTTAATCCTAGTGATCCATGAGCACGGGAAATCTTTCCATCTTCTGAGATCTTCTTCAATTTCTTTCTTCAGAGACTTGAAGTTTTTGTCAAACAGGTATTTTACTTGCTTGGTTAGTGTCACCCCAGGTACTTTATGTTATTAGTTGTTATTGTGAAGGGTGTTGTTTCCCTAATTTCTTTCTCGGCCCTTTGTCTTTGGTATACAGGAGGGCTTCTGATTTTTTTTTGAGTTGATTTTGTATCCTGCCACTTTGCTGAAGGTGTTTATCAGCTGGAGGAGTTCTCTGGTTGAATTTTTGGGGTCGCTCATATATACTATCATATCATCTGTGAATGTTGACCTCTTCCTTTCCAATTTTTATCCCCTTGATCTCCTTTAGTTGTCTTATTGCTCTGGCTAGGACTTCAAGTACTATGTTGAAGAGCTAGGGAGAGAGTGGGCAGCCTTGTCTTGTCCCTGATTTCAGTGGGATTGATTTAAGTTTCTCTCCATTGAGTTTGATGTTGGCTATAGGCTTACTGTATATTGCCCTTACTATGTTTAGATATGTGCCTTGTATTCCTGATCTCTCCAAGACTTTAAACATGAATGGGTGTTGGACTTTGTCAAATGCTTTTTCAGTGTCTAAGGAGATGATCATGTCCTTTTTCTCCTTCAGTTTGTTTATGTGGTGGATTACATTGATGGATTTCAGTATGTTGAACCACCCTTGCATGCCTGGGATGAAGCCTACTTGGTGGTGGTGGATGATATCTTTGATGTGTTCTTGGATTC
>NW_026589913.1:8320-9914 GCF_907164565.1 Psammomys obesus | reverse complement strand
GATTTTGTTGCATTGGGTTGATGCCTTTCCAGAAGAGCCTGCAGGTAGATAAATGCAAATGAACTTTCATAGTTGAATGGCACAGTGACAGGAAAGACCATGTTGAGTCACAAAAAGAAGCCTGAGAGAGAGGTATTACTAAAGACCCAGTAAAGCCCTGAAAGAGCAGGAAGTTATCCTCAAGCTGGGGTCTATAAACCAAGCTCTGTCCTTAAACTCCCTGGCTAGATATGTGTCTCATTAGTACTGCAATCTCCATGGTCCTGCAAGGTGTAGCTAGCCCAGACACACAGATTTAGAGGGGGACATCAGCTGATATCTGTGGGAATGCAGCAAGCCCAGGAGTCCCTCACTGTTAATACCACCAAGCCGTGAGCATGTGTCTAAGCCCAATGAATGGCTAAGACCCTGGTATATACCCAGGAGAGTATTCCTCCCTGTTATTTGCATCAGATACCTAAGGCACCTACAGAAATTTACTGAGATTGGAGTGCATCAACATGCTACCCTGAGAGGGACACCTCATTCGTCTCTCTGCTCACCTTCTCCCACCCTCAAAATGAAATTAAGGAGCTGCAGTCTTGTCGATTCCTGGCCCCTTGACAAAATAAGTAAAATAAATCCTTGACCTATGTCTGCTCTTTAGGAAACAGAGAATCAGGATAGATCCTTTCCTTCCCAGGGGACCAGCTGTTGAGCCCCACTACTGGAAGGCCTAGCTCAAATCCTATCTCCTCTGGGAAGCTCACTAAACCCTGCCCTCAACTCACTGCGCTTTCCACAGAACCACTTATTTCTTGTTCTTGTACACCACGATCGAAGGCAAGATTCCTTCTGCCTCATACTGGCCTCTCCACACTCTCCGTTTGCTCTTCCCAATAGCCTGTTCAGCCTAGACAACATGACTATGGGAGAAACCTATAGGCACTGACCAAATGCCACCAACGGTATTTACTGTTGCCACAACACTGATGACATCAGAGAGAATGCAGAGAGCTTGCTAGGAGACAACAGAATGTCCAGAAAGGGGACTGTTAGGGTGCCCTGCAGCAGCCCATTTCAAAATCCTAACCAGCTCTTCCCCAAATCAGCCAAAGCCAAGTTGTCCCTTCCAGTAGCCTTTCCTAGACAGAAGGGAAGTCCCTTAGCACCTCTTCCTTCCTATCCACAAATCTCTGTGATTAATTAGAATCCTGTTACTACTTCATCTATGGAAGATGAAGACTAACTTTCAAACACAGCTAAGCAATTACTCTCCCCGACCTTAAAATCTCTAAGCAATAAAATAAAAAATAAAGGTTGCTAGGAAATTAGGTCAGGATGAAGTGGAAGAAAGATCAGTCCACCTGATGCCAATAAGCATGTCAGGGATGATTCATAGAGTTGTTATAATGTTCTGGGGCTTGGGGGACATATGGGGTCATGTCAGAACAAAGATAGGTAATGATAAAAATTTCCCTCAAAGATTCAGCAGGACACTTTCCAGCCTTGATGTTAACAAAGGTGTGGTCAACTCTTGACAGGGAATGGTGATGATTTTAATGATGTGGGATTCTAGGTGAGAGTTAGACACCAGAGGCAAACACTCACAGGA
>NW_026589913.1:0-8310 GCF_907164565.1 Psammomys obesus | reverse complement strand
ATACCATGCACAGCCTAGATTGCAAATTCTCCAGAAATCTGGACTGTGGCCTCAGAAGTATACTGGTAGACCTCAGGACAAGAGGGATGTGTGAAGAACTGTGTCTTTCATATGTTGTATCACACTGGCAAGACATGTTAGATGAGGTTAGCTACCTCAGCAATACATAATTAAAGAAGTGAAGTGAGGAGGCGGGGCAAGATGGCAGCGCGGGAGGACTCTCATTCTGAGGAGCAGCACAGCAGGATTGGCACAGTGACCAGCAATCAGAACTCGTGGCCATAAAACACAAGTGGTTGTGTTTCTTAGGTGAGAGGATACCCCACGGTGGGGGATTCAATCAGCTTTAACTCACCCAGCTAAACCGCGGAAGAGATCCAGGTTCCACCAGGTGCTTAGTCACCAGCCCAGAGCTACCCACCAGCGCGATCTGGTTACAGTCCCAGACTGAACTGTGGGCCCACAACACCATAGACTGGATTTCCCAGTCGAGAGATAACCCCACGGAGCAGGAAACAATTGGGACCGACCCCAGGTTACCCAGACCTCCGCGGGTGTCACACGAGCCAGCCCAGACCCAGAGCCAGGACAAAGGCGCCTGCACAGAGCCCTGCATGCACACGTGATTCGCCGCCTCAGATAGAACTGTGGGCACCAGGGCACCAGACTGCGTGTCTCTGGCAGGAGGAAACCCCCAGCGGAGGGGGTCAGCAGCTATAACACTTAGGACACCCAGCACCAAAACACTTCCTGGACTCACGCAGACTCTAGTGCAGGCAGAAGCGCTGTGCTCTGCCGCCATTGTTGCGCTCCCCTGGAGCACTGGGACACACAGCTGCATCCTCGGACCTGCAGGAGACGAAGAGCCATTACAGCAGCCCTCAGATACTGTGCCAGGGATCGGCCAGTTGTCCCTGGCTGGACTGCCAAAACTGTGGGAATCCCTGATCCTACAGGGGGGCTGCACCCACAGCGTCTGGACCAGAGCGGTGCCTACAGCCGCCATCCCAGATAGAGACAAACAGCTTCTGGTCCAGAGTGAGGCACCCAGCCTGCAGACCAGAACAGTGCCCCCTGGCGCCAACTCAACCTAGGTGCACATTCTCCAGGTCCAGAGCAGAGCAATCAGCCTTTGGCCCAGAGACTTGCTGAGTGCACCTCCCACTTTCTCAGACAGAACTGTGCGCCCCAGGATAACAGACTGAGTTTCCCTGTTGGGAGAAAACCCCACAGCTAGGGAATCAGCAGTCTATTCAAGAGGACTGTACATGGAAATTTAGTGAGCAGCAGCACACTAAATTTATAACAAGAAACCCAGCAGTGGGGCAGCTGTCTTGAGAAATTTTATGGGCAAGAGGAGATCCCCCCCTGCCTAACATAGACCACAGCTACTACTCAGGGCTATAAACCTGAGGTGAGCAGTGGCAACTCCGGAGAAACACTGGCCATACAGTGACCATAACCAAAAAGCAGAGAAGGACTCCTTCAGGAAAAATCATCTTCTGGCCAAGGGGATAATCCCTACTTCAGGACTCCAGGGAGCACAGAAACTAACAGCCAACACCTAAATCAGCCCAATGGGTAGAGGTCAGCGTAAAGGCTCAACCAACAAAAGACAGAGCAATATGGCATCTCCAGAACCCAGCCATCCAGGGGCGAACAGCCCTGAACAATGCAGCATAATAGAAAATCAAGAAAATGACCTTACATCTATGTTGATGAAGAGAATAATAGAGGAAACAGATAAAATATGTAAAGAATTAGAGGAAGATAAAACCAAACAGATCATGGCTATCCGTAAAGAAATGGAGGAAGATAAAGACAAGCAAATTAGGGCCATCTGTGAAGAAATACGGGAAGATGCAGCCAAACAGCTTGTGGCCTTCAGAGAATAAATAATTAAATCACTGAAAGAAATCAAAGAGACAGAGTTGAAGGAACTAAAAGAAAAAGAGGAAAATACAAGCAGACAGGTGAAGGAAGTCAACAAAACAACTCAAGACCTGAAGATAGAACTAGAAAAATTAAAGAAAACACAAATGGAGGAAATAATGGAGAGGAAAAATTTAGGGAAGAAAACAGGAACTACAGAGGTAAGCATAACCAACAGAATACAAGAAATGGAAGAAAGAATCTCAGGTGTAGAAGATACAATGGAAGAAATCGATGTATCTGTCAAAGAAAATGTTAAATCCAAAAAATTCCTGACACAGACCGTCCAAGAAATCCAAGACAACAAGAAAAGAAAAAACCTAAGAATAATAGGAATAGAGGAAAAAGAAGACTCCCTTCTCCAAAGTCCAGAAAATATTTTCAACATAATCATTGAAGAAAATTTCCCCAAGTTAAAGGAGAAGCCAATAACGGATACATGAGGCCTACAGAACACCCAACAAATTTGACCAGAAAAGAAAATCCTCCCGCCACATAATAATCAAAACAGTAAGTATACAGAACAAAGAAAAAATGCTAAAAGCTGCAAAGGAAAAAGGCCAAGTAACATATAATGGCAAACCCATTAGAATCACACCTGACTTTTCAACAGAAACTATGAAAGCCAGAAGGGCCTGGATAGATATCATGCAGACCCTAAGAGAACACAGATGTCAACCAAGGCTACTATACCCTGCAAAAGTCTCAGTCCTCATAGACGGAGAAAACAAGATATTCAATGACAAAAACAAATTTCAACAATACCTACACACAAATCCAGCATTACAGAAGACACTGGAAGGGAAAATACAACCCAAGAAAATTAGCTTCTGTCAAGAAAACACAGGAAATAATTAAACTTACTACAGCAAAACAAAAAGCAACCAAGCACACAACCTTATGACCACAGCCAACATCAAAATCAAAGGATCTAACAGCCACTGGTCATTAATCTCTCTCAACATCAATGGACTCAACTCTCCAGTAAAAAGACACAGATTAACAGAATGGATACGTAAACAAAACCCAGCAATCTGTTGCATACAAGAAACACACCTAAGACACAAAGATAGACATTACCTGAGGGTAAAAGGTTGGAAGACGACTTTCCAAGCAAATGGACCCAAGAAACAAGCAGGAGTAGCCATTCTAATATCTGTTAAAATAGACTTTCAACCAAAATTAATCAAAAGAGATGAGGAGGGACACTTTATACTCATCAAGGGAAAATTCCACCAGGAACACATCACAATCCTGAACATCTATGCCCCAAATACAAGAGCACCCACATTTGTAAAAGAAACATTGATAAAATTTAAACCACATATAGATCCCCAAACATTAATAGTGGGAGACGTCAACACCCCACTCTCAACAAAGGACAGGTCAACAAAACAGAAATTAAACAAAGAAACAATATCTCTGACAGAGGTCATGAATCAAATGGAACTCACAGACATCTACAGAACTTTACACCCAAACACAAAATAATTTACCTTCTTCTCAGCACCTCATGGTACCTTCTTCAAAATAGATCATATAGTTGGTCACAAAGCAAGCCTCAACAGATACAAGAAGACTGAAATAATCCCTTGTATCCTTTTTGATCACCATGGAATAAAGCTGGACTTCAACAACAACAGAAATAGGAAAAGCCTACACACTCATGGAAAGTGAACAACTTGTTACTAAATGACAGCTGGGTCAGGGAAGAAATAAAGAAAGAAATTAAAGCCTTTCTAGAACTCAATGAAAATGAAGACACAACATACCCTAACTTATGGGACACAATGAAAGCAGTGCTAAGAGGAAAGTTCATAGCACTAAGTGCCTTCAAGAAGAAATTCAAGACAGCTTATTCAAGCAACTTAATGGCCCACTTAAAAACCCTAGAAAAAGAAGAAGCAGACACACCAAAAAGGAGCAGACAGCTGGAAATAATCAAACTCAGGGCTGAAATCAATCAATTAGAAACAAATAAAACAATTCAAAGAATCAATGAAACCAAGAGCTGGTTCTTTGAGAAAATCAACAAGATCGACAAACCCTTAGCCAAGCTAACTAAAAGGCAGAGAGACACCACCCAAATCAACACAATCAGAAATGAAAGGGGGAACATAACTACAGACACTGAGGAAATCCAAACAATCATTAGGACTTACTTCAAAAGTCTATATGCCACAAAATTTGAAAATCTAAATGAAATGGACAATTTTCTTGACCGATTTGACTCACCAAAGCTGAATCAGGACCATTTAAATCAATTAAATAGTCCTATATCCCCCAAAGAAATAGAAGCAGTCATCAAAAGTCTCCCATCCAAAAAAAGCCCAGGACCAGATGGCTTCAGCGCAGAATTCTACCAGACCTTCAAAGAAGAGCTAACTCCAATTCTCTTCAAACTATTCCACAAAATAGAAACAGAAGGAACATTACCAAACTCATTCTGTGAAGCCACAATCACCTTGGTACCTAAACCTCACAAAGACTCAAAAAAGAAAGAGAATTCCAGGCCAATCTCCCTTATGAACATTGATGCAAAAATACTTAACAAAATACTTGCAAACCGGATCCAAGAACACATCAAAGATATTATCCACTATGACCAAGTAGGCTTCATCCCAGGTATGCAGGGGTGGTTCAATATATGGAAATCCATCAATGTGATCCACCATATTAACAAACTGAAAGAAAAAAACCACATGATAATCTCCCTAGATGCTGAAAAAGCATTTGACAAAATTCAACATCCATTCATGTTTAAAGTACTGGATAGATCAGGGATACAAGGCACATATCTAAACATAGTAAAGGCGATATACAGCAAGCCTATAGCCAACATCAAACTGAACGGAGAGAAACTTAAAGCAATCCCACTGAAATCAGGGACAAGACAAGGCTGCCCACTGTCTCCATATCTCTTCAACATAGTGCTGGAAGTCCTTATTGCTGGAAGTCTTATTGCTAGAGCAATAAGACAGTCGAAGGAGATCAAGGGGATACAGATGGGAAAGGAAGAAGTCAAATTATCACTATTTGCAGATGATATGATAGTATATATGAGTGACCCCAGAAACTCTACCAGGGAACTCCTACAGCTGATAAACACCTTCAGCAAAGTGGCGGATACAAAATTAACTCAAAAAAATCAGTAGCACTCCTGTATACAAAAGACAAAAGGGCTGAGAAAGAAATTAGAGAAACAACACCATTCACAATAGCCACAAATGACATAAAGTACCTTGGTGTAACCCTAACCAAGCAAGTCAAAGACTTGTATGAAAAAAATTTCAAGTCTCTGAAGAAAGAATTAGAGGAAGATATGAGAAGATGGAAAGATCTCCCATGCTCATGGCTTGGCAGGATTAACATAGTAAAAATGGCCATCTTATCAAAAGCAATCTACAGATTTAATGCAATTCCCATCAAATTGCCAACACAATTCTTTACAGACCTGGAAAGAAAAATTCTCAACTTCGTATGGAATAACAAGAAACCGAGAATTGCTAAAACAATCCTCTACAATAAAAGATCTTCTGGAGGTATCTCCATCCCTGATCTCAAACTGTACTATAGAGCAACAGTTATAAAAACTGCATGGTACTGGCATAGAAACAGAATGGTGGATCAATGGAATCGAACAGAAGACCCAGAAGTAAACCCACATATTTAAGGTCACCTGATTTTTGACAAAGATGCCAAAACCATACAATGGAAAAAAGATAGCATCTTTAACAAATAATGCTGGTCCAACTGGATGTCTAAATGTAGAAAAATGCAAATAGATCCATACTTATCACCCTGCACAAAACTGAAGTCCAAGTTGATCAAAGACCTCAACATAAAACCAGACACATTAAATCGGCTAGAAAAAAAAGTGGGGAATACCCTAGAACTCATTGGTACAGGAGAAAACTTCCTGAACAGAACACCAACAGCACAGGCTCTAAGAGCAACAATCAATAAATGGGACCTCATGAAATTGAAAAGCTTCTGTAAAGCAAAGGACACCATCATCAAAACAAAGTGACTGCCTACAGATTGGGAAAGAATCATCACCACCAACCCTTTATCTGACAGAGGACTCATATCCAATATATATAAAGAACTAAACAAGCTGAAAAGCAACAAACCAAGTAATCCACTTAAAAAATGGGGAACAGAGCTAAAGAGAGAATTCTCTGCAGAGGAATATCCAATGGCAGAGAAGCACTTACAGAAATGCTCAACCTCATTAGCCATTAGGGAAATGCCAATCAAAACAACCCTGAGATTTCACCTTACACCCATCAGAATGGCCAAGATGAAAATCTCAAGGGACAACACATGCTGGAGAGGTTGTGGAGAAAGGGGAACCCTTCTCCACTGTTGGTGGGAATGTAAACTGGTACAACCACTCTGGAAATCAATCTGGCGCTTTCTCAGACAACTAGGAATAGTGCTTCCTCAAGATCCAGCCATACCACTCCTAGGCATATACCCAAAAGAGGCGCAAGTACACAAAAAGGATATTTGCTCAACCATGTTTGTAGCAGCTTTATTTGTAATAGCCAGAAGCTGGAAACAACCCAGATTCCCCTCAACTGAAGAATGGATGTAGAAACTGTGGTACATCTATACAATGGAGTATTACTCAGCAATGAAAAATAAGGAAATCATGAAATTTGCAGGTAAATGGTGGGACCTGGAAAGGATCATCCTGAGTGAGTTGTCCCAGAAGCAAAAAGACATGCATGGTATATACTCACTCATATAAACATACAATATAAATTAACCCACTAAAATCTGTACATCTAAACAAACTAAGCAAAAGAGAGGACCCTAACTAAAATGTTCAATCCCCATCTTGAAAGGCAAGGAGAATGGACATCAGAAGAAAAAGAAAATAGGAAACAACCTCGGAACCTGCTACAGAGGGCCTCTGAAAGCCAGAAGAAACAGGAAATAACCTTGAAACCTGCCACAGAGGGCCACTGAAAGCTTCTGCAGTATAGACTGTCAAAGCACATGCTGAGCCTGATGGCCAACTGATGGGCAGAGTGAATGGAATTATATTTAAGAAGTGGGAAATAGTAAGAGCTGGAGGGGACAGGAACTCCACAAGCAGAGCAACAGAACAAGATAATTTGAACACAGGGAACTTCCCAGAGACTCATACTCCAACCAAGGACTATTTGTGGAGATGACCTGGAACCCCTGCACAGGTGTAGCCCATGGCAGTTCAGTGTCCAAGTGGGTTACATAGTAATGGGAAGAGGGACTGCCTCTGACATAATCTGATTGGTCTGCTCGTTGATCACTTCCCCCTAAGGGGGGAGCAGCCTTACCAGGCCACAGTAGAGGACAATGCAGCCACTTTTGATGAGAACTGATAGACTAAGATCAGAAAGAGGAGGAGAACCTCCCCTATCAGTGTACTTGGGGAGTGGCATGCATGCAGAAAGGGGAGGAAGGGTGGGATCGGCAGGGGAGGAGGGAGGGGCTTATGGGGGGATACAAAATGAATAAAGTGTAATTAATTAAAAAAAAAAAGAAGTGAAGTGACAGCACATGCCCTAAACACTACTTCATCTGAGCCCAAACATGCCACATCGAAGGCTGGTCAGCAAGTAAACAGATAGGTGATACTTTGCCCTAGCTGGTTCTGAGAGACTTGGGTCTCCCCTACTGTGGAGGTCAACTCTCCCATCCCTCTATAGGGAGGTGAGTGTGTCATGATCAGTTGGGTAGTTCTAACTTTCTGTGCAAGCTGAACCAGGGATCAGCCTCCTTGGGCTTATTCACAGCTGCACAGTATGCAACTTGGTTTTAGAGCTCTCCGCCATGTGCTTCCAGAGGCCTTGAGAAAACTGATATTGTGCACAAGCAGTCTGGTAGTTTATTGATGTCCAAGTCACTTGCTGCATGATTCAGACTGATGTTTCAGGCCGGCACAATGAGGGTCAGTTGGCATACATGGCCATAGACCAGGCCTCCAAGGACACAGTCCATGGCCACTAGATTGGTGGGCAGCAGCAGCAGGCAGCCAAAAGCAGGGGTTGGAAAACTGAGTTGTTGCAGAGCCCTCAGCAGATAACAACTGACTCAACTCTATTTCTAGTGTCTGGTAGAGACCAGCAAGTTGAGGCCACACTGTGTTCTATGAGTAAAGCATGTGCATAAATTGTTATAAAAAATTCTGTATGAGCATACAGAGGGGGATGGTGGAGAAGAAAGCAGAAGGAAAGAGAGAGACACAGAGAGAAAGAGACAAAGACAGACAGAGAGAAAGAGAGAGAATTAGAAAGTATGCCTTGAGCACATGAAGCCAGAGATGAGGCAATGGATGTAGAAGGCAAAGTATGAGAGATTGCCTGCAAATCCCAGCAACTAAGAGAC
>NW_026589912.1:0-5412 GCF_907164565.1 Psammomys obesus | reverse complement strand
TTCTTCTCCTTAGGTGGAGGCATTCCTCCTCATTTTCTCTACCGACCAGTCTCTGGACACATCAAATCTTTTCATGTGTTTATCCTAAAAGAGTATCCCTCTCTCGGTTTTAATACATACCATTGCAGATGATAACCTCTTTGCTAACAATGACGGTGTCCAAGGAGTCAGGCTCTGTGTTTTGATTTCCTTCTGAGTTTAAAGTTGATGTATTATTCTAGCAGGCTCGCCACCTTTGTAAGCTCGTTCATCTTTCTCCATTCAAGTTTTAATAACATTTTTAATTTTGTGTTTCTAATGTTTTAACTACAATACATTGTTAAAATTCGTGTAACAATCTCTCTCTCTTTCTCTCTCTCCATCTGTTTCGGGAGGATTCCAGGGTTCATGATAATATTAGGGACAGAACTTTAGCTCTTGACCATCACCAACTGGTCAGGAAGTATCACCAGGAAAAAAAAAAAAAGAAATGGCGGAGGGAGCCTAGGATTCTCCTCTAGGAATAAGTAAAACTCAGTTGCTGGCCCAAACCAGAAAGCTTTGTAAACAGGTTTGATCTGAGATTAGCTCCTGTGAAGGAGAAGACTTCTGCAGGAGCCATCTCCTGGGCTGGTGGGAAGACCAGGCCCCCTGTGGGAGGAGCCATCTTCTGGGCTTGTGATGAGACCACGCCCCCTGTGGACTGAGCCAGCCCTGGGCAGCTGATCCAATGCCTCTGCATCAGCTCCTGCCTCCCTCCCGGTTCGAGTTCGAGTCCCAGCCCTCACGGGAGAGCTCACTTCTGTCACCGGCTGGGGTTTGGTCATCTGATTATCATCATCTGATTATTATTATGTGATTATTATTATATTATCATCTGAACATTATTATCTGATATTATTATCTCTTCATTATTATTATCTAATTATTATTTGATATTATTAACTGATTACCATTATGATTATCCGTTTATTATTATTTGTATATTATGATATGGTTATTATCTGATTATGATTATTATCTGATTATTATTATGTTTTTATTATTATCTGATATTATTATCATTATCTGTTTATTATTATTATCTGTTTATTATTATGTGATTATTATTATCTGGCTAGTATTATCTGGTTATTATTATCTGATCATTATTATCTGTTCATTATTATTATCTGGTTATTATTATTATTATCTGTTTATTATTACCTGGTTATTAGCTGATTATTATCTGTTCATTATTATTATCTGATTATTATTATGTGTTTATTATTATTTTCTGATTATTATTATCTGATATTATTATCATCTGATTATTATTATTATCATCTGATCATTATTATCTGTTTATTATTACCTGTTTATTAACATCTGTTTATTATTACCTGGTTATTATCTGATTATTATCTGTTTATTATCATTATCTGATTATTATTACCTGATTTTTATCATTTATTGGTAATTTTGTCTCTTTATTATTATTGTTTTATTATTGTCACTTTCTTGCATGTGTGAGAAGTGCGAGGGGCCCTTTCCCAGCTTTCCTCGGAGCAGCCTTCTGCCACCATCACCGTCACTGTCGCCATGGCCATCGCCCTCCATCCCTGGATGTGGAGTGGACACAGGGGTCCTGTCCCCTCTGCACACCGCTCTGGTATCTCTCTGTCTCTGACTCTCTGCCTCTCTGTGTCTCTCTGTCTCTGTGTCTGTCTCTGTTTCTGTGTCTGTCTCTCTCTCTGTCTCTGTCTCTCTGTGTCTCTGTTGGTCTCTGTCTCTGTCTTTCTGTGTCTCTGTCTCTGACTCTCTCTGTCTCTATCTCTCTCTGTCTGCTCTGTCTCTCTGTCTCTGTCTATCTCTCTGTGTCTCTCTCTGTCTCTGTCTGTCTCTGTCTCTCTGTTTCTCTGTTTTTCTGTGTATCTCTCTGTCTCTGCATCTTTGTCTTTGTCTCTCTGTCTCTGTCTCTCTCTGTATCTGTCTCTGTGTCTCTGTCTCTCTGTCTGTCTCCAGCTCTATCTCTGTGTGTGTCTCTGTTTCTCTCTGTCTCTGTCCCTGTCTCTGCCTTTGTCTGTCTCTGTCTCTGTGTGTGTCTCTGTCTCTATCTCTCTGTGTCTCTGTCTCTGTCTCTCTCTGTGTCTGTCTCTCTGTTTCTCTGTCTCTCTCTGTCCCTGTCTCTCTGTCTCCCTCTGTATCTCTGTCTCTGTATCTCTGTCTCTGTGTCTCTGGCTCTCTGTGTCTCTGTCTCTGTGTCTCTGAGTCTCTGTCTCTCTGTGTCTCTGTCCCTTTGTTTCTCTCTGCCTTTCTCTCTGTCTCTGTCTGTGTCTCTCCTCATCTGTGAACTCTTAGTATTCAAACTCATTTAAATATATTTGAATGTGTTTGACTATATTTTAATACACGGGTATTTGAATAAATTTGAATATATTTAAATACATTATGCGATGCACTGGAATGTGCTGTGGAGCTCAAAGGAAGCCCTTCCAGGCCAGTCCCTCCCAGCTCCTCAGACATCACCTTCTGGAGGTTGGTCTGATGGTAAGCGTTCGGCCCTCTGGGTAACCTGCCTGAGGGGTCACACGGGTGTCCCTGTCCTGCGACCTGGGTCACGTGACGCCGCCAGGATGATGGCAAACATATTATTAGTATGTTATAATGATAATGATGTGTTATCAGCTCCTTCCCTCTGGGCTTCCTCCGCACAGGCAATGGACTTGACCCTCTGTGCAAATCCTTCAGCCCTCTGCACATTCATTCATTCATTCATTCATTCATTCATTCTCCTCCTCCTCCTTCTCTTCCTTCTTCTTCTCCTTCTTCTCCTCTTACTTCCTCCTCTTTTTCCTCCTCCTTCTCCTTCTCCTCCTCCTCCTTCTTCTCCTTCTTCTTCTCCTCCTTCTCCTTCCTCTTCTTTTTCCTCCTCCTTCTCCTTCTCCTCCTCCTCCTTTTCCTCCTCCCTCCTCCTTCTTTTTCTCCTCCTTCTTATTCTCCTCCTTCTCCTTCTCCTCTTACTTCCTCCTCTTTTGCCTCCTCCCCCTCCTTCTCCTTCTCCTCCTTCTCCTACTCCTCCTCCTCTTCCTCCTTCTCTTTCTCCTCCTCCCTCTCTTTCTCCTCCTCCTCCTTCTCCTCCTTCTCTTTTTCCTCTTCCTTCTCTGCCTCCAGAATCCAGGAAGCATCTTAAAGTCTTGGGGAGACAGTTGAAAGGTCTGATACCCCGTCCTCTCCTCCACCCCCGGAGTGTGTCTAAATGTGACCTTCTCCTCACCTACACCTCCACAGCGTTCTTCGCCCACAAGGTGGAACACAAGAGCAAGACTCACAACGACAGGAGCTTCCACAGGACTGGGGCGCTGGCCTTCGAAAGCGTCTACACTGCCAAGTGAGTCCAAACCCGGTGGGGGCTGCCAGCTGGGGGAGGGAGGAGAGGATAGGGGAGGGTAGGGTGGTGAGTAGGTTTCTGCAGCGTTCTGGAGCTCGGGGAGGCGTGAGTTTGAGGCCAGCCTGGTCCACAGAGCGAGTCTGGGACTTGGCCGGGGCCACACAAAGAGACCCTGTCTCTAAATAACTCACAAGCAATGGAGCAGCCTGGGAATGCTTTCTCTCTCTCTCTCTCTTTCCTTCCTTCCCTCCCTCTGTCCTTCCTTCCTTTCTTCCTTCCCTTCCTCCCTCCTTCCCTCCCTTCCCTTTCCCTTCCTTCTTCCTTCCCTCCCTTCCTCCCTCCCTCCTTTCTTCCCTCCCTCCCTCCTTTCTTCCTTCCCTCCCTCCCTCCCTCCTTCCTTCCTTCGTTCCTTCCTTCCATATCAAAAAGGGGGCAGGCCAAAGGTAGCCCAAACAAATGTAAAAATCCAGGTAAAAGATGCCTAGCATATCCTTAATTGCTAAAGGCGAAAGGGAGTTTATAGAAAGTTTGGCTACAAAGGCCCATCCTGTGTACAAAAGGGGCAAGCCAAAAAATAGCCACAACCAATGTAAAACTGAGGTATGAGATGCTAGGGTATGCTTGAATGCTAAAGGTAAGAGGGAGTTTAAATAAAGTTTGGCTATAAAGGCATAACTCCCCGTTCTATATAAAAAAGGGGATAAGACAAATAGCTACAACATATATAAAAACTTAGGCCTAAACCTTTAAACAGGTACAAGATGCCTAGGGGCTGCTTAAATTCTAAATTAAAAAGTTTATATAAAGTTTACTTAAAACATGTCTTTTCTGTTGCTCAAGGCAACCAGCTTGTCTCTCTAATGGGAGACCTCTTGGGAGATAGGTAGCATTTTGGCCGAATACAATACTTACCCAAGACTCCAATAAAGATACTTTGATCTATCCAACCTTGTTTTTATTTCAACATAATAATGATTGTATGTTCAGTATTAATAGTAACGTATATTGCTGATCCCTTTACATGGAAACAACTCTCAACCTGACTGAGACATAAAAATATGTCTCCAGTCAAAATGTCAACAACACATGCACAATAAATCCTTGGCTATAATATCTTCAAAAATTTATTATGCCATCATTTTAATTGGCGTAGATAAAATTGGCTTACAGTTTAGTTTCATCCTGCACATCTCATACATTTATAATTTTAGAACTGTATGATGCTTGTGAGAAATTACATTTGTGCAGAACAAAAGGACCGGACACTGAAGATGCTGGATCAAACCTGACAGCACCTTCCTTCCAGCATGCTGAGACCTTAACATATCTGTTCCAGCATCTCGAATGTTCCAGTATTCTGCTTGTTCCTGCCTCAACTGCTTCAATATTTCAACATTATTTGGTGATATTTGACAAAAAAAAAATTAGGGCTTCTTCTTAGGACTATGTTATCTAAACTGAAATTTCTAGGCTAGGTGTATGAAGGAACATACCTGTAGGGTAAGAAGTCAGGAGCTGAGGCAGTAGGATCACATTTCCAGAAACATTTTTAGGAAGGAATTTATGGTATTAATTTGTTAGTGGTCCCATCAATTTTCATTCATTCTTTCTTATTTTTTTCTTTCTTATTTTCTTTCTTCCTGTCTTTATTTCTTCCTATTTGTTTACTTATTTATTTACTTATTTGTTCATTTATTTATTATATAGGGTTCTGTCTGCATGTACACCTGCACTCCATTAGAGAACACCAGATCTCACTATAGATGGTTGTGAGTCACCATGTTGTTGCTGGGAATTAAACTCAGGACCTTTGGAAGAACAATCAATGCTCTTATCATCTGAGCCCAGCCCCAGTCCCACTTTTTTTAGCTCATCTTCCATAAATTTTCTAAAACATAAATGAATGTGTAATAAGCATCTGTAGAAGGAAGCATTGTTCTTTCAAGGAAGGAAATGAAAAGAAATGTCTTAATTTCATTAAGAAATGTCTTAATGATTCTTTATTATGGTCACACATAAGTTTGAACAAATACTGCTGAGTTCATCTCAAGGGCTCATGTCAC
>NW_026589911.1:0-3340 GCF_907164565.1 Psammomys obesus | reverse complement strand
CTATTTGCAGATGATATTATAGTATATATGAGTGACCCCAAAAACTCTACCAGGGAACTCCTACAGCTGATAAACACCTTCAGCAAAGTGGCCGGATACAAAATTAACTCAAAAAAATCAGTAGCACTCATGTATACCAAAGACAAAAGGGCTGAGAAAGAAATTAGAGAAACAACACCCTTCACAATAGCCACAAATGACATAAAGTACCTTGGTGTAACCCTAACCAAGCAAGTCAAAGACTTGTATAAAAAAAAATTTCAAGTCTCTGAAGAAAGAATTAGAGGAAGATATGAGAAGATGGAAAGCTCTCCCATGCTCATGGCTTGGCAGGATTAACATATTAAAAATGGCCATCTTACCAAAAGCAATCTACAGATTTAATGCAATTCCCATCAAATTGCCAACACAATTCTTTACAGACCTGGAAAGAAAAATTCTCAACTTCGTATGGAATAACAAGAAACCGAGAATTGCTAAAACAATCCTCTACAATAAAAGATCTTCTGGAGGTATCTCCATCCCTGATCTCAAGCTGTACTATAGAGCAACAGTTATAAAAACTGCATGGTACTGGCATAGAAAGAGAATGGTGGATCAATGGAATCGAACAGAAGACCCAGAAATAAACCCACACATTTACGGACACCTGATTTTTGACAAAGACGCCAAAACCATACAATGGAAAAAAGATAGCATCTTCAACAAATGGTGCTGGTCCAACTGGATGTCTACATGTAGAAAAATGAAAATAGATCCATACTTATCACCCTGCACAAAACTGAAGTTCAAGTGGATCAAAGACCTCAACATAAAACCAGACACATTAAATCGGCTAGAAAAAAAAAGTGGGGAATGCCCTAGAACTCATTGGTACAGGAGAAACCTTCCTGAACAGAACACCAACAGCACAGGCTCTAAGAGCAACAATCAATAAATGGGACCTCATGAAATTGAAAAGATTCTGTAAAGCAAAGGACACCGTCATCAAAACAAAGCGACTGCCTACAGATTGTGAAAGAATCTTCACCAACCCTTTATCTGACAGAGGACTCATATCCAATATATATATATAAAGAGCCAAACAAGCTGAAAAGCAACAAACCAAGTAATCCACTTAAAAAAATGGGGAACAGAGCTAAGGAGAGAATTCTCTGTACAGGAATATCGAATGGCAGAGAAGCACTTAAAGAAATGCTCAACCTCATTAGCCATTAGGGAAATGCAAATCAAAACAACCCTGAGATTTCATCTTACACCCATCAGAATGGCCAAGATGAAAAACTCAAGTGACAACACATGCTGGAGAAGTTGTGGAGAAAGGGGAACACTTCTCCACTGCTGGTGGGAATGTAAACTGGTACAACCACTCTGGAAATCATTTTGGCGCTTTCTCAGACAACTAGGAATAGCGCTTCCTCAAGATCCAGCCATTCCACTCCTAGGCATATACCCAAAAGAGGCGCAAGTACACAAAAAGGACATTTGCTCAAACATGTTTGTAGCAGCTTTATTTGTAATAGCCAGAAGCTGGAAACAACCCAGATGCCCCTCAACTGAAGAATGGATGCAGAAACTGTGGTACATCTATACAATAGAGTATTACTCAGCAATGAAAAAATAAGGAAATCATGGAATTTGCAGGTAAATGGTGGGACCTGGAAAGGATCATCCTGAGTGAGTTGTCCCAGGAGCAAAAGGACACGCATGGTATATACTCACTCATATAAACATACAATATAGTATAAACCGACTAAAATCTGTACATCTAAACAAACTAAGCAAAAGAGAGGACCCTAACTAAAATGTTCAATCCCCATCCTGAAAGGCAAAGAGGATGGACATCAGAAGAAAAAGAAAATAGGAAACAACCTTGGATCCTGCTACAGAGGGCCTCTGAAAGCCAGAAGAAAACAGGAAACAACCTTGAAACCTGCCACAGAGGGCCTCTGAAAGCTTCTGCAGTGTAGACTGTCAAAGCAGATGCTGAGCCTGATGGCCAACTGATGGGCAGAGTGAATGGAATTTTATGTAAGAAGTGGGAAATAGTAAGAGCTGGAGGGAACGGGAACTCCACAAGCAGAGCAACAGAACAAGATAATTTGAACACAGGGAACTTCCCAGAAAATCATACTCCAACCAAGGAGTCTTCGTGGATATGACCTGGAACCCCTGCACAGGTGTAGCCCATGGCAGTTCAGTGTCCAAGTGGGTTCCATAGTAATGGGAAGAGGGACTGCCTCTGACATAATCTGATTGGCCTGCTTGTTGATCACTTCCCCCTGAGGGGGGAGCAGCCTTACCAGACCACAGTAGAGGACAATGCAGCCACTTTTGATGAGAACTGATAGACTAAGATCAGAAAGAAGAGGAGAACCTCCCCTATCAGTGGACTTGGGGAGTGGCATGCATTCAGAAAGGGAAGGGAGGGTGGGATCAGGAGGGGAGGTGGGAGGGGCTTATGGGGGGATACAAAATGAATAAAGTGTAATTAATAAAAAATTTAAAAAAATAAACTACAAAAAAAAAGATCTAAAGGTGACGGGACATTCAGTTATTTGGGTTGTCTTTAGGATTCTTGATGGATACAAGTACTCATTTTTGAGTTGTGTACAAACAATATAGTGTCCTTGAAGCAGTTCTCAACTGTTGGGTAGTGGGAATTTGTTTTTACTCAATGCCCTCTGGTACTTTCTGACCCCTAACAGTTTCTTTGGTGTCTGAGCATTGCTCTGAAGCCAGTAAGCTTGCTTCTCTTCAAAGCTTTCTTTGTACCCCACTCAGTCATAGTAGCTCCCTAGGTTTCCATGTCACAAATTTACAATGCTTCTGAGGAGTCATGGAACTTTAGCTGTTCTTGTTTTTCCCAGAAAACAAGAAGTCGGAGCACACAGAATTTGAGCTTTTGCTCAGGCCTGTGTCTGTAGCTCCTGCCCCTGTGCAGGGAAGCCTCCCTAGGGAATAGGCATTATGGAGTTGGACTTGACATGTGTTGACACGTTCTTTTGTTTTTCACTGTTCTTCTTCCGTATTATAGGTACATATTGCTAATCCCTGATATCTGTAACAAACAGCTTATGGAAGAGCTGGTACATATGATACTGATGAAGATGGGTTTTTCAGGTACGTCTGAGGCTCCAGTGACCCTTTAAACTCTTCCTTTTCACTTAGAAGGCTATTTAAAGTCACTGACTTATTTAAATGTGTATTCGGAAGCACTGGTGTTCTGTGGGTGTTTTCCCAGAGATTTCTAGGCTCTTAAATTGAGTCAGTCATTTGTGTCATGGTGCTTGCTGCTGTGCCTCTGGTTGTCACCATTCTGCATCTTTTTAATATTAGG
>NW_026589910.1:0-6989 GCF_907164565.1 Psammomys obesus | reverse complement strand
CTTTAAGTTGGGAAGGTTTCTTCTATGATTTTCTTGAAAATATTTTCCGGACCTTTGAGCCTGATGTCTTCTTTTTCATCTACTCCTATTATTCTTAGGTTTTGTCTTTTCATGGTGTCCTTGATTTCTTGGATGTTTTGTGTTTGGAACTTTTCTGATTTTATTTTTTCTTTGAGAGACGTGTCAATTTCCGCAAGTGTATCTTCGGCTCCTGAGATTCTGTCTTCCATCTCTTGTATTCTGTTAGTGATGCTTACCTTTGTAGTTCCTGATCTTTTCTCTATGTTCTCCAGCTCCTGGTTTTTCTCTATTTGTGTTTTCTTTATTGATTATAATTCTGTTTTCATGTCTTGCACCATTTCCTTCATCTGTTTGAATGTGGACTCCTGCTTTTCAATGATAGCTTCTGTTTTTTTGTCCATTTCCTCTCTGTGTATCATTAATTGTGCCTCTACGTCTTTGGGTATAATTGCCTGTATTTCTATGAGAGCTTTGTTTATTTCTTCTTTATTTGCCTTCATTTGTGTGGACATTTCTTTGAGAGCTTTGTGCATTTCTTCTCTGTTTGCCTCAATTTTCATGGTCATTTCTCTGAGAGCACGATTTGTTTCCTCTTGGTTAGTCTCGATTTCTTTGGCTATTTCTCTGAGGCCTTTTTCATTTCATCTTTATGTGACTCTAATAGCTGGAGAAACATAGTTTTGAGGTTGTTTTCTTGTATATCTAGTGAATTGAAGTCTCCATTGTTTTGTGGGGTTGCTAGTGAGGTCATTATGTCCTAATTTTTGTTGGGAGTGTTCTTATGTCTGCCTCTAGCCATCTGGTTATTTATAATCCTCACTGGTTGTTCCTCGAGATTGTAGTTCAGGCTATTATCTTTTCTTTCTGTTTTCTGGACTGTTTTTTCAGGAAGATGAGAGAGGTTCACTGCTTTGGGAGTGTGCACTGTGGTTTTAGTTTTGCCTAAGTAAGGAATGTGACGCTGGTGCTATTCGAGTGCGCTTTTAGAGGGCGCAGTGTGCATGTGCGGATTCTCTGACTATTGCAGTGGCCGGCAAGCCACTATTATGCAGTTCTGACTGAGATCCAGGGATTGTTTGCCTGGATTACACTGTTGGACCCGCAAGGCAGAGGCTTCAATGTTGGGGTTGCTATCCCAAGAATCCCTATGATGCCCACACTAGGGTGTGGGTGGCAAGGATCTCTTCTGGTTGCTTCTGTGGAGAAGCCCTGGTCTGGGGCAATCTCTCTCTAGAAGGCTCACTCACTCTCTTGCAGGACCAGTTGGAATGCACAGGAGTTCCCCTTGCTCACTACTCTCTGTTTTGGTCCTGCTGCAGAAGTGCATGGGTAGGCTAAGAGTCAGCTCTGTGACACTGTGGCCATAGGACTCGGTGTCCACCTTTCCTGTGTGCTGCCTCTTTGTCCTTTTCCTCTGCCAGGAGGGGTTATGTTGACTGGTCCCTGGGTGGCGCGGGAATGAGTTAGGTTGAGTGTACTCCATCCCAGATCCCGGGCCCAGATCTCTCTGCCAGAAGCAGCCTCGAGGTAGAATATGTTTGCTGATCCAAGAGAGTACCAGGTAGGGTTGAGTGTCCTCAGATCCAGAGCTTGGGTTTCTCTGCTAGGGGCCGCTGGGTGAGCTGGAGAGAGGGTGCTGTGTCCTTGGCAGGCTGCCTCTCTGTCCTTCCCCTCTGCTAGGAAAACCTTATGGAGGTGCTCTCAGGGGAGTGCCAGCAGGGGTTGGGGCTTCTCAGTCGGATCCTGAGCCGACATTTCTCTGCCAGGGGTCGGGGGTTGAGGGCGCCTGTGATAGAACTTGCTGCTAGACCTTATTGCACTGGACCCGGGAGAATCTCAGGACATGTAGGATGACCGCAGTCCCAGATCCTGAGCTGTAGTTTGTTTGCTAGGAGCAGCTGGCAGCACTGGAGTTCCGGCACTGTGAAGCCGCTGTGGGCCTCTTTATCCTTCTGCTCCGCTGCGGCAGGGTTATGGCAGCATTTGGGGGAGTGCCCGAAAGGATTGGGTTTTCTCAGCCCCAATCTTGGGTTGGGGTACAGACAATGTGGTCTGTGGCAGATTCTGCTAGACGCCTCCTGCCTTCTCCGAAGAGGGAGTAGGGATTTTGAGCTGGGCGCGCAGCTGCTATCAGCCCCGAGGCGGGAGCTCAATTGTGATAGCAGCAGGTACCCGTGGTCGGAGAGACCTTCCAGGGAAAGACTGGGTGACCCGTGACCAGTCTGGCAGCTTTTCTTTCCCCGTGGGGTTTTTTTGCGACTGGGACTCTCAGTCTCAGGCACCCTTGTGCCCACCGATCAGCCTGGGAAAGTGATCGGGACACGCAGGCTTGCGGCACCAGCCTGGAGATCCAAAGCCAGAGTTAGCCAGGTTCTCTTCCGGGTTCTGGCTGGGCAGCCGAGAGTGGACCCGACCGATTCCCACTCCATGGGAGCCTCCCCACACCTGAGAAACACGATAGCTGTTGTTTTAGGTCCCAGAGTTCAGTCTCCTGGTCGCTGCACGGAGTGTGTTGTCCCGCTTCTCAGATATGGTGTTCTCCCGTCGCCGCCATCTTGCCCCCCTCCCCCGAGAATTTTTCTTTCCAGGTCTGTAAAGAATTGTGTTGGCAATTTGATGGGAATTGCATTAAATCTGTAGATTGCTTTTGGCAGGATGGCCATTTTTACTATGTTAATCCTGCCAATCCATGAGCATGGGAGATCTTTCCATCTTCTCATATCTTCTTCTAATTCTCTCTTCAGAGACTTGAAATTTTTTTCATAAAAGTCTTTGACTTGCTTGGTTAGGGTTACACCAAGGTACTTTATGTCATTTGTGGCTATTGTGAATGATGTTGTTTCTCTAATTTCTTTCTTAGCCCTTTTGTCTTTTGTATACAGGAGTGTGACTAATTTTTTTGAGTTAATTTTGTATCCGGCCACTTTGCTGAAGGTGTTTATCAGCTATAGGAGTTCCCTGGTAGAGTTTTGGGGGTCACTCATATATACTATCATATCATCTGCAAATGGTGATAATTTGACTTCTTCCTTTCCCATCTGTATCCCCTTGATCTCCTTCAACTGTCTTATTGCTCTAGCAAGGACTTCCAGCACTATGTTGAAGAGATATGGAGACAGTGGGCAGCCTTGTCTTGTCCCTGATTTCAGTGGGGTTGCTTGAAGTTTCTCTCCGTTCAGTTTGATGTGGCTATAGGCTTGCTGTATATCGCCTTTACTATGTTTAGATATATGCCTTGTATCCCTGATCTCTCCAGTACTTTAAACATGAATGGATGTTGGATTTTGTCAAATGCTTTTTCAGCATCTAGGGAGATTATCATGTGGTTTTTTTTCTTTTAGTTTGTTAATATGGTGGATCACATTGATGGATTTCCGTATATTAAACCACCCCTGCATACCTGGGATGAAGCCTACTTGGTCATGGTGGATGATATCTTTGATGTGTTCTTGTATTCGGTTTGTGAGTATTTTGTTGAGTATTTTTGCATCAATGTTCATAAGGGAGATTGGCCTGAAGTTCTCTTTTTTTGTTGAGTCTTTGTGAGGTTTAGGTACCAAGGTGACTGTGGCTTCATAGAATGAGTTTGGTAATATTCCTTCTGTTTCTATTTTGTGGAATAGTTTGAAGAGAATTGGAGTTAGCTCTTCTTTGAAGGTCTGGAAGAATTCTGCGCTGAAGCCATCTGGTCCTGGGCTTTTTTTTGGATGGGAGACTTTTGATGACTGCTTCTATTTCTTTGGGGAACATAGGACTATTTAATTGATTTACCTGGTCCTGATTCAGCTTTGGAAAGTCAAATCGATCAAGAAAATTGTCCATTTCATTTAGATTTTCAAATTTGTGGCATATAGACTTTTGAAGTAAGTCCTAATGATTGTTTGGATTTCCTCAGTGTCTGTAGTTATGGCCCCTTTTTTATTTCTGATTTTGTTGATTTGGGTGGTGTCTCTCTGCCTTTTAGTTAGCTTGGCTAAGGGTTTGTCGATCTTGTTGTTTTTCTCAAAGAACCAGCTCTTGGTGTCATTGATTCTTTGAATTGTTTTATTTGTTTCTAATTGATTGATTTCAGCCCTGAGTTTGATTATTTCTAGCTGTCTACTCCTTTTTGGTATGTCTGCTTCTTCTTTTTCTAGGGTTTTTAAGTGGGCCATTAAATTGCTTGAATGAGCTGTCTCGAATTTCTTCTTGAAGGCATTTAGTGCTATGAACTTTCCTCTTAGCACTACTTTCATTGTGTCCCGCAAGTTTGGGTAGTTCTGATTTTTTTTTTAAGTGCATTAAAAATGAATGCTAGTAAGTTTGTCACCTTTGTTTTTTTATTATTGATTGAGAATTTCATACATGCATATACATTTTTATCACACCCACTTTGTTCCCTCTCCATTTTCTTTCACTTCTATTCCTATCATTTTTTTTCCTCTCGGCTCTCCTTGCTTTGTATGTAAGTGTTTCTGGTCCACATAACACTGACTATTTGTGCATTGGTGTAATGCCATCTACTAGAACATGGATAGTTTCTTTGTGAACACATTTCTGAAGAAAATCTGTCCCTACATTAAATTAACAATTGCTTCCAAGCTAAAAGTGAAACTTCAGTACCCCACTGTCATCCATGCTAGGAACTTGGATGATGTAATCATGTGTACTTTTTTCATATAGGTACAGTCTTTGTGAGTTCCTGTGTGCAAAGATACTGCCATGTCTGGCAAATAGTCTTTTGCTGTAGTGGCCACTACTCACAGCTTGTAAGCTTTCAGGAACTTCTGTAATGATTCCTGAGCCTTATAAGGTAACAGGCATATCACTTGCAGTTGAACATGCCACACTCTCTTATTCTCTGCACGTCTACCAGTTTTGAGTCTATGCTGACTGCCATTTATTGAAAACGTAAGTTTCTCTGGTAAATGTTAAGATATTCACTAATTTATTTGTATAATTTTGATAACCCAGAGCACAGTTTATTACTATGTTCATTTAGCAAAACAATGTTAGGTTCTTCCTGGGGCCTATAATCCACCCAGTCACAAACTTTTGACTTGTTGAATAGTAGTGGGCATGATTTCTGTTCTGTGGGCCTTACACGCAGTCAGAAAACGCTATGCTACTCTCTGCTGCTCTTTTCTACGAGGATCTCAGGACAATAGGAGAGTGCCTGCTGCTTCTGCCAGGACTCTCTTTGCTGTTGGGCTTCCTGCAAGGTGAGATCCTGGAATTTAGGGGCCAGTGCTAAGGGGAAGATAACTGATTATCCCAGTGTATTGTACTTTGAGGAGATAAGCAGAAGGAGGAGATAGGACCTGACTCTATTAGATGTGATCCCTGAATCCTTCATGCCCTTACTCACACATTCCCCTTGTTCCCCTGCCTCTGATGTGAAGACTACAGCTCTTTGCTTTTCCTCCTATTTCTTATTTTCCTGGTCTTGGTCCTTCCTTGAGTTAGTTGCCTTCCTCCTCCTCAATTCACTTCTTTCATACTGAAACATTTCCAATTTCTCAAGCTTAATTGTTCATGACCCTAATTGTATGTTGAAAGTATGGCAAGCAACTTTCTTAACAGGATTATAACAATGAGAAAATGGGAGGATCTGTCCGACCCTGTGTGCTTGGCTCAAGCAGCCTGCACCACATCTTGGTTACCATCCTTCTAATCTGTCCATAACCAGGACTTAGGGTAGTATTTCAGGATTTTTGCCACCTTGAAGCCATCCCTTTCTGGAGCCCTGAAGGCATCAGCACAGCACATGGACTAAACCTTCTCTGGTCATTGTTTCTTCTTCGGAGTCACAGCACAATGCTTCAATCTGACGCTGAATGAACCTTTTATACACTGTTTTGCAGTTTCAGCTGTGACATGTATCCAGTGTGCACGTTTTGGACCTTCCAAGAAATGTGATGAACCAGAAACCTACTGTGAGACTGATGAAATAACCAAGTGTTCCTTATTTACCTTCTTTGCAAGTATGTGAGATCTTTGAGGTTTCAGGAGAATCATGCTTGCCTTCCTCAGATTCATGAGCAAAGATGGAGAGTGTGGGAGAATGCGTAGGAAAAGGCTTCTTTGATTTTGGTATTGCTTGCCAAGTTTGGTAGTTCAGACAAATAAAGCAATTAAGATAAAACTAAGCTTGGAATGTTCTCTAGGATCGCCGAGTATTTATTTATCTGTGAGTAACATAAGGGTGAAAAGATTTGTACATTAAAATTTTTTATTCTCTCTCTTTTTTTATTAATTAAACTTTATTCATTTGTATCCCCCCATAAGCCCATCCCTCCTCCCCTCCTGGTCCCACCCTTCCCCCCCTTTCTGCATGCATGCCCCTCCCCAAGTCCACTGATAGGGGAGGTCCTCTTCTCCTTCTTTCTGATCTTCGTCTATCAGTGCTCATCAGAAGTGGCTGCATTGTCAGGGTTCTAGGTTATCTCTACGGATAGTCCTTGGTTGGAGTATGAGTCTCTGGGATGTTCCCTGTTGTACATTAAAATTTCACCTAACGACTTTGTGACTAGAGTACTACTTCTGTGTAAAATACCTAACAAATGATTGACAGTCTACATGGGATTGTGTAGTGTTCTCATTGGCACAGCCACAGATTCTATCCAAAATATTCACGTTTAGCTTCGTGTCTTTCTTCTTCAGATAATACACTTCAATATGGTGTCCAGAGGTGTTGGAGCTTCTGTTTCAACATTACACTGACCACTGGAAGATCGGAATCACGCTATAAATGCTGCGATTCCCACTCTTATTGTAACAAGCTTTAAAGGCCTGGCCTTGCTTTCCTGTTTGACTTAGGTAAGCCCTTATGCCTTCCCTGCACACGTGTAACCTCACAACTCTGGGACATCAATGTCAAGCACTGCCAAGACCCTAACCGCTGCCTTCAGATGGCATCAGGCACTGAGCTATTGACAGTTGTGTTGTCACTCTCCACTTCTAGGATTCTGATTCCCTCCATTTCGCCA
>NW_026589909.1:0-1928 GCF_907164565.1 Psammomys obesus | reverse complement strand
TTTCAATGTGTCCCATAAATTTGGGTATGTTGTGCCTTCATTTTCATTGAATTCTAGAAAGTCTTTAATTTCTTTCTTTATTTCTTCCTTGACCCAGCTGTCATTGAGTAGTAAGTTGTTCAGTTTCCATGTGCGTGTCAGCTTTTTGTTGTTTCTGTTGTTGTTGATGTCCAGCTTTAGTCCATGGTGGTCCGATAGTATACAAGGGATTATTTCAATCCTTTTGTATCTGTTGAGGCTTGCTTTGTGACCAACTATATGGTCTATTTTGGAGAAGGTTCCATGTGGTGCTGAAAAGAAGGTGTACTCTTTTGAGTTTGGGTGAAAAGATCTGTAGACGTCTATTAGGTCCATTTGATTTAGGGATTCTGTGAGTGCTTTTATTTCCCTATTTGGTGTCTGTCTGGTTGATCTGTCCCTTGATGAGAGTGGGGTGTTGAAGTCTCCCACTATTAAGGTATTAGGATCAATGTATGATTTAAGCTTTAATATTGTTTCATTTACGAATGTAGGTGCTCTTGTATTTGGGGCATAGATATTCAAAATTGTGATGTCCTCTTGTTGGATTTTTCCTTTGATGAGAATATAGTGGCCCTCCTTATCTTTTTTGATTAACTTCGGATGAAAGTCTATTTTATTAGATATTAGGATGGCTACTCCAGCTTGTTTTCTGGAACCATTTGCTTGAAAAACATTTTTCCAGCCCTTTACTCTGAGGTAGTGTTTATCTTTGTTGCATAGGTGTGTTTCTTGGATGCAACAGAATGTTGGGTCTTGTTTCCGTAACCATTCTGTTAGCCTGTGTCTTTTTATTGGTGAGTTGAGTCCATTAATATTGATAGATAATATTGACCAATGCATGTTAGTTCCTTTTGTAATGGAGTCGATGATCTTACCTTGTTTCATTGCTTGTTTTCTTTTCATTTTTGTTGGGATATTATCTGTATGCCCTGTTTTCTTGCGTGAATTCGTTTTCATTGGATTGGTGTTTTCCTTCTAGTATCTTCTGTAGGGTTGGTTTGCTGTATAGGTATTGCGTAAATTTAGTTTTGTCATGGAATATTTTGTTTTCTCCATCTATGTTGATTGAAAGCTTTGCAGGGTATAGTAGTCTTGGTTGACATTTGTGATCTCTTAGAGTCTCCATGATGCTTGCCCAGGCCCTTCTGGCTTTCATAGTTTCTGATGAGAAGTCTGGTGTGATTCTGATAGGTCTACCTTCATATGTTACTTGGCCTTTTTCCCTTGCTGCTTTTAATATCTTTTCTTTGTTCTGTAGATTTAGTGTTTTGACTATGATGTGACGTGATGTGTTTCTTTTCTGGTCTAGTCTATTTGGTGTTCTGTAGGCCTCTTGTATATTTATGGGCATCTCTTTCTTTAAGTTGGGAAAATTTTCTTCTATGATTTTCTTGAAAATATTTTCTGGACCTTGGAGCCTGGAGTCTTCTTTTTCATCAATTCCTATTATTCTTAGATTTTGTCTTTTCATAGCATCCTTGATTTCTTGGATATTTTGTGATTGGAATTTTTCTGATTTTACTTTTTCTTTGAGAGAAGTATCAATTTCTGCAAGTGTGTCTTCAGCTCCAGAGATTCTCTCTTCCATCTCTTGTATTCTGTTGGTGATGCTTACTTTTGTGGTTCCTGATCTTTTCTCCAAGTTCTCCAGCTCAAGAGTTTTCTCATTTTGTGTTTTCTTTATTGATTCTAATTCTGTTTTCATGCCTTGCACCATTTCTTTCATGTGTTTGAATTTGGATTCGTGTCTCTCTACGATGGACTCTATTTCTTTGTTCATTTCCTTTTTGTATGCCACTAATTTTTTCTCTACTTGTGCCTCTATTTGTTTGGCTATGTTTGCCTGTGTTTCTTTAAGGATTTTGTCTATTTCTTCTTTCTTTACCTCCAATTGACTGGCCAACTCT
>NW_026589908.1:7974-8737 GCF_907164565.1 Psammomys obesus | reverse complement strand
GGGTTCCCCTTTCTCCACAACCTCTCCAGCATGTGTTGTCCCTTGAGGTTTTCATCTTGGGCATTCTGATGGGTGTAAGGTGAAATCTCAGGGTTGTTTTGATTTGCATTTCCCTAATGGCTAATGAGGTTGAGCATTTCTTTAAGTGCTTCTCTGCCATTCGATATTCCTCTACAGAGAATTCTCTCTTTAGCTCTGTTCCCCATTTTTTAAGTGGATTACTTGGTTCGTTGCTTTTCAGCTTGTTTAGTTCTTTATATATATTGGATATGAGTCCTCTGTCAGATAGAGGGTTGGTGATGATTCTTTCCCAATCTGTAGGCAGTCGCTTTGTTTTGATGACGGTGTCCTTTGCTTTACAGAGCTTTTCAATTTCATGAGGTCCCATTTATTGATTGTTGCTCTTAGAGCCTGTGCTGTTGGTGTTCTGTTCAGGAAGTTTTCTCCTGTACCAATGAGTTGACCCAGAAGCAAAAAGACACTCACGGTATATACTCACTCATATAAACATACAATATAGAATAAACCCACTAAAAGCTGTACATCTAAACAAACTAAGCAAAAGAGAGGACCCTAACTAAAATGTTCAATCCCCATCCTGAAAGGCAAAGAGGATGGACATCAGAAGAAAACGAAAATAGGAAACAACCTCGGAACCCGCTACAGAGGGCCTCTGAAAGCCAGAAGAAAACAGGAAACAACCTTGAAACCTGCCACAGAGGGCCTCTGAAAGCTTCTGCAGTATAGACTGTCAAAGCAGATG
>NW_026589908.1:0-7964 GCF_907164565.1 Psammomys obesus | reverse complement strand
TAAGAAGTGGGAAATAGTAAGAGCTGGAGGGAACGGGAACTCCACAAACAGAGCAACAGAACAAGATAATTTGAACACAGGGAACTTCTCAGAGACTCATACTCCAACCAAGGACTATTCGTGGAGATGACCTGGAACCCCTGCACAGGTGTAGCCCATGGCAGTTCAGTGTCCAAGTGGGTTCCATAGTAATGGGAAGAGGGACTGCCTCTGACATAATCTGATTGGCCTGCTCGTTGATCACTTCCCCCTGAGGGGGGAGCAGCCTTACCAGGCCACAGTAGAGGACAATGCAGCCACTTTTGATGAGAACTGATAGACTAAGATCAGAAAGAAGAGGAGAACCTCCCTTATCAGTGGACTTGGGGAGTGGCATGCATGCAGAAAGGAGAGGGAGGGTGGGATAGGGAGGGGAGGAGGGAGGGGCTTATGGGGGGATACAAAATGAATAAAGTGTAATTAATAAAAAAATAATAAAAGATTTTAAAAAAACAAAGGTTAAGTGCTTTTAAATTACTGAAGTTTTTAATTTGAGTTATATATTTGTTATTCACAAAAGCATAAAATTTACATTTTAAACATATTTAAATTCTGCCAAAAGTCAAAATGGTTTATATATTTCTGACAGTAACATCAAAGGCAATGAGGTGGCTTCGATTTGGCTAAGTGATTAAGAACACAGGTTACTCTTCCACAGGATGAGATTTGTAGTCCCACTGCTCACGTGGTTGTTCAGAACTATCTGCAGCTCTGGTCCCAGGGGATCCAATACCCTCACCAGGGTTTATAGACAGATATACATTAAGGAAAAACATCCACATACATTAAAATTAATGTTAAGTTTTTAAGAGAATGAGGATGGGTTTTAAAATTACTAACAAAGCTATCAGAGAATCATAGAGCAAACCAGTGTGAAAAGAATGCTGTATTTAGATCAGAATGTACAATTTATTTTAAAGATTTTCCTCCAGTGGTATTTATTATCCTTAACATTTTAATTGTATTATTTACCTTAAAATCCTTTATTTTCAAGCATACAATTCAAAAGTGTCATCAAGGAGATTATCACAGGGCACTACTGTAATCCCAGCACTTTCAGCTGCTGAAGAGAAGACTATGAGGCAAGTCTGTACTACATAGAAAGACTTTAGAGAAGGATAAGGGAGGGATGAAAAAAGAGAGGAAGAATTTGAATTTTTATTCAGAAAATGAATCACATACAGAAGCCTGCACTAATTAGAAAGCCAAAGATCACGAAGAGTGTATATGAATAGTGTGGACATAATTTCCACCTAATTGAAATAATTGTCATTGATGAAGTGCCATTCAAAATTATAAGAGCCTGAAGATGACATAGTCTCTTTGAACCATTGTTATTTCAAGCCTAATATGGGGATTATAAAGTAATGCTAATAATGTTTTTACTATTAAACCTCACTGATTTTATTTTGGTTTATTCTTCCAAAATTATGAATTTGACTATTAACTCTAAAAAATCCTTTTGTGTTTTAGAAAGTCCTACATAGTTGTATGCACATACAGTTATACAAACCCCATCATATCTTGCTATTTATATCATGATTAATGCGTAAAACATTTAAAATAAATTGATACTCTGTGTTCAGAAGTCTTCTGAGAACCTCACCAGATTTATTTTTCTTCAAACCAGAGATGTAACAGATATCACACACAACATGAATTATTTGCATTTAAATTCCTCTACACTAGCATTTCAAATGTAGCTAGTGTGTGTGTTTGTGTGTGTGTGTGTGTGTGTGTGTGTGTGTGTGCGTGTGCTTATGGAGCACTTGTGCTTGCACACAGGCATAGCATTCCTTTGATCAGTCTTGCTAAATTAGTCATCGTCACAGGAGCCTAACATTATGATCAGCTAGGTTTATCATCAAAATACCCCCCCCCAAAGCTCCAAAGCTCTGTATACAAATATGTTTTGGTCAGAACAATTATGTAGATTTGTATAGTGAAATTATTGCATTAAGCAATTTAGTCATCAAGCACACGTTGTTGTTATCAAAATATAAATATAAAATTGATTAGAAATCTTCAAGGTAGAACTATTTGCAATTGAAATGCAATTGATGTGATACGATGAGAAAATTAACGTTGAGGAAAATGAAGTTATTTAAGATACTTTAAATTAAGATTGTATTATTTTAAATTTCATTTTCATTTGCAGAATTTAAATATGCAACATTTAGAATGCAAGATGATTCGAAAGATATGCAATTCTCTTCTGCAAAATAGCAGAAAATGGAAAACATACTCTGATATCAAATGAGACTCATCTCTAATCAGTCCCTTTTTACAGAGTACGGCCAAGTGTTACTCTGTACGGAAAGGTTGCACTTAGTTACTGCTGTGGGGTTTCTCCTTTCTGGCTGACTTCTGTGCTGCCTTAAAGATAAACTTTAAAATAGTCTGAGCACTCTCAAGGTCTCATCCCAACATACCATATTAGGAGGTATAACTGAAGTATCAATAGGTGCCACAAAATACTTAAAAAAATGAATCCGCTCTTGTATCCTTTTTTATTGACTATTTGAAGTTTGTTTTTTTTAATTTTTTATTTTATTTTATTTTATTTTATTTTATTTTTATTTTTAGTTACAATTTGTTCACTTTGTGTCCCAGCTGTATCCCGCTCCCTCATTCTCTCCCCCTCCCCAACTCCCTCCCTGGTCTCCTCCCTGCCCCTTTCCAAGTCCCCTGATAGGGGAGGACCTCCTCCCCTTTCATTTGACCCTGTTTTATCAGGTATCTTCAAGGCTGGCTGCAATGTCCTCCTCTGTGGCCTAACAGGACTGCTCCTCCCATGGTGGGGGGGGGGGAGGACAAAGAGCCTGCCCTTGAGATCCTGTTAGAAATAGTCCTTGTTCCCCTTACTTTGGAAAACTACTTGGTTACTGAGCTACCACGGGCCACATCCCAGCAGAAGTTCTATGTTATATCCATAGATGGTCCTTGGTTGAGTGTCAGTCTCAGAAAAGGCCCCGTGCCCGGATATATTCGGTACTTGTAGAGCTCCTATCCTTTCCATATCATACTAACTCCCCTTCTTTCATATGATTCCCTGCACTCTGCCATGGTTTGGTTATGAGTCTTAGTGTCTGCTTTGAAACACTGCTAGGTAGAGTCTTTCAGATGCCTTTTGCGGTAGACTCCTGTCATACATTCAATGCACATCCCATTTGTCTTTC
Organism: Psammomys obesus; assembly: GCF_907164565.1. Taxonomy (NCBI): domain Eukaryota; kingdom Metazoa; phylum Chordata; class Mammalia; order Rodentia; family Muridae; genus Psammomys; species Psammomys obesus. Next base: position 4,746 of record NW_026589908.1, on the reverse strand, counting down.
TAAATGAGGATTGATCATCTTCACCCATGTCCACTTACTTCATTATCTTCTGTAGGTGTGTAGATTTCATTATGTTTATCATATCTTGTAGGTCTATATAAGTGAGTATATACCAAGTTTGTCTTTCTCCTTCTGGGATACTTCACTCAGAATGATCTTTTCTAGATCCCACCATCTGCCAGCAAATTTCATGATTTCCTCCCTTTTGATTGCTGAGTAGTATTCCATTGTGTAAAAATACCACAATTTTTGTATCCATTCCTCTGTTGATGGATAAGATGTTGGCGATTTCTTTAAGTGTTTCTCTGTCATTCTATATTCCTCTACAGAGAGTTCTCTGTTTATCTCTGTTCCCCATTTTTTAATTCGATTACTTGGATTGTTGCTTTTCAGCTTCTTTAGTTCTTTATATATACTGGATATTAGCCTTCTGTCAGATAAAGGGTTGGTGAAGATTCTTTCCCAATCTGTAGGCAGTCGTTTTGTTTTGATGATGGTGTCCTTTGCTTTACAGAAGCTTTTCAGTTTCATGTGGTCCCATTTATTGATTGTTGCTCTTAAAGCCTGTGCTGTTGGAGTTCTGTTCAGGAAGTTGTCTCTGTGCCAATGAGTTCTAGGCTGTTCCCCACTTTTTCTTCTGACAGATTTAGTGTATCTGGTTTTATGTTGAGGTCTTTGATCCACTTAGACTTTAGTTTTGTGCAGGGTGATAAATGTGGATCTATTTTCATTTTTCTGCATGTAGACATCCAATTAGACCAGCACCATCTGTTGAAGGTGTGATCTTTTTTCCATTGAATAATTTTGGCTGCTTTGTAAAAAATTGAGTATTCATAGTCAACATCATTAGCCATTAGGGAAATGCAAATCAAAACGACCCTGAGATTTCACCTTACACCCATCAGAATGGCCAAGATGAAAAGCTCAATTGACAACACATGCTGGAGAGGTTGTGGAGAAAGGTGAAACCTCCTCCATTGCTGGTGGGAATGTAAACTGTTACAACCACTTTGGAAGTCAATCTGGCGCTTTCTCAGACAATTAGGAATAGTGCTTCCTCAAGACCCAGCTATACCACTGCTAGGCATATACCCCAAATTTGCTCAAGTATGCAATAAGGACATTTGCTCAACCACGTTTGTAGCAGCTTTATTTGTAATAGCCAGAACCTGGAAACAACCCAGATGTCCATCAACCGAGGAATGGGTACAGAAATTGTGGTACTTTTACACAATGGAATACTACTCAGCAACCAAAAAAGAGGAAATCATGAAATTTGCAGGCAAATGGTGGGATCTCCAAAAGATCATTCTGAATGAAGTATCCCAGAAGGAGAAAGACCTAAAAGATATGATAAACATAATGAAATCTATACACCTAAAGAAGATAATCAAGAAAGCGGACATGAGGTATGATGATCAATCCTCATTTAGAAAGACAAATGGGATATGCATTGAATGTATGACAGGAGTCTACTGCAGAAAGCATCTGAAAGACTCTACCTAGCAGTGTTCCAAAGTAGATACTAAGACTCATAACCAAACCTTCGGCAGAGTGCAGGGAATCATGAAAGAAGGGGTGTTTGATGTGGAAAGGATAGGAGCTTCACAAGGACCAAACATATCTGGGCACAGGGTCTTTTCTGAGATGGACACTCAACCAAAGACCATGAGAGTATAAAACTTAGAACCTCTGCTCGGATGTGACCCGTGATAGCTCAGTAATCAATTGGTTTTCCATAGTAAGGGGAACAAGGACTATTTCTAACAGGACTCAATGACTGGCTCTTTGACCTCCCCATCTCCTAAGGGAGGAGCAGTACTGTTAGGCCACAGTAGAGGACTTTGCAGCCAGTCCTGAAAATACCTGACAAAACGGAGTCATATGAAAGGGGAGGAGGTCCTCCCCTATCAGTGGACTTGGAAAGGGGCAGGGAGGAGATGAGGGATACAGCTGGGATACAGAATTAACAAAATGTAACTAATTAAAATAATAAAAAAAAGAAAAAAAGAACACCTACAAACTATGTAACCTATGATATATACCAGGACTTGGGACTTAATAATGATAATAAACACACTTTATAGTTATTGTAGGTGTATATGTCCAGAATCTAAACAACAAAGCTTTCCCAGCAGGGCATGTTCCTTCAGTTAGCTCAGAATGAATAAGTGAGTAAACCGTGAAGATGATCAAAAGACAAATGGGATGTGCATTGAATGTATGACAGGAGTCTACCGCAAAAGGCATCTGAAAGACTCTACCTAGCAGTGTTTCAAAGCAGACACTAAGACTCATAACCAAACCATGGCAGAGTGCAGGGAATCATATGAAAGAAGGGGAGTTAGTATGATATGGAAAGGATAGGAGCTCTACAAGTACCGAATATATCCGGGCACGGGGCCTTTTCTGAGACTGACACTCAACCAAGGACCATCTATGGATATAACATAGAACTTCTGCTGGGATGTGGTCCGTGGTAGCTCAGTAACCAAGTAGTTTTCCAAAGCAAGGGGAACAAGGACTATTTCTAACAGGATCTCAAGGGCAGGCTCTTTGTCCTTCCCCACCCCCCAGGGGAGGAGCAGTCCTGTTAGGCCACAGAGGAGGACATTGCAGCCAGCCTTGAAGATACCTGATAAAACAGGGTCAAATGAAAGGGGAGGAGGTCCACCCCTATCAGTGGACTTGGAAAGGGGCAGGGAGGAGACCAGGGAGGGAGTTGGGGAGGGGGAGGGAATGAGGGAGCGGGATACAGCCGGGACACAGAGTTAACAAATTGTAACTAAAAATAAAAATAAAATAAAAAAATAATAAAATAATAAAAAAATAAATGGGGAAGAGAGCTAAACAGAGAATTCTCTGTAGAGGAATATAGAATGGCAGAGAAACACTTAAAGAAATGCTCAACGTTTGTAGGTGTTCTTAAGATCTTTCTAGTTCTGTTCTTAACATTATGTCATTATGTTCACTGGACAGACACCCCTTAAATTATCCCAAACAATGGACAAGAATAAAATCTGTCTCCATCAGAATTCACTAATCTTACACAAACACACATACACACACAAATCTATTAATTATATCTAGCATGAATGGTTCCATTTACAGATGGTTTTCACTATAAAATCTATGTTAAAGGGAAAAATACTGTGATAAGGATGTTTATTTCGGGTGAGGATATACTCAGTGTAAAAGTAACAAAATCTCAAACTCTTAGCACAGTAAGAGAAGCTCTCCCATTGAGTTACTCTATCTCCATTCCTACAGGTAACATGTTTTATTCAGGCACAGGATAGCTGTTATTTATTGTATTTCAACATTTGATAAACAAATCAGAGCAATGCAGAACTGAGTCTGGCAGATCCAACGTCCAGTATAGATCAGTGTGGAGATTAAAGGAGAGAAGCACCATGAAAGATTCTTCTTTTTCGGATACACATTGTTATGTCCTGGTAAATCAATTTTTAGCCCCTACCTCTAAAAAGGTTCATATATTTTAATATTTATACTTTTATTTTGTAATGTTTTTAAATTATTTTTATTTATATATTTATTTATTACAATTTATTCACTTTATATCTCTGTATCCCTGCTGGAACCCCTCCCTGGTCTCCTCCCATTCTCACCCATTTTCTCTTTTCTCCACCTGTATTCTTTCAGGAGTCCACTGATAGGGGAGGTCCTCCTCCCCTTCTATCTGACCCTAACTTGTAAGGTCTCATCAAGGCTGCTACATCATCTTCCTCTGTGGCCTGGCAAGACTACACTACCACAGCAGGAGGTGATCAAAGAGCTGGCCACTGATTTCATATCAGAGATAGCCACTGTATCCCTAATTAGAGAACCCACTTTGAAACTGAGCAGCCTTTAGGATTCATGTAAGCAGGGGACTAGGTATTCTCCATGATATTGAGGATTAAAGAGAAATAATTTTACTAAATATTAAAAATGTTTGAAATCATTATATGTAAACCTACTGTAGAAGCTTCTTTATTAAATGCATACAGAGTTTAACTAAATACATTTCAATTGAGAGTTTATGTTGAGTTACCTTGTAAGAGGTGAATAATTCTACTAGGTACCACCAGATAACAAATAAAATGTTCAGTGACAGGAACGGGTTACTTTATTAGAATTGTTGGAAGGTGAAATCCCAATACAGGGTTTTGACAATGATCCTACTTATCATCCAAAATTTCATTGAAAAATCCTATTGTTGATGATATCACAAAGTTGAACTACATTAAATCGGCTAGAAAAAAAAAGTGGGGAATACCCTAGAACTCATTGGTACAGGAGAAAACTTCCTGAAGAGAACACCAACAGCACAGGCTCTAAGAGCAACAATCAATAAATGGGACCTCATGAAATTGAAAAGCTTCTGTAAAGCAAAGGACACCGTCATCAAAACAAAGCGACTGCCTACAGATTGGGAAAGAATCATCACCAACCCTTTATTTGACAGAGGACTCATATCCAATATATATAAAGAACTAAACAAGCTGAAGAGCAATAAACCAAGTAATCCACTTAAAAAATGGGGAACAGAGCTAAAGAGAGAATTCTCTGCAGAGGAATATCGAATGGCAGAGAAGCACTTAAAGAAATGCTCAAACTCATTAGCCATTAGGGAAATGCAAATCAAAACGACCCTGAGATTTCACCTTACACCTATCAGAATGGCCAAGATGAAAATCTCAAGGGACAACACATGCTGGAGAGGTTGTGGAGAAAGGGGAACCC
>NW_026589907.1:0-5220 GCF_907164565.1 Psammomys obesus | reverse complement strand
AGTAGATTGTTAAAGGCTTTAATAAAAACAATAAGTTTAAGAAAGGTAATGAATTAGATTTAGTATTAATAGGCATTAAAAATAGTAAAAAAATAATAGGCTCCTTCTTAAGAAAAAATAGCATGAGAGGTGCAGCTGGCGGGAGTTTCCCCTCCCTTCAGTGCCTTGTTTCTAAGGAAGATCATAAATCTTAAGCAAGACATATGGGAGGATGGTTAACAAAGGTGTAGTTAGATTTTGATATAGAGAGGGACTTTGGCTGGCATCTGACTTAGCTCCTGACTTTCCTCTTCACTGGTTAGCAATAATGAAACTACTTTTGAGGTTTCTTTTCCTTTGTTTGCTCTGATCAAAAAGTTTTTAGGTCAAGATTACTTGTGGGCACTGCTTTATGTTTGACTACATTTTGAGTTAAAATGTAAACTTTGTATTCTTGGTAAAAAGTCTGAATGTTCTGGGAAGCATGCCAATTTTAAGGTGCCTTTTGTATAAAAATACTAGCTTGAGTTCAGTAAAGTTGCAGCAGAGTCAAAACCATCAAGGTGTCTGTCTGTCAATTCTTCGCTGAAACCGTGTCTTCCTGTCAAAGCCTTGTTCTCCTGCGGACGACGGGAGCCCGACTGGGCCCGGTCTGTGGCACTGGGTAACTGGGAGTCTCCCACCACCTTTTTAGCTCTCCACTTTCTGACTCCAAAGTGAAGGACTACAAGATTTGACAGCCAGCCACTCCTTGCGACTGAGGGTCAGGCTGAGGTGAGGTGGTCACGGAGACACAGACAAGATGGCTGTGTGGGTTGTCCATAACAGCCTGGCTTGTTCTTCAGAGTGTTCTGGAAGTCCAGCTCCCGAGTCAAGTTTGCCATCTCTGATCCAACCCAACACCTTAAGGCCAAAGCAGCCCTTCCTGTTAGTGATTCTTCACTGGGACCCATCACAACACCCCAGACAGGACTTTACAGTGACACCAGCTGAAGGATAGGTCCATGGAAAAGAAGTTGCTAGACACACGTATGTTTGGACAAAGTATCAAACTCTGCCCTTGGGTGAAATTCTGAGCCTAGAGTCAAGCCCCATTTCCCTCAAGCACAGTTTGAGCTGGAAGGAAAACAAAACTAAACTGGATGAGATCAGAGAATTTGAAGGGTGTTTTCTGACTCAGTCTCCTTTGTTCTCTGGCATTGGCTTCTCCCCTACTGGTTGTTTTTAATCTAAAGCTAAAGCTCAACCTTCTGTTGTTGGAGCTGCTGGGGAGATGAGGTGGTGCTGAGCTTGAGGTCCAGAGAGGAGCTGGGAGGAGGACAAGGAGGAGGAGGTGGGGTGTGAGCAACCATGTGCTCACATGTGTGTGGAAAGGGGAGTCTTAATAAGAGGATTAGAAGAGAAGGAGAAAGGCTGGGCGACAGGGCTCCCTCAGTGTGAAGTAGCCTTCACATTCAGAGATACTGGCTACTGTGGAAGGACCTTGGCACAGAGAATCCCGAAATGGAATATGTTGCAGTCAACATTGGCCTTTACTTTTCCAGAGAAAGTTGACTTTGCAGGTTTTGTGTGTAGTCTGGTTTTTGCTGTGGGGAGAGAATGTTTTGATCTTGTTCTTTCTAAACTCAGGAAAGTAAGCCAAGAATCCCAAGTACTCATCTCCCCCTCCAGGAAGACAGAAGGAAAGATTTACGAGGGTGAGAACCCCAGCAATACTCCTGAGAATTTAGCTGCCAGAGGATGTCCCACGCCAAAGTAAATCACGTCCTCCAGGAACAGTTCCCATAATAACATTTTTCTTTCCTTTCTCTTAAGGGACCCACTTCTCACAAAAGAGTCAAGAGCCAGCCTCCAGCAAATTGGATTTTTGTTTCAGATCTTTAAGGAACTTAGTCTGGTGTCAGCCACTCACTGAAGTTTCAGGATGCCTGCTCAGTCACAGCCAAGGTACGCATGTTGCCTATTGCGCACGAAAAACTCGACCTTCACATAGACAACAAGACCCTTTTCTGCATTTGTTGTTGCTTTTTAGTCTCCCTTTGTAGCTCTGGCTGTCCTGGTGCCCACTCTGTAGACCGGGCTGGCTTGAACTCCCAGAGATCCACCTGCTCTGCCTTCCAAATGTTCCTTTCTCCACCCCACTGGCCCTGGGGATTCCAGGCTTAACCTGCTTCCCCTCAAACCTGCTTCATTTCCTACGTTGCTTGGGCCAGGTGTGAGGCGTGCATGTGTCACTCCTGCACAGCCTGAACTTCTGCGAGCTCCTGAGCTAGAAACATTCACACCCGGCCTCAGCTCCCCTTTCACCCTCACCCTCACCCGGCACCCACCGCTGTCCCCCCAGGGCTTTTCTTTCTGTTCCTGGCAGCAGAGGCAGCTTTGCCACTTGAGACAACACTTACAGTCCTTGGCACGGGTGCTCTGCTTTCCACACAGGGTCCCAAACCAGTAACCGGCTCAGTCCTTCCTGCATTCAGGATCAACCCTCCTTACTGCCATCCGTCTCGGCCACCTTGTTCAGACCACAGCAGTGTGCGCTTCCTTCAGTGCAATTGTGAACCTAACTCACGTGAGTAGGGAATCGGCCTGTGACCGTTAACTTACATGGATCACTCTCCTCCACTGTACCTGGCATCTCCTTCAAGTCTGACTTGAAGCTCTCTGCCTGAGAATCCCTCTCATGCCCCTCAGATGTCACTTTTAGCAGCCATTTTTGCACTGAAAAAACATTTTTTTTTTATGTACATCGGTGTTTGACTGTGTGTATGTCTGTATGAGGAGTTATTACAGACAGTTGTGAGCTGCCATGTGGGTGCTGGGAATTGAACTCGGGTCCTCTGAAAGAGCAGTCACTGCTCTTAACCTCTGAGCCATCTCTCCAGCCCAGCAGCCACTTTCGACTCCACTTCAGACAACATGCTTTCCTGGGAGTTCCAGCCACACCCCAGAGCCTTTTCCACCACACTGTGCTCTGGACCTGCCTGTTTGTCCCTGCTCCCTACTCAGTGTGCGTCACCAGCACCCCAGGGCTCAACTCACCGAAGGGGCTTAACTGCTGAACCCCCCCCCCCCCGGGGATGGTCCAATCTAGATGGCCTGAATTCATCCTCCAGGTCCTCTTCTTTCCAGCTCTGCCTGCAGAGAGGTGAGCCCCTGCTGAGCCTTAGCTTCTGCCCTGAGGATAGATGTCACAGGTGCTCCACACCACCAGCACTGGCTTTGTGCTCCTGGAACCATTTTGCAGTTAAGGCAGTGAACAGACCCCGAACTCCAGATGCCAGAAGGAAGCACTGTTCTACAGGGCATCATACTCATGATGTTCATCCGGGAAATGGGTCCTTAGTGGGAGTACAGCTGTTGTTGGTTGAGAGAAAAGAGCCACAAAAAGCAATAGAAATCAGAAGTGAAGGAAACGATTTAAAAAAAGAAAACAGGAAGGCGAAAAATGGAGAATGGAGGCCACAAGAAGGTGAAGAGACAAGAGACCAAAGTAGGCAGGCTTCCCCATGTCAGTGCACACACGACAGGCAGAGCATCTGCTTTGGGGGAGGCAGGCTAAGGACACTCCTCCAGGGGACACCTACCCAGCCCATTCTGTTCTCTGTGACACCACACAGTGCCCACATGGCCAACCCTGGTCCCTTGTTGCAAACAGCTCTGCAGAGACAGCCCTGAGGCTGGAGCTCCGATTGCTCAACCTCCAGGGCTGGATGAGCAGCAGGCACTGTTTACTCGAAATTTACATGTGCGTTTTCTCTTCTGATTGCAAGGAGTTCCTAGTCTTCAAAACAAGCTCAGAGTGTGTTGTGTGCAGGGAGTAATGGAAGCCCCCCCCCCCAGTTCCCCGTGCCAGCTCTGAGAGCAACCAAGGAACTAAAAACAAAACAAAGGTCTAGCTCCGTGGGTCATCCGGGAGCACGTGAGGGACTGGAGTTCACGCTGGGGCAGAGAGGCAGGGAGGGCTGAGGCTGTGGAAAGATTTGCTGACTTCCATCCACAGAGACATAGGTGGGGTTATCCTCCTTACCCAAACAACAGCAACAGCAGCGAGAATCTAGGCTCCACCCCTTCCTGGGAAGAAAGATTGAAGGAGGCTGGGACCGATGCCCTTCCTGAATACCTGGGACGCTCTTAAAGTTCAGAATTGCTCAGAAAGAAAAGAGATGACACCTGTGTGGAACCAGTTCTCTTGTTCTCAGCCCTGGCTGCCGGTTAGAATCACCCAGGCAGCCCAGAGCAGTTGAACAGACTCACTGGAGCAGGGCCCATGTCTTAGCGGCTGGAGCCAGGATGGAAATCACTGGAACCAGAGACTCTGATCTACATATGACCTAACGTTTCCTACCTAACAATGTGTTTGAAATTAGCTTCCAGTCATGGGACTGTCTCCAACTAGGAGACTTCTTGGCAGTGGATCAGGGCTTATTATTATTAAGTTAGGTAAGATATTCTCCAGGTGGGCCAACAGGTCTCAGGAAAATACAAGAGGCAATGACTTCGCAGTCAATGACTTTAAAGTGATATATATATATATATATTGAAGCTCTCAGGGTTTGGGGGGACTCTGGTGGCACTGAGTTCAGTTATCTCACCGGCTCTAAGTGTGGACCCCAGCCCTACAGCGTTAATTTAATGTCACCTGGAATCACTTTGGAAATGCTAATCCCGTTCTTGCCCATAGGCACTGAGCAGGAATCTCTCAGGCGGGGCCCAGCAAACTGTTAGCCTTTCATAGTGACACAAAGTGCAGCCCAAGTGGTTTGGGAACCACAGATTGCCCTAGGAATGCCTGGCTCTGCTCGTGTACCTTGCTTTGTTCTGGTATGGTAACCTTAATTATCCTCTCTTAAGAGAGTGTCTTTGGAAAAGTCAACTCTAAAATACTCAGTAGAAAAGTGGATCACTAGTGCTGAAGAGATGGCTCACATAGAATACTCGAGCTTGCAGGGGACCTGGGTTCAGGTCTCAGCACCATGTCAGGCAGCTCACAGGTTTCTGTCACTCCAGCTCCAGATCTGCTGCTCCTTTGGCCAGGGAAGGGGGTGAGTAGTAGATGGAATAGAAAGGGAGGCTTTTCTCAGGCAATCCAAGACATTAGGCTTCCCCCCCCTACTTCTTGCAAGACAGAAATCAAGAACACACTGAAAGCTGTGTTTTAGGAAGGGCTCCCCAATGGCTGTTTATTGGAAGCAGGGGTTGGGGCAAGGAAGGGACACCTGCCTAGTGAACTTGATGTTCCCA
>NW_026589906.1:4485-4969 GCF_907164565.1 Psammomys obesus | reverse complement strand
TATTCTAGCTACTCAGCTCTGAGGCAGCCAAACTGCAAATCAGGGCTCCCTGGGAAAGTGATTGACATCCTGTGTCAAAATAAAAACAGAGAGGGAGTTGGGGACATAGAAGAATGTTCTTTTTTTGTAAAGGAGATTGCCACCAAACATAGTGACCTGAGTTCCATCCGCGGCACCCACAAGGTTGAAGAAGGTTACCAATTCATTCATATTCTCCTCTGACATCTCCACCCCTGTGATGAGCCATCAGTGTTCAGGGACACACAAAATAGTTTAAAGAATTTAAATGGGAATTATTTATTTTAGCGATGGAGGGCTTGAGAGCATTAGTTGAATAGATGGAATGCTTTTATATTATGTGATTGAGTGTTCTGCCTGTAGAGAATTACACTAGGGGTAAATAATGAACTTCCTTCTTTCCTTCTTTCCTTCTTTCCTTCCTTCCTTCCTTCCTTCCTTCCTTCCTTCCTTCCTTCCTTCCTTC
>NW_026589906.1:0-4475 GCF_907164565.1 Psammomys obesus | reverse complement strand
CTTTCTTTCTTTCTTTCTTTCTTTCTTTCTTTCTTTCTTTCTTTCTTCTATCTTTTCTACAGACAGATTCAGTCTTCCTGGCCCAGGCTATCCTGGAATGCACAATATAAGTCAGATTGTCCTCAACTCACAGAGATCCTCTTGCCTCTGCCTCCCAAATTCTAGTCATAGAGGCAAGTGACTCCACACCTGGCTGAATATTTCAAAACGGAATTTGGGAATAAAATCTAGGCTGATGTGGAGATGGTCATGCTTCAGTCACCAACCCTGTCTTAAAGGCTAACACTATCACACCCAGATCAATTCATTTTTAATTGCAACTTCCTTTCAATTTTTTAGTCATGTTTATTTGTGTGTGTTTGTGGGCCCTCAGCATAGAAAAGGGTTTCAGATCCCCTGGAGCTGGAGTTATGGGCATTTTTGGGTTCCAGGTTAAGGTGCTAGGAACCAAATCCCAGACTTCCAGATGATCGAGCAATCTTTTCTCTTCTTGCTTGTGTTTGCCTGCATATGTTTATGTACAACAGGGACATGCCTTGTCAATCAAAGCACAAGAAGACTCAGATCTCCAGGGACTGGAGTTCCAAGTGTACTGTTGTGAGCCACTCCCTGAAAGGTGGGAACTGGTGCTAGCTTCCCTGGTGAAGCAACAATTGCTCTGACTCACTGAGCCTCTCTTCAGCCACACAGCAAACAATCCTCAGTGTCTGCCATCTCTAGTCACAGTGTTTTTGTTTGTATTTTCTGTCTGTTTTGAGTATTTTGTTTATTTACTTTACAAACTGATCACAGTTTCCCCACCCTCCTTTCCTTTCAGTCCCTCCCATTCCCCTCTCCTTCCTCTAGTTCCACCTTTCTTTCTTTTCAGAGACATGAATGTCCCATATGAAGTTGGACTTGGCAAATCTCTTCTTGTGCATAGAAAAGAGTTTCAAATGCAGGCAAGACAATCAGAGACCACACCGGCTCCTCCTCTTACAGATTCATGTGAAGACCAGGCTGCAAGTCTATTACATATGTGTAGGGGCCCAGCAGTGTCCTACGTGTGCCCTTTGGTTACCAGTTGAGTGTCTGTGGGGCCAGGTTATATGATTCTGTGTGTTCTTGACCTCTCTCATTCCATCAATCCTTCTTCCCTGTCTTCCACAAGATTTTTAGAGCTCTGCCTAATACTCAGCTGTGGGTGTCTGCATCTCTTTCCATCAGTTTCTGGGAGAACCCTCTCAGAGGACAGATATATTAGTCTCCTGTCTGCAATTATAGCAGAGCATGATTAATAGTATCATGGTTGGCTCACTGTCCTGTCCTGAGTCTCAAATTGGGTAAGTCATTGATTGTCCCCTCCCTCAATTTCTGCTCCATCCTTATCCCTGTACAATTTGTAGGCAGGGCAAATTGTGCATTGATTTTTTTTTTTTTTTTTTTTTTTTGCGGGGCATTAATATTGAGGATTTTTTAATTCAGAACCTGTTTGTTCTGGCAAGAGGTCACATTCAAAGACCTTAGATGTCTATGTGAACCAGCCAGAGTATAAACATTCCTTTAATCCAGAGGTAAGTAGATCTAAGTTCAAGGCCAGCCTGGTATAGAGGAAGTTTCAGGTGAAGAAAAGGTTAGAACCAGGTATGGTCCTACATGCTTTTAATCTCAATCAATGAAGGTAAAGTTAGGTTCTAGCAGCAGCCATGTTTGCAAGTGATGCTTCATTGAGTGGCAGAAAATGTGAAGAATCAGAAAAAGACTTGACAGGCTAGGAAATGTGCAGCTCTCACAAGAAGAGAGAAGAAAGGGAAGCAATTTAAGGGACAATGCAGAGAGAGGAGGCATTTTTTTTCCAAGACAGTAGTGGCTATATAGTTTGCAGAAAGAGCTCAAGTTAGACACAGTTGAAGGCAGAACAAGCCAGGGAATGAGAATCAGAAATTTAGACAGGTTTTCTGGAGTTAGTTTAAGGTCAAGTAAAGCCATGTAGAATAAGTCAGCTGGCAGAGGAATTTGAGGCAGAACAGCTGAATTGATCAGGCAGCCCTGAGCTCAGAAAGAACAAGGAAGGGTGAGCTTATTAAGCCGTGAGTCTCAGAGGCTGGAAACCTTTTAGATCTAGGTTAGATTGTACACAGTCTAGAAGCCTCAAGGACTAGTCCTAGGGTAGCAGAAGGAAGCTGTAATCCTCCGAGACAACAACTGAACCAGATGAATAACAGTTGCTTGTACAGGTTGGTGTCCTTATCCCTTCATTGGTGGTCTTGCCTGGTGACAGTTAGTGGTCCTTTCAGGTTTCCTTTCCCCTATGGCTAGGAGTCTCAGATGGAGTCATCCTCATTGATTCCTGGGAGTTTCCCTTGTCTTACCTTTGTAGTTAGTGTCATAGATGCCTCGCCCCATCAATGCCACTTCTTTCTCTTTCCTTCTCACACTGAATCCCTCCTGCTCCTACCCCACTCCCTCTCCTACATTGTGCCCTTCCTCCATACACCCATGATTGTTCTTTTTTCCCTTAGACAGAGCATGAATTTTTAAATTTTTGATGTTTTTCAGTGGAAAGTGGCAAGGTAGACCACATTAAATTTTTCTCAAAATCTCTTTATTTAAAGAAAAAAAGGATAAATTTCATATTAGCTATATTCATGATAACAGAGACATTTGGAACATGGCTAGAATATCACCATTAACAAGGAAGGAGGAGCATGGCATGAATCAAGGGGCTAGCCTGGTCTACATATGGAAACACTAGCTCAATATAAAGATATATTTTTATAATTTTTTTATATATTTAAAATATCCAAATTTCTTGGAAAAAAAACTCCATGAGCAATTTGTAACTACTATCTAGATTAGCAGTCAGCAGGTGAAATCCCAGCAATCAGGGACAAAAGCACACAGTTCACAGAAATTTCAAGGCTAGCCTTGGCAATGCAGAGTTAAAGCTAGTATGGAAAGCAAATGTTTCTTGGTGCAGTGGATGCATGTACATGTAAGTCATATAAACGTGGAGAAGTCGGGGGGAGGGTTAGGAGCTTCAGGACAGCACCTCCACATCACAATGGGAATCATAGTAAGCTATTAAAAACAGGAAAATCCGTTGGGTAAATGTACTACAATTTCTGTATCCATTCCTCCTTTGATGGACATCTGGTTGTTTCCAGGTTCTGGATATTAGATATAAAGCTGCTAAGAACATGGTTGAACAAATATCCTTGTTGTGTACTTGAGCAACTTTTGGGTATATGCCTAGGAGTGGTATAGCTGGATTGTGAGGAAGCGCTATTCCTAGTTGTCTCAGGAAGTGCCAGATTGATTTCCAAAGTGGTTGTACAAGTTTACATTCCCACCAGCAATGGAGGAGTGTTCCCCTTTCTCCACAATCTCTCCAGCATGTGTGTCACTTGAGTTTTTGATCTTAGCCATTCTGATGGGTGTAAGGTGAAATCTCAGAGAGTTGTTGTGATGTGCATCTCCCTGATGGCTACTCAGCAATTAAAAACAGGGAAATCATGAAATTTGCAGGCAAATGTTGGGATCTAGAAAAGATCATGCTGAGTGAGGTATCCCAGAAGCAGAAAGACACACATGGTATATACTCACTTATAAGTGGATACTAGGCCTATAAGATAGGATAACCATACTAAAATCTGTAAACCTAAAGAAGCTAAACAAGAAGGAGGCCCTTGGGTAAGAGGATCAATCATCATTTAGAAAGACAAAGGGGAAGAATATTGGAAGAAGGAGAAAACAAGAAACAGGAGAGCAGCCTACCACTGAGGGCTTCTCAAAGAATCTAGCTAGTACCATATCCAAGCAGATGCTGAGACTCATAACCAAACTTTGGGCAGAGTGCATGGAATTATATGAAGGTAGAGGTACATAGTAAAACCTGGAGAAGACAAGAGCTCCACAAGGAGAGCATCAACACCAAAATATCATGGGTATTCTCTGTGACTGATGCTTGAACAAAGGTACACTCATGGATAGAATGTAGAATTCCTGCTCAGATGTAGCCTATGACAGCTCAGTATCCAAGGGAGTTCCCTAGTAAGGGAAAGAGGGACTGTTTCTGACATGAACTCAGTGGCTGACTCTTTGAGCAACCCCCTCCCACCCCGAGGGAGGAGCAGCCTTGCCATGACACAGAGGAGGACATTGCAGCCAGTCTTGATAATACCTGAGAAGCTAGGGTCTGATGGAAGGGGAGGTGGACCTCCCCTATAGTTGGACTCAGAGAGGGGCATGGAAGGAGATGAGGGAAGGAGGGAGGGTGGGATTGGGAGGATATGAGGGAGGGGCTACATCTGGGATGCAAAGCAAGTAAAATGCAACTAATGTAACAAAAAATAAAATTTAATTAAAAAACAGAAAAACCATGCAATTTTCAGGCAAATGGATGGAAGAAGAAAACATCAACCTGAGTGGGGTAACGCATACACAAAAACACAGGGTATGTACTCACTTTTATGTGGATATTAGCCTAATAGTGC
>NW_026589905.1:2744-3293 GCF_907164565.1 Psammomys obesus | reverse complement strand
CTGTCGATCCTGCCTCGGGACCATGACTATAAAAGGATGATGTTTCAGATTACTTCAGGGAGGAGACTCTGTGAGGTGGTGTTAGGGAAGTTTACCAGAGATGTCAGTATCAACCAAGCGCTTCTCCAATTTGTCCCCCAAAGCATTATTCTAATACAACGAACTGGGCTATTGCATTTAAAAAATAATAATAATAAATAAAAAACTTACACTTATTATGCCTGATAGGATTGTGCAAAATAGTTACACAGCAGGTTCACAAATCACGCCACACAATTGGTTCCACATGGGAGGTTTATTAGGGGAAGGGGAGGGGTTGCAGAGACCATCTTTGGACAGGGCAGGAGAGAAAGAGGAGGGGCTTCGAGTTCTCTTATAAGGGGACCCAGAGCATTGGCAAGTAGTTTCAGGTGGTCAGCAGGTGGTTTGCAGGTGGCCTTACAGATGCCGGGTAACTGGTTCATTCAGGTTCAAGTAGGTAGAGATAGATGCCTGCTTATGGATCCCAACAATGCCATTCTATGCTTTGCCAGTAGAGGGTGGTGGAGG
>NW_026589905.1:559-2734 GCF_907164565.1 Psammomys obesus | reverse complement strand
CATGTGGTGGGCACACGTGTGTGTCAGGGCCACAGCATAACCTCAGCTTCCATTCTGCATTGTTTGCAGAGACAGTCTTTTCACTGGTGTGGAGCTCATTAAGTAGGGTAGACTGGCTGGCCAGGGAGCCACAGAGACCCTCTTGCCTCTGCCTCTCCGGTTCAGGGCCACAAACATACGTGCTTTCCCAGCTTTCTTGCTGTTTGGTTTTCAAGGCAGGGTTTCTCTGTGCAGCCCAGGCTGTCCTAGCACTCCCCTCACCCTAACCTAGAGACCCACTGGCCTCTGCCTCTTGAGAGCTGGAATCCAATGTGCTGGCCACCACGCCCGGCTGGCATACTCTCTTAAAGTGTTTCTGAGGCTCCAACTTGCAAGGAAAGCACTTCACTGACTGAGGCTCCTTCCAGTCTCTTCCCCCTGGAGTCTGGACAGTTAAATCTAGCAGATGCTGATAAAGATAACAAGCAGACAAGTAGGCAAGCATAACCTAGATTTGCTAAGTCTAAAAGAGTGATTGGAATGGGCCAACAGAAAGAACAGAAAGGACTTGGAGTCAGAGCTGCTGGAGGCAATGCTGCCCATCATAGCCCAGTTGCTGAGTCCTCATGTTGGAACAAAGCCCTGGCTTTTGTTTTACACTAGCCATCTGTGCCGGTCATCTGTAAAGCCATGTGGCTCCTTCTGGTGACACTCATGGACCTGTACTGCAATTTTCACTGTGAGAGGCAGGTAGTGAGCCAGCCCTAAATAGACCTGTATGTAGTCATCATGGGCTGTGACCTGAGCCTCAGAAACCTGCTGACCAGAGAGCAGGATGCATGGATGGAGCCTGCGAGTGCTGGCTGTACCTCTGCTGGGCATGGAGGCCATGCAGCTGTGAAATAGTAACCCTGGAGGTCAGCATGACACCAAGCCAGCGCTGCTGCAGGCAACCAGTGCATAAACTGTGACATCACACCATGGACAAGGGATTCTGCCCATTAGAATTTCCAGAGTCATCAGAATATTTACTACGTGAAACCCTGAAGGGTCAGATCAAATATATACAGAGGAGTGTATTGAGATCTATTTTTTCATGACATGAGGACTCACTCACAAATAAAAAAATAGATCTCAATACACTCCTCTGTATATATTTGATCTGACCCTTCAGGGTTTCACGTAGTAAATATTCTGATGACTCTGGAAATTCTAATGGGCAGAATCCCTTGTCCATGGTGTGATGTCACAGTTTATGCACTGGTTGCCTGCAGCAGCGCTGGCTTGGTGTCATGCTGACCTCCAGGGTTACTATTTCACAGCTGCATGGCCTCCATGCCCAGCAGAGGTACAGCCAGCACTCGCAGGCTCCATCCATGCATCCTGCTCTCTGGTCAGCAGGTTTCTGAGGCTCAGGTCACAGCCCATGATGACTACATACAGGTCTATTTAGGGCTGGCTCACTACCTGCCTCTCACAGTGAAAATTGCAGTACAGGTCCATGAGTGTCACCAGAAGGAGCCACATGGCTTTACAGATGACCGGCACAGATGGCTAGTGTAAAACAAAAGCCAGGGCTTTGTTCCAACATGAGGACTCAGCAACTGGGCTATGATGGGCAGCATTGCCTCCAGCAGCTCTGACTCCAAGTCCTTTCTGTTCTTTCTGTTGGCCCATTCCAATCACTCTTTTAGACTTAGCAAATCTAGGTTATGCTTGCCTACTTGTCTGCTTGTTATCTTTATCAGCATCTGCTAGATTTAACTGTCCAGACTCCAGGGGGAAGAGACTGGAAGGAGCCTCAGTCAGTGAAGTGCTTTCCTTGCAAGTTGGAGCCTCAGAAACACTTTAAGAGAGTATGCCAGCCGGGCGTGGTGGCCAGCACATTGGATTCCAGCTCTCAAGAGGCAGAGGCCAGTGGGTCTCTAGGTTAGGGTGAGGGGAGTGCTAGGACAGCCTGGGCTGCACAGAGAAACCCTGCCTTGAAAACCAAACAGCAAGAAAGCTGGGAAAGCACGTATGTTTGTGGCCCTGAACCGGAGAGGCAGAGGCAAGAGGGTCTCTGTGGCTCCCTGGCCAGCCAGTCTACCCTACTTAATGAGCTCCACACCAGTGAAAAGACTGTCTCTGCAAACAATGCAGAATGGAAGCTGAGGTTATGCTGTGGCCCTGACACACACGTGTGCCCACCACATG
>NW_026589905.1:0-549 GCF_907164565.1 Psammomys obesus | reverse complement strand
CCTCCACCACCCTCTACTGGCAAAGCATAGAATGGCATTGTTGGGATCCATAAGCAGGCATCTATCTCTACCTACTTGAACCTGAATGAACCAGTTACCCGGCATCTGTAAGGCCACCTGCAAACCACCTGCTGACCACCTGAAACTACTTGCCAATGCTCTGGGTCCCCTTATAAGAGAACTCGAAGCCCCTCCTCTTTCTCTCCTGCCCTGTCCAAAGATGGTCTCTGCAACCCCTCCCCTTCCCCTAATAAACCTCCCATGTGGAACCAATTGTGTGGCGTGATTTGTGAACCTGCTGTGTAACTATTTTGCACAATCCTATCAGGCATAATAAGTGTAAGTTTTTTATTTATTATTATTATTTTTTAAATGCAATAGCCCAGTTCGTTGTATTAGAATAATGCTTTGGGGGACAAATTGGAGAAGCGCTTGGTTGATACTGACATCTCTGGTAAACTTCCCTAACACCACCTCACAGAGTCTCCTCCCTGAAGTAATCTGAAACATCATCCTTTTATAGTCATGGTCCCGAGGCAGGATCGACAG
>NW_026589904.1:0-1598 GCF_907164565.1 Psammomys obesus | reverse complement strand
AGTAAAATCACTTGTTGCTAGGCCTGATAAACTGAGTTTAATTCCTGAGACCCACATGGTGCATGGAGGGTAACCATTCCCTCAAGCTGTCCTCTGACCTCTGTGAAGGAGAGTCTCTGGAAAGAAGTTGGGTCTGCAAAGACTCATTGCTTAGAGATGCAGTGATGTGCAGGGATGGGAAAGTTGCAGCCCAGTGCCAAATTGTACCTTATCCTGGAAGTAGTTTTGCATTCCATTAGCTATTTCCTTGCCCACCTATGTGTTGGATGAAATGACCTGTAGTTAACAGATAAAAACCATCAGTTATCTGAGCAGACCACTAGCATCCACCAACCCTGAAGCTGATGATGTCATCAGATAGTATCTCAGACCTGAGGAAGTGACTCTGGCATCTTGCTGTCACTGTCTCTTTGATGAACTCAACAGTGTATTTTAAAATGGTTCTGGTTTTAGGGTTTTCTTTATTCTGCAACCATAAAACATAAACATAAAAATACATTAGTGAAACCTGGGCTGACTTATCTGCATGTTTCCTGGGTCTCTGTCACTCAAATCTGGCTCCAGAATAAACTGAGTTTTTTTTTCTTTGAGGCCTGAGCTGTGCTTTTTGTGTCCATGTATACACCACTACATCCTTGTATCTTTATATTACCTCTCCTGCCTACACAATAGGAAAATGAAATGTAGTTTCTACAAAAAGATTTATTTAACATTTTTTCTATTATTTATTTTATGTGTATAGGTATTGTTCTTCTGTATCTGGGAACTTTGTGCATGTTTGGTGTCTGTAGAGGCCAGTAAAAAATAATAATAAGATTCCCTGTAACTGAAGTAATCAGCATTTGTGAGGTGCCATATGGGTGTTAGGAATTAAAGCCTAGCATCCTGGAGGAACAGCCAACATTCTTAACACCCAGGCCGTCTGTCCAGCCCAAGACCCACTTTAAAAAAAATGTCTATATGTGTATGTATCTGTATATATGAGTTTAAGAAGAGGTCAAAGAGGCTGTGGGATGCCCTGAAGCTGGAGCTATAGGTTATAAGCCCTCTTTGGTGGGTGCTAGGAAGTGATACATGCTTTTAACTGTTTAGTACCTCTTTTACTCCAATAAAATGTAATTTTCTTTTTTTAATTTTTATTAAGTTTATTCACTTTGTATCCCAGCTGTAGTCCCCTTACCCACATCCTCCCAATTCCACCCTCCCTCTCTTTTTCTCCCATGCCCCTCCCCCAAGTCCAATAATAGGGGATGTCCTCCTCCCCTTCCATCTGATGCTAGTCTATCAGGTTCCCTCAGGACTGGCTTCTTTGTCTTTCTTTGTGGACTGGCGAGGCTGCTCCCCCCCTCAGGTGGAGGTGATCAAAGAGCCATCCTATGAGTTCATGTCAGAGATCGTCCTTGTTCCTATTATTGGGGAACCTTCTTGGACACTGAGTTGCCATGGGCTACTTCTATGCAGAGATTCTATGTTATCTCCATGCATGGTCCTTTTTTGGAGTATCAGTCTCAGAAAAAGCCCCTGTGCCCTGCTTTTTTGCTTCTGTTGCTTTCCTTGTGGAGCTCCTGAAAATGTAATTTTCAAAAGCAGGTGACTCA
>NW_026589903.1:0-3104 GCF_907164565.1 Psammomys obesus | reverse complement strand
GGGTAAATGATTTAGAACCCAATTTAGAATAATCAGGACATTGTAGAGCTATTGTTTTTGCTTATTCTTGGTTAGTTGAAATTTTAGTTGAGGAAATAGAGCAGGATTATGAGGCAGAGTGTGGCAGTTGGTGGCATTTTGGACAGGAGTAAAGGAAGAGAGAGGGAAAACTGAAGTATCTTCCAAGATCCCAGGCAATCCTGAATAAACACACATGTGAATGATGAGGAATTGTGAACACCTGAAAGAAATTATTTCATGAGCTTGAAAAGCCAGTTTCGGTAACTTTATCAGTCTGAGGTGTGTATGCTGTTTGTAGCATTGGGCTGTTAATGCTGTAAAGGCCTGGCAGCCTTGAGAGGCATGGGTTATTTTTTCAGGTCCACGGCTTCTGGAACACAGTTGGCTCCCAGTTCCTGAAAGATTACTGTGTTTCCTCAGGTGGTGAAGAGTCCAGACCTCTTTGTGTTTCTCTGCATGTTCCTTAGTAGTTGAGGAAGCATGTGTCTTGACAGGACAATTGGTCTTTGATGTAAATCTCGTGCACCCTGTGTAACTTGCAAATGTCATTGTATCCTTGAACTACCACTGGCAATTGCCAGTATACGCTTTTTTCTAATAAAAGTATAAAAATTCTGATTGCTGTCAATAAATTTTCACAGCCTCAGTTGTGGTGTGTCCCCTCCAATCTGGTCTGAATTAAGTTGTCATAGCTATGTCAGGTGACCTTGGTCCAGTAAGTAACTGTAGGTGCTACACTGTTGGGCTGGGCAAAACTTAGCATGGAAAATGCCTGGTCAAGTCAAGCTGGTGCAGCCTCTGAATCTCTTCTTTGATGCGTGAGATAAGTAGAAATATTAATCATGGGGAATGTGAGCCAAGTGAGGGTGGCACATGCCTCTAACCCCAGAATTCTTGATGGAGAGGCTGACAGATGTCTGAATTCAAGGCCAACCTGTATACAGAGTGAGTTCCAGGACAGACAGGGCTACACAGAGAAGCTGTGTCATAACAACCTAGATAGATAGATAGGTAGATAGATAGATAGATAGATAGATAGATAGATAGATAGATAGATAACAAATAAAGTTTAAAAAAATAATAGGTAAAATGTCAAGTATAGAGGGAATCTCCATTAAGTACATTTCAAAATGTCAACAATTTTAGAGAGGGATATGACAATCAAGTTTAGTAGTATATTCTGAAAGTAAAATTAGTCATTGAATATACTTTCATAAAAACAATTTTATCATATATTAATTTATAACATACATTTCTTCATGACATTTTTATACATGTGTGTAAAGTATTTCTAAAGACATGTTTACAGGCCAAAATCTTGATATTTTCCAACATGCTTGGGAGAAATGCTAATAGTTTATTATTATGTTTCTTGTCCTAAGGAGTTCTTTTTTAACTTATGCATAAATATGTATGTGACCTCAGAACACAGGAAAAAAAAATCATTGTTTATAGTTCTTTGTTTTATTCAAAAGAGCATATTACACAATTCCTCTCAAATGAGACACGATTGCAACAACAGGGTAAAGCTTCCTTGTGAATTATTCTTGGCATATGAGTACAGTTGCCCTGGTGCTGGATATACCCTGATTCAGGGACACTTATAACTTACATGTGTCCCAGGGAGAACTGGGTCATTCTTAAGTTCACAAGTTGTGTGTAGTTGAAGAAGAGAATTGACACCCAAGTAATCAAACAGTTCTTACATGAAGAGCTGGAATATAAAATAATTGCTGAAAAGCGTTTTTTAAAACCATTTTTCCACTTTCTGTTTTTTTCTCAAGACACTTCAAATGATGTACATTTTAAAATGAGAAACCTGATCACATAACTTGTTTTAATCACCTTAAATTGTGAAGTCTGTTCCTATGTTGACAATGATTTCTATGTCAAATCACTCTGACACAGAAAATTGGATCACACTGATTGGCCATCAGAGGTTACCACTGTTTGATTTCAAAGGCGTATGAAACATCCCTGAGGCTTTTCTGGATTCATAGAGAAACAATGTCTCATTTTTTAGCTATTTGAATTTGATTCATCAAAGATTTTAAGTTTCTGGAATATACACACATACAGATAGGCATGCATACATATGAATGTTTACACACACACACACACACACACACACACAGGACCAGAAGTTAAGAACAAAGTAAAATGCAAGCATCATGCCTATCGCCTGGCAGCCCTGACCTCAACTACAGCCTCACTCTCTCCTATGTCAGTGAAGCTGGTATATTTATCTGTTTTCTTTTGGATACAAATATCTGAGATGATGCTTTATTAAAAATTGTGTTGTATGTATCACCAAGATTTTGAGGATCAAGGATCCATGCTGATGTTGGCTCCGTTGAGGACATCACAGTACATGGTGATACACCACAAGTGGGTAGATGATGAAGTTCTACACTCTGAACATAAAGAACGGCCTCAAGCTTGCTCTTGAAATAAATATGTCAGCACTGAGACCTAAGTAGCAGTCCACAGTAAGTGCACCAGTCTTGTGAGCACAGCCTGCTCCTTTAACTCATCACTACCTTCTTGGTGTCACTATAACTTCCACTGTAATCACCAGGAGGACCGCACTAATGTTCATTTCCCAAGCACTGGTCCATGCACCAAGGGTCTCTACTCAGCCATTTTCCCCCAGAAACAGGTTCATGTTCTTCAAGGGAGAACCTGCAGAGCTTGTTTGTATTGTAAATGCTTGGCTTTCTTGAGGAAGAATAAGAGTAGGAGCTTATTTCAGCAGTGCAGCCTAGTGGTCAGCATAGCTGCCCTCCAGGGCAAACTTGTGTGGGGGCGAAATTCATCAGACTCATGGCCATGCTTCTTACATCAAAGCAAATGCATCTACACCCTTCTAGGCAGCATATTTTAGGAGTTAACATGTGTGCCCACAAGTTACACGTATTCCTGTGCAGGGACTCACACATGTTCTATGTGTATACTGATACCGGCTGCACTAACTCCTTGGAGCTGGTAGTGTGTTATTCAGCTCCACAGCTGTCACTCAGTAAACTTAGAGCAAATACATCTAAGCCTCTGAAAATCATTAGTTAGGACCCTCCATGAATATG
>NW_026589902.1:3152-4278 GCF_907164565.1 Psammomys obesus | reverse complement strand
AATAATAGCACTCAGATGAATCATTACATCCATAATCTATAAAATGAAGTTATCGATATTACAGTCTTTTACTTGAAATTTTGGTTGTATGTATTGACATAAAAGAATAACCTGATATAGGTCACAGTGTGAATCAGGTTGCTTTTTGATACTATGTATCCTTCCATGCCACAGACAAAGACTAATGTATGTCTGTGTTGTGATATCCATTTATTGAAGACAGCAAAGAGGATGAAAATGGACTTCACTACCACCAAATCAATAAATGTTAGAAAAGTATGTCAATATAGGCTAACATAGCCATTCATTTTTGATACACTTCTGGATCATTTGGAGCCAATAAATAATTTCTTCCCCTATAAAACTCTGTTAAAGTTTGTTGGAAATAATCTCATTTCTTTCCCATACCATGTTTTCTGTGCTTTCGATGCACACAGAGCAAGTCCCTTTCTTAGGCACAGGAACAGGCACAGAGAAGACTGACAGAGACTCAGAATCAAAGCATGCACAACACATCAGACTGAACTAAGGACAGACATATTTGACATACACAAAAAGCAGCAGACACATCAGTTACCACCGACTACATATATGCAGAAAAACAGGGAGAGACATGGAGAGTTCAATTTGAATCTCATTCTTTATCAAACCAATCCAAGAAAGAGTTTAAGTCTCTGACTTTTTATTATTTTATTTTTTATATTAATTATACCATATTCACTTATTTCCTCTAAATCTATCTTGACAATGTAATAAATTTATCTTGACAATGTAACAAAGTATAACTATGAAATGACATAATTAATATCCATTGATAAGTATAAAATGTAATTATCATTTGTACATGCCAATTTAAGAATATTAAAATCACATAATAAATTGAAATTAATTGAATCTTGAGAACTAATTTTAAATCTTACTCTGGCTTCTATTTTCTCTGTAAAGAATGGTGAACATGTACTCACTGTATGATTATCTTTTTCTTCATATAGCTAGTAGAATAGTGCCTACACGCTTTCTTTTGTTATACTGGAACAGGAGGGCTACATGGATATTTCTCTATCTAATCAAGTCCCAGAGCTCATTGGAATAGAATAGTCACATAATCCAAAAGAAATCCCAGGTG
>NW_026589902.1:0-3142 GCF_907164565.1 Psammomys obesus | reverse complement strand
CTCCTTCATCTGCTCCCAATCCTACCCTCCCTCCATCTTCTCCTGCTATGCCCCTCTATTAGACCACTGTGCTGAGTGGCCAATTGAGAGTGAAAATATGAACTCAGAAACATACTCACCACCCCATTACTGATGTACTCTGTGTCAGAGACTATCTTATTTCTTCATAAAAAGCTAATATTTTATTTGCCCATTGAAATACTGATTTCTTTATTCTTTAGATTTAACAGTATATATTTGTTTGCATACATTGTGGTGTCTGTGTTTGTGTGTGTGTTAAACATGGGCATATAAGTGGTGTTTGTGTCTGTGAATATGCATGCGGAACAAAAAGAAGAGACTTACTATGAGCATTTATAGCATTCTACTTGATTGTCTAGAGGCAAGAATCTACTGAATCTTGCTTGATATATGTTTGTCAGATATTTGTTTGTCAGATATTTGTTTGTCACATATATCTGCAGTGAAATGAAACCCTGGGATCAACAAATCTCCTATTCACCAGTACTAGAATGAAATGTGCTTTCATGCTTAGATTCTGAGATGAGTTCTGGAAAAGGAAACTCATATCCTCTTTTGACATAGCAAGTACCTTTACCCATTGATTCATCTCCCCAACAGTATAAAAGTGATACTAAAATCTAACAAAAAACATTTTCAGTCTCTTCCACATTTTTCTGATGGAATTTATAATTTTCTTATTCCTAAAAGTGTAAACTATAGGATTTAACAATGGTGTAAGGACATTGACAAACATAAGGGTGTTTTTCTCAAAGGAGAATGCAGATGTATCCCATGAATGTATTAATAATGCATGGAATAAGGAACAAAACTACAACATGGAGGAGCTCAGCATTACAGGGCTGTAAATGATGGTCATGTTGCCTCCTATAGTTTGCAAGATAGACCAAAAAATGCAATGAACTGTAGTTTTTCAATTTTTGGGTTCTGAGAAAGCCCCAAGATTATGAACTCAATAATAAAACTATGGTTTTGCATGACTCTCCAAAAGACAATGAGAGTAAACGTTCTTCATATAAAACTTCATTTATGAAAAAAAGGCTTCTTATATGTTTATAATATTTCCAACAGCGAGATAATATATCCTTATGCAATTTTAATATATTTTCATTGATTGGGTCTGTTGCAGTTCAAAATAAATAAAATATTTTTAAATTAAGGATATAATCATATAATATGAATTGAGTAAAAAATAAATTATTGAATACTTTAAAGAACCCGTGTATCAAATTTTGATTATGGACACATCCACTTGTATGAGTGGAGAACTGTAGCTTTGAATCATCAGCTCTTGTAAATCTCTTTGATTTTATTGAAATGAATATTAAAGGGCATTTTAAAAGTATAACCTAGAAGTGAATAAAAGACCAGGGTTTGAATAGCCTGCAATGAGTTGTCAGAGCACTGACTTATACAGCAACAGAACAAGAGACAAAATGTACAATTGGGTATACACAAAAATCCTGACTACGCTTTAATTTTTTTAAAGTATGAAACATATTTTAACCTCAAATAATTTTTCTTTACAAATTAAAATTCTGTTATAAGTAACTAGCACAGTATATCATATATATGTTAAAAGAGTTTAATTTTCACTTAATTTCACTTTAAAGTATGACCATAACTTTATGAAAATAATCTGTTTTCATCAAATCTAAGAGAAATATATATCAAAAAAATCTGCTATGCTCTCAAACTCCTGGTCAACAGGATATTGAATTGTTACTATTTAATATGTCTGTTGCCATAATCTAGGTATAATCCAAAGAAAAAAGGAAGGATTAACCTGGGATTTTAAGAGACATGTGTTCCAAGAACCCTGAGGTCTCCACAGGATCAACTTGATGAACAGTGAGATTGTTTATCTTGTTTATCTTAGTTACAGCAGCACTAACATTTGTTCTTTCTATTCTCCTTCTCTGAATTAACACAAAAGCATCATCTTAACTTTGTTCCTGTGTGACTGGAGTATCTTGACAAAAGCAACAGTTAATGATGAAGGTTCTAAAGGTGATGGGCCAAAAGCTCACATATTAAAGTTGGTAATTTTACAAAACTGAAAATGAAAAGTTATTTATTGAATTAATTTTAGAGACCTGAGACATAATTATTTTACTTATTGACACTATATTGAGTTGTTTAAGCAAGTATTACTTGAGAAGGCATATTGATATTAGCCATATGAGCTTACAGTAAACATTTTCATAGAGAGTTTAGCTGTTCACCTCCAAGGATTATGAAAAAGTCAAACTTAATATGTGAAAATGTTGCTCATGGTCACATGACCTAAAAGTTCAAGGTGTAACACATTTCCTTGAAAACCTACCTGCTTCACACATAGTAAGCTCTTCCATATAAATTAAGGAAATATTCCAGATCTGGAACTCAACTGTCCTCCTACTCACAATTTCAAAAGCCATTTGTTTCCTCTCCTCATTACACAACTGAATCTCATAATAAAGAATATGTAAGTATGTGAATATTCCCTGGTTTATATATGCGCATATATATATATATATTTCTTGGCAAAAAATCTTGAGTAAAAATAATACAGTTGTATCCAAAAGAAATATTGTAATAATCTGAATGAAAACAATTCAAATAGAACAAAGACAATATTACTTGCAAAACCTACACAACCCACTGAAAATGGAGAAGTTGAGTGCCTACTTAGAACTTTCGCCCCTATATTTCAGCATCTTTGGTAGAACATATTTTTCACAGTGTAAAAAGAGAAACAAGAGGCAGGGCAAGATGGTGGCGCCAGGAGGACTCTCATTCTGAGCAGCAGCAGCAGGATCAGAACAGTGACCAGCAATCAGAACTCGTGGCCAAAAAACACAGTCATTGTGTTCCCCAGGTGAGAGGATACCCCATGGTGGGGGATTCAATCAGCTTTTAACTCACCTGGCTAAACCGCAGAAGAGATCTGCCACACGCTTGGCTGCTGGCCGCCAGCCCCAGCCCCAGCCCAGAGCCACAAGCCAGTGTCTCTGGTCATGGTCCCAGACTGAACCCTGCGCACCACACTATCAGAGACTGGAATTTTCAGTCGAGAGATAACCTCATGGTATAGGAAACGATTGGGACCGACCTTAGGTCACCAGATATCCCCTGGAAA
>NW_026589901.1:721-3419 GCF_907164565.1 Psammomys obesus | reverse complement strand
TTTTTTTTTGAGGCCGGGATGACCTCCAGCTCTTCTCCTCAGCGGACTGATGGTGGGGATGGGGTTGACAGGACTTTGAACTCCTCCCTCCTCCCTCCTCCCTCCTCCCTCCCCTCCTCCTCCATTCCTCCCAAGGGAGGTGTCACAAGAGGGGGGAGGTGAGATCATAGGGGAGGGAGGGGTGGGGGAAGGAGGGGGCCGGTGGTCCTCTCCCTGGGGGGAGGGAGGAGGCGGGTGGTCCTCTCTCTGGGGGAGATGGGGGGCGGGTAGTCCTCCCTCTGGGGGGAGATGGGAGGGGAGAAATGGAGGTGATGCCAGAAGAGGGAGGGTCAGGGCTTCTTCGAAGGCGTGAGTGACGGCTGACATGAAAGCGTGGGACTTTTAAATTTAATTTAGATTTTATTTTATGTGACCTGTGTTTGAGACAGGCTCCTCCCGGCGCGGCCCAAGCCGGTCTCACAAGCCTGGATGTCCTCCCCCCCCCTCCCGCCTCGTCTTCCAGAGTGTGCGGATCAACGAGCCCACGCACGCGCGCGCTCTCTCCTGAAGCCGTTAGGAAAAAAAAATAAATATATTCTTCCGGACGAAACTGCCGCCTCCCACCCTAGGCCGATGGCGGGAATTGAACTCGGCTCCTTTAGAAAGGCAGCAAGGAACTCTTGAGCCCCCTCGGCTGTCCCGTTTTCGACGGCTGTGAGTCATTCTGGGGAACCTTGGGGTGGAGAGGTCAGCGGTGGGAAGCCTGCGGGGGGGGGGGGGGCGCGCACGAGACCGAAGATTTCGTCCCCCCCCCGGTGCTAAAAATAATAAACAATAAATAATAAAATAATAAATGGGTTTTGTGCATCTTCTTTCGAGACGGGACTTCATTTAGCCCGGGAAAGGACAGCTTTCCAGGCCCAAGGTCATGCATGTCCACCCCGCTCCCACGTCCTCCTCCTGGCAAAAAGCTTTCTTCTTTGCTCTGTCTCCCCGAGAGAAAGTCCAGCCGTCCAATTCCTGCCCAGCTACAGGCCATCGGCGACTTTATCATGCATCCTGACCAGCTACAGGCCATCGGCAACTCTTATCATCCATCCTGTCCAGCTACAGGCCATCAGCAATCTTTATCAACCATCCAGCCCAGCTACAGGACGTCAGCCCAGCTACAGGCCGTCAGCAATCTTTATCAACCATCCAGCCCTGCTCCAGGCCATCAGCCCAGCTACAGGCCATCAGCAATCTTTATCAACCATCCTGCCCAGCTACAGGCCATCAGCCCAGCTACAGGCCGTCGGCAACTTTATCAACCATCCAGCCCAGCTCCAGGCCGTCAGCAACTCTTATCATCCAATCAGGGAGGGGTAGATTTGCTCATCAATCAGCATAAATCTCGAACAAGGGGCAGATAATTCATATCTAAGCACCCAACCCTGCCATGCCCCAGTCCCCAACCCCAACGTTTATGTCTGGGGGGGGCGTCGTGTGTTGCCTTTTATTTCCGGATGTGTTCTTCCACTCGGCGTAGGCCGAGCCTGGAGGCACTGTGGAGGAATTTAATGAGCCCTGTAAAAAAAAAAAATATATATATATATATATATATATAATAATATATAATATACTATATTTTTATAATTCTATTATATTATTTTATATTAATTATATTTTATTATGTCATATTATGATGTTATGTTACAGTATAATATAGTAATTATATATCATAGTATTATATTAAATTATATTTTTGTAATTATATTACACTGCATTATATTACATTGTATTAATTATACTATGCTTTGTTATGTTATCTTATATAGCTATATTATAATATTATCATATTACGTCATAACATTGTAATTATACTATATTATATTATATTGTATTAATTATAATGAATATATTATATTATGTTATGTTGTTATATACACTATATTATCATATTACATTGTAATAATGTAATTATATATTATATCATATCATATTATATTATAATAATTATATTGTATTAATTATACTATACTAAATTATATTACATTATATTATATTATATTACATAAGCTATATTATAATATTACATTATAACATTTAATTATATATTATAATGTATTGTGTTATATTATATTTATTATATTATGTGGTTATATAAGCTATATTACATCATATTATGTTATAACAATGTGATTATATTTTATAATTATATTTTTACAATTCTCTTGTATTATATTATATTATATTGTATTAATTATACTATACTATATTACATTATATTATATTATATTGTATTGTGTTACATAAGCTATATTATAATATTACATTATAACATTTAATTATACATTATAATGTATTGTATTATATTATATTTATTATATTATGTTGTTATATAAGCTATATTACATCATATTACGTTATAATAATGTAATTATATTTTATAATTATATTTTTACAATTATATTATATTATATTGTATCAGTTATACTATACTATTTTACATTATGCTATACGAGCTATATTATAACATATTACATTATAATATCGTAATTATATATTATATTATTTTATTCTACTATAGTCTTATAATTATAATATAATATAACTAATGCAATACAACATAATATAATAATATAACAAATACAATATAATTATAAAAATATAAAATAATATAAGTACAATATATATAATATAATATAATATAATATAATATAATATAATATAATATAAT
>NW_026589901.1:0-711 GCF_907164565.1 Psammomys obesus | reverse complement strand
ATATAATATAATATAATATAATATAATATAATATAATATAATATAATATAACATAACATAATATAACATAATAATATAATCAATAAAATATATAATTACAACATTATAATGTAATATAATAATATTGCAACGTAACATAATATAATATGGTACGTAATAGAATTAATACGATATAATATAATTATAAAAATATAATATAAGGTATGATTGCAATATTATAACAACTATATTATGCTAGAGTATAATTAATGCCATATAGTGTAATAATATAATTTTAATCATATAAAACATAATACGATAATATGACATGATATGATTTAATGCATCGTTATAATTTCATGGTAGAATAGGATAGTGTTATAACACAACATACTATAACAGTATAATAAAATATATGATTAACACAATATAATATACCCCTCACCCCGTCCTCCCGCCCTCCCCCTCCTGCCGGGGCCCTGGGAGTGCTAATGGAGGCCACAGCCTCATGCTGACGCCCTGGGTCCGCTCTCTCCCCTTTCGGAGGATTCCTCCAGAAAGAAATCTACCTCTGCAGACCGACGGCTCCCGGCCTCCTGGCCTGGTCCAGCTGCACGGTGTGGGACGGCACGGCACAGTAGAGTGCTCTATTGTGTTGTGTGGTATTGTATTGTATAGTATTAGTATAGTATTGTATAGTATAGTATTGTATAGTATAGTATTGTATAGTAT
>NW_026589900.1:0-1236 GCF_907164565.1 Psammomys obesus | reverse complement strand
AATAGACATTCCCCACTGAGCTCATTGATACTCAAATAAACTTAATCAAAATATTACATCAGTAAAATATTGTCTTCTCTCCAGATTATAAACCTGGAATTATATAAGGATGGAAGATTATATAAGGTTGGAAGAACATAAAATAATAATAATAATAATAATAATAATAATAATAATAATAATAATAAATGCTATGCACAAATTAAAATTATTTAATGCTGTCATTTTTTTTGGAATGTGTTAGTTCATTCTTAGGAGTAAAGACTTGTTCATAACACTGTCTCAGATCTACAAGTGAATGTCAGAGAATTGTCTCAGTGGGCATAGTTGGTTGTCTCTAAGCCTGATGATTTGAGCTCAATTTCTGGGTAGCCCATATTACTCCTATAGATTTTTCTAATATTTCTATACTTGGGCTATTGTATATACAATTTCACACACCAGTACATACATAAATTATTTTTAAATCTAAATAAGGGCCAGTTATTTCACTGGTCAAAAGACTCTTTGGGTTTCATGTCGAACACTCATATATGGGATGTAAAAAGATAGTAAACAGCAATAAGTTGTCCTCTCACTGGCACATACATACTCAAACATTTTTCAATGGATGAAATTGAAGCAAAGGAGAAAACCCACTTACTGATAACATCAGAAATGTTTTGCAATTGTAAATAAATGTAGATTTTGAGACTTATTACTTTCATTCCTTG
Source organism: Psammomys obesus (assembly GCF_907164565.1). NCBI lineage: Eukaryota > Metazoa > Chordata > Mammalia > Rodentia > Muridae > Psammomys > Psammomys obesus. The sequence goes on along the minus strand of NW_026589900.1, from coordinate 523 downwards.
ATTCAAGAATAAGTCATTAAAAATATCTTAGCTTGGCTCAGAGGTGCATCCCTGTCATCCTAGACCTGGGAGTCCATGGCAAGCTAATCTTTCTGAGATTGTGGTCAGCTTGGTCCACAGAGTGACTTCTCTTTTGGCTTTGTTCATTCGTTTATTTGTTTGCTTGATTGTTTAGACAGAATTTCTTTTGTGTAGACTTGGCTGTCCTAGACTCCCTTTGTAGACCTGGCTGGACTAAATTTCAGACCTCTTCTTCCCTGAGTGCTGGGATTACAGGTGTGTGCCACCATGCCCAGCTCCAAAGATTGAGTTCTAAGACAGGTGTGCTATGTAGAAATATCATGTATTTAAATGATCCCTAAAAATGTACTCTATATCTCAAATTATAGGTTTCCCCCCCTCAGGGATAGTGTCCACAGAGCTGGATCCTGGTACTGTTCCTGGTGCTTGACCTCAGAGCCTAGCCCTAGGCTCAGCTGTGGCCCCAAAAGTCCGATGTCAAGTGCTGGTCCAGTTGGGCTTT
>NW_026589899.1:0-1172 GCF_907164565.1 Psammomys obesus | reverse complement strand
TGGATTGTATTCTGTTCCCCTGATGCATGCAAACATTCAGTTAGGAGACATGACTGGTGAAGACTTCAGATTCTGTGGAGGTTGTTGTCAGGGGAGCCTGAGGTTCAAACAGAGGTCAATAGAAGACTGGAGAAATCAGGCATTTACAGAGACCTGTGGAGCATGGAGGAACTCTAAGGGTAGGATATTTAGATGTGAAAAAAAGGATAAAAGTACCAGAAAGCAATTAATTCTTGGGCTGTGCCTGAGGAGAACCTGCCTCCTACTGTTTTCTCTGTATCTACTCATCTGTGGTAGGTCAACTCTCCAGTTCTTCCACTCTTTCCTTTTCTTTTCAGATACGTATAAGTGTCAGTCAGAATACCATGCAGGCCGCCACTTGGTGGTCTCTAATTGGGTTTTAAATCTACTCAGTCCCCACTCTGTTATCGCTGTAAAATCTCTGCCTGGCAGGAATAAGGATATTCTGAATAAAGATTCCTATATCTCCCTTAGGTGATCATCTAGTAAATCAATGGACTCCATGGAATTCTAATCTGGTCTGAAATGTCATTGTTGAAATGACCTATTCCCCTAGTTGAGATAGTTTCTGCTCAATGGCATTATGTCATTCTTTGAATACATTGCAGGGGAGAAATAGGCTGGGAATGAGGGAGTAACTTATAGGCAGGAAGTTTTTAATGTATGGCTTGGAGAGATTACTTAGTTGTGTATCTCTGCTCTCTAAACCTATTAAATTTAAAGGATGAATGAGTTACCATATAATTCACACCAAAGAAAAGCTGCTGAGGTGCCTTTTTGACAGAAGGTTTTCTGGCTTCCAGGTTCTCCCAGCATCCCTCAGTCCCTAGCTTCTAAAGGGTATGATTGGCATTCTCCACCTCTACCCTTAAATTTTCAGTCCAGTAGAATGGGCCCGCCCACTCCCAGAGGCTCTTCCATATGTACCCAGATGTTTCATTTTCTTCTCTTTCTCTTTCTGTTTGTTCTCTCTCTCCCTGTCTTTCTCTCTCTCTCTCTCTCTCTCTCTCTCTCTCTCTCTCTTTCTCTGTACACTCTTCTCTTTGCCCACATTTAGGATTCCTCCACGGTAGGTTCCATGGCCTTATTCCTTGGGAACTGGGCACCCTCTGAGAACTGTTTGCATAAGCTTGCAATTAAATACTTTACCA
>NW_026589898.1:2597-6173 GCF_907164565.1 Psammomys obesus | reverse complement strand
GGAAATCAATCTGGTGTTTTCTCAGACAATTAGGAACACTGCTTCCTTAACACCCAGCTATACCTCTCCTAGGCACATATCCAAAATTTGCTCAAGTACAATTTGCTCAACCATGTTTGTAGCAGCTTTATTTTTTTAAGGCTAAAAATATTGTTTTTTTTTAATTAATTACACTTTATTCATTTTGTATCCCCCCAAAAGCCCCTCCCTTCTCACCTCCCGGTCCCAGCCTCACTCCCCTTTCTGCATGCATGCCACTCCCCAAGTCCACTGATAGGGGAGGTTTTTCTCTCCTTTCTGATCATAGTCTATCAGTTCTAAACAAAAGTGGCTGCATTGTCCTCTACTGTGGCCTGGTAAGGCTGCTTCCCCCTCATTTGGAGGTGATAAAAGAGCAGGCCAATCAGATTATATCAGAGGCAGTCCCGCATCCCATTACTATGTAACCCATTTGGACACTGAACTGCTATGGGCTACATCTGTGCAGGGGTTCTAGGTTATCTCCATGAATATTCCTTGGTGGGAGTATGAATCTGTGGGAAGTTCCCTGTGTTCAAATTTTCTTGTTCTGTTGATCTCCTGTGGAGACCCTGTCCTCTCTAGCTCTTAATATTTTCCAATTCTTACATAAAATTCCATTCACTCTGCCCAACAGTTGGCCATCAGGCTCAGCATCTGCTTTGATAGTCTGCAGGGCAGAGGATTTCAGAGGCCCTCTGTGGCAGGTTCCTAGGTTGATTTTTGTTTTCTTCTTCTGGCTTTCAGAGGCCCTCTGTAGCAGGTTCCTAGGTTGTTTGCTGTTTTCTTCTTCTTCTGATGTCCATCCTCTTTGCCTTTCAGGATGGGGATTGACTGTTTTAGTTAGGGTCCTCTCTTTTGCTTAGTTTCTTTAGATGCACAGATTTTAGAGGGTTTGTCCTATGTTGTATGTCTATATGAATGAGTATATACTGTGTGTGTCTTTTTGCTTCTGGGACAACTCACTCAGGATGATCCTTTCTAGATCCCATCATTTACCTGCACATTTCATGATTTCCTTATTTTTCATTGCTGAGTAATATTCCATTGTATAGATTACCACAATTTCGGCATCTATTCTTCAGTTGAGGGGCATATGGGTTTTTTCCAGCTTCTGGCTATTACAAATAAAGCTGCTGCAAACATGGTTAAGCAAATGTCCTTTTTGTGTACTTGAGCCTCTTTTGGATATTTACCTAGGAATGGTATGGCTGGATCTTGAGGAAGCGCTATGCCTAGTTCTCTGAGAAAGCACCAGATTGATTTCCAGAGTGGTTGTACAAGTTTACATTCCCACCAGCAGTGGAGAAGGGTTCCCCTTTCTCCACAACCTCCCCAGCATGTGTTGTCACTTGAGTTTTTGATCTTGGTCATTCTCATGGGTGTAAGATGAAATCTCAGGGTTGTTTTGATTTTTCATTTCGCTAATGGCTAATGAGGTTGAGCATTTTTTAAATGCTTCTCTGCCATTTGATATTCCTCTAAAGAGAGTTCTCTGTTTAGCTCTGTTCCCCATTTTTTAAGTGGATTACTTGGTTTGCTGCTTTTCACCTTCTTTAGTTCTCTATATATACTGGATGTGAGTCCTCTGTCAGATAAAGGGTTGGTAATGATTCTTTCCCAATCTGTAGGCAGTCGCTTTGTTTTGGTGATGGTCCTTTGCTTTACAGAAGCTTTTCAATTTCATGAGGTCCCATTTATTGATTGTTGCTCTTAGAGCCTGTGCTGTTGGTGTTCTGTTCAGGAAGTTTTCTCCTGTACCAATGAGTTCTAGGGTATTCCCCACTTTTTTTTTCTAGCCGATTTAATGTGTCTGGTTTTATGTTGAGGTCTTTGATCCACTTGAACTTCAGTTTGGTGCAGGGTGATAAGTATGGATATATTTTCATTTTTCTACATGTAGACATCCAGTTAGACCACCATTTGTTGAAGATGCTATCTTTTTTCCATTGTATGTTTTTTTTTCATCTTTGTCAAAGATCAGGTGTTTGTAAGTGTGTGGGAATATTTCTGTGTCCTCTGTTTGGGTCTATTGATCCACCATTCTGTTTCTATGCCAGTACCATGCAGTTCTTAAAACTGTTGCTCTATACTACAACTTAAGATCAGGGATGGAGCTACCTCCACAAGATTTTTTATTGTAGAGGATTGTTTTAGCAATTCTGGGTTTCTTGTTAATCCATATGAAGTTGAGAATTTTTCTTTCCAGATCTGTAAAGAATTGTGTTGGTAATTTGATGGGAATTGCATTGAATCTGTAGATTGCTTTTGGTAACATGGCCATTTTTACTATCTTAATCCTGCCAAGCCATGAGCATGGGAGATCTTTCCATCTTCTCATATCTTCTTCTAATTCGTTCTTCTGAGACTTGAAATTTTTTTTCATACAAGTCTTGGACTTGTTTGGTTAGGGTTACACAAAGGTACTTTATGTCATTTGTGGCTATTGTGAAGGGTGTTGTTTTTCTAATTTCTTTCTCAGCCCTTTTGTCTTTTGTATACAGGAGTGCTACTGATTTTTTTGAGTTAATTTCGTATCTGGCCACTTTGCTGAAGGTGTTTATCAGCTGTAGGAGTTCCCTGGTAGAGTTTTTGGGGTCACTCATGTACACTATTATATCATCTGCAAATAGTGATAATTTGACTTCTTCCTTTCCCATCTGTATCCCCTTAATCACCTTCAACTCTCTTATTGCTCTAGCAAGGACTTCCAGCACTATGTTGAAGAGATATGGAGAGAATGGGCAGCCTTGTCTTCTCCCTGATTTCAGTGGGATTGCTTTAAGTTTCTCTCCATTCAGTTTGATGTTGGCTATAGGCTTGCTGTATATCGCCTTTGCTATGTTTAGATATGTGCCTTGTATCCCTGATCTCTCCAATATTTTTAAACAAGAGTGGATGTTGGATTTTGTCAAATGCTTTTTCAGCATCTAGGGAGATTATCATGTTTTTTTTTTTTCTTTCAGTTTGTTTATATGATGGATCACATTGATGGATTTCCATATATTGAAATACCCCTGTATACCTGGGAAGAAGCCTACTTGGTCATGGTTGATGATATCTTTGATGTGTTCTTGTATTCGGTTTGCGAGTATTTTGTTGAGTATTTTTGCATCAATGTTCATAAGGGAGATTTCCCTGAAATTCTCTTTCTTTGTTGAGTCTTTGTGAGGTTTAGGTACCAATGTGACTGTGGCTTCATAGAATGAATTTGGTAATGTTCCTTCTGTTTCTCTTTTGTGGAATAGTTTGAAGAGAATTGGTGTTAGCTCTTCTTTGAACGTCTGGCAGAATTCTGTGCTGACCATCTGGTCCTGGGCTCTTTTTGGTTGGAAGACTTTTGATGACCACTTCTATTTCTTTGGGGGATATAGGACTATTTAATTGATTTACCTGGTCCTGACTCAGCTTTGTTAAGTCAAATCGATCAAGAAAATTGTCCTTTTCATTTAGATTTTCAAATTTTTTGGCATATAGACTTTTGAAATAAGTCCTAATGATTGTTTGGATTTCCTCAGTGTCTGTAGTTATGTCCCCCTTTTCATTTCTGATTTTGTT
>NW_026589898.1:0-2497 GCF_907164565.1 Psammomys obesus | reverse complement strand
AAACCAAGAGCTGGTTCTTTGATTCTTTGAATTGTTTTATTTGTTTCCAGTTGATTGATTTCAGGCCTGAGTTTGATTATTTCCAGCCATCTAGTCCTTCTTGGTGTGTCTGCTTCTTCTTTTTCTATGATTTTTAAGTGAGCCATTAAGTTGCTTGAATGCGCTGTCTCGATTTTTCTTCTTGAAGGCACTTAGTGCTATGAACTCTCCTCTTAGCACTGCTTTCATTGTGTTCCACAATTTTGGGTATGTTGTGTCTTCATTTTCATTGAGTTCTAGGAAGATTTTAATTTCTTTCTTTATTTCTTCCCTGACCCAGCCTTCTTTGAGTAAGAAGTTGTTCAGTTTCCATGTATGTGTAGGCTTTTTGCTATTTCTGTTGTTGTTGAGGTCCAGCTTTATTCCATGGTTATCTGACAGGATACAAGGGATTATTTCAATCTTCTTGCATCTGTTGAGGCTTGCTTTGTGACCAACTATGTGGTCTATTTTGGAGAAGGTTCCGTGAGGTGCTGAGAAGAAGGTAAATTCTTTTGTGTTTGGGTGTAAGGTTCTATAAATGTCTGTTAGGTCCATTTGATTCATGACCTCTGTTAGAGAAATTTTTTCTTTGTTTAATTTCTGTTTAGTTGACCTGTCCTTTGTTGAGAGTGGGGTGTTGAAGTCTCCCACTATTAGTGTGTCGGGATCTATGTGTGGTTTAAGTTTTATCAGTGTTTCTTTCACAAATGTGGGTGCCCTTGTATTTGGGGCATAGATGTTCAGGATTGTGATGTCTGCTTGGTGGAATTTTCCCTTGATGAGTATGAAGTGTCCTTCCCCATCTCCTTTGATTAATTTTGGTTGAAAGTCTATTTTATCAGATATTAGAATGGCTACTCCTGCTTGCTTCTTGCATCCATTTGCTTGGAAAGCCGTCTTCCATCCCTTTACCGTCAGGTAATGTCTATCTTTGTGCCTTAGGTGTGTTTCTTGTATACAACAGATTGCTGGGTTTTGTTTATGCATCCATTCTGTTAGTATGTGTCTATTTATTGGAGAATTAAGTCCATTAATATTGAGAGAGATTACTGACCAGTGGCTGTTCGATCCTTTGAATTTGATGTTGGCTCTGGTCATATGGTTGTGGGCTTGGTTGCTTTTTGTTTTACTGTAGTAGGGTTATTTATTTCCTGTGTTTTCTTGAATGTAGCTAGTTTTCTTGGGTTGTATTTTCCCTTCTTGTGTCTTCTGTAATGCTGGATTTGTTTGTAGGTATTGTTGAAATTTGTTTTTGTCATTGAATATCTTGTTTTCTCCGTCTATGAGGACTGAGAGTTTTGCTGGGTATAGTAGCCTGAGCTGACATCTGTGTTCTCTTAGGGTCTGCATGATATCCGTCCAGGATCTTCTGGCTTTCATAGTCTCTGTTGAGAAGTCAGTTGTGATTCTAATGGGTTTGCCATTATATGTTACTTGACCTTTTTCTCTTGCAGCTTTTAGTATTTTTTCTTTGTTCTGTATACTTACTGAGAGAACTCTCTACAGAGAGTTCTCTGTTTAGCTCTGTTCCCCATTTTTTAAGTGGATTACTTGCTTTGCTGCTTTTCAGCTTCTTTAGTTCTTTATATATACTGGATGTGAGTCCTCTGTCAGATAAAGGGTTGGTGAAGATTCTTTACCAATCTGTAGGTAGTCGTTTTGTTCTGATAACAGTGTCCTTTGCATTACAGAAGCTTTTCAGATTCATGAGGTCCAATTTATTGATTGTTGCTCTTAGAGCCTGTGCTGTAGGTGTTTTGTTCAGGAAGTTGTCTCCTGTGCTGATGAGTTCCAAGCTCTTCCCCACTTTTTCTTCTAACAGGTTTAGTGTGTCTGGTTTTATATTGAGGTCTTTGATCCACTTGGACTTTAGTTTTGTGCTGGGTGATACTTATGGATCTATTTGCATTTCTCTACATACAACCAGCCAGTTAGACCACCACCATTTGTTCAAGTTGTTATCGTTTTTCCAATGTATTGTTTTGGTATCTTTGTCAAAATTCAGGTGTCCATAACAAAGAAAGTCAAAGAACTGTTTAAAAAAATTTCAAGTCTCTGAAGAAAGTATTAGAAGAAGATATCAGAAGATGGAAAGATCTCTCATGCTCATGGCTTGGCACAATTAACACAGTAAAAATGGGCATCTTACCAATGGCATACCAACACAATTCTTTACAGAACTTGAAAGAAAAATTCTCAACTTCATAGGGAATAACAAGAAATCCAGAATTTCTAAAACAAAGCTTAAAATAAAAGATCTTCTGAAGGTATCACCATCTCTGTTCTCAAGCTCTACTATAGAGCAACAGTAATAAAAACGGCATGGTACTCGCATAGAAACAGAATGGAACCAAATAGAAGACCCAGAAATACAGCTACAAAGAGGTTTTGACCAATTCTAAATTACCAAATCAGATAATCAGATCTTGGGCAAATCAGATCTTGGGCTTAAATATGCTGTAGTTTTTGTCTTTGA
>NW_026589897.1:0-5765 GCF_907164565.1 Psammomys obesus | reverse complement strand
GAAGCCAGGGAAACAACGGAGAGACTTTCTAAACAACAGGGAACATCAGCGGAGGTGAAAACCTTGGTCTCGGGTCACCCAGGGACTTGTTTGGGGAAGGTGAGAAACGATCCTTTGATCTCTCGGCACTCCCCTCCCCCAGACCTCCCTCCTCCTCGGCACAGCGGACTCGCCTTTCTCAGCGCAGACCTAACTGCCTGGGGCCTGCAGCCACTGAGGCGGAGCCCCAAGTCCTTTATCGGCAAAGGCCAGCAGTACTGTGTCTCGGAGCCCCAGATTCACTCGCGGCAGCTACACCATCCTCCCAGGGCCCGAGTCTGCTAGACGCCATACTAGCTCCGCAGGATCGCGATCACTGACGGTACGGCCCGCCCAATACCACAGTGACAGAGAATACGCTATATACTCACCAAAACCAGACAGAAACGCCATACAAGCTAGACACACCAGGCGCTGGGCCTCCGAAGCTTGGAGAGCACAGTAAAGAGACCCCAGGACTTCCCAGAAAGCATCTGGACTAGCAACCCAGTCTCCAGTTACAGCGGGACTTTCTAACCTGGCGGCGGAGCAGCACTGAGCTGGCGGGGCACATCAGCCCTCCAGTTTAAGACTAACCAGGGCCAAACCAGAGAACAGAAAGGCTGGTTACCCCGATTCCCACGGACGTGACCACCCTGAAATCTCCAGCTGCAGCAAGACCTCATAACCTGGCAGTGACAACAGCACGGAACTGGCGGAGCACATCAAAGAAGCAGGGCCAAACCAGAGAGCAGAGAGCCCAGATACGCCGATCTCTGCCAAGTGTCCTGCCTGTAAGTGAGTGCACCCTTGAGAATCTGCAGCTCCACTGATCCTGGCTTCTTCTAAAACAGAAGCCAGGCATCGAACCCCCTCCCACCCATATACCCACTTTGGGAAACAGAGGGGCACTTGGAACATTGAAGTTCCTGCTCTGTGGGTCTAATAGAGGAGTTAAGGCAGTTAATGCCAGAAATTGCGCTGCGATCATCACTAGCGCCTGCGACATATACATTGCAGAGCCCCTCCCACACACTCAAGGGTTCAACATTAGCCATCACTCTGTCCCTCGAGACACACGCCCACACCCACTTACACACACACACACACATATACACACACACGCCCGCACGCTTGCATTTGCCTCTGTTTGCGCCTGCGTACTTTCCTCCCACAGGTACAGCTAGTCCTCAGCATACGCTAAGGACACGGGACCTCTCTCAACTTCCTGAAGAATTCTCCAGACTCGAGAGAGAGACAGTACCAGTCTGATCGGCAGAATCCAAAAACAAACAGGGAAGGTCTCAGATAAGCCAATGGCCAGGGGTAGGCGAAAGAACATTTCCAACATAAATCAGGACATCATGACTTCACCAGCAAACCCCAAAATCGATGGATACTCCAATTCATCAGAAGCACAGGAAAATGACCTTAAAGCCATGCTTGCTCAATTATTTGAGGCTTATAAGGAGGAAATGAACAAATCTTTCAAAGAGTTGGCCAGTCAATTGGAGGTAAAGAAAGAAGAAATAGACAAAACCCTTAAAGAAACACAGGCAAACATAGCCAAACAAATAGAGGCACAAGTAGAGAAGAAATTAGTGGCATACAAAAAGGAAATGAACAAAGAAATAGAATCCATCGTAGAGAGACAGGAATCCAAATTCAAACACATAAAAGAAATGGTGCAAGGCATGAAAACAGAATTAGAATCAATAAAGAAAACACAAAATGAGAAAACTCTTGAGCTGGAGAACTTTGAGAAAAGATCAGGAACCACAAAAGTAAGCATCACCAACAGAATACAAGAGATGGAAGAGAGAATCTCTGGAGCTGAAGACACACTTGCAGAAATTGATACTTCTCTCAAAGAAAAAGTAAAATCAGAAAAATTCCAATCACAAAATATCCAAGAAATCAAGGATGCTATGAAAAGACAAAATCTAAGAATAATAGGAATTGATGAAAAAGAAGACTCCAGGCTCCAAGGTCCAGAAAATATTTTCAAGAAAATCATAGAAGAAAATTTTCCCAACTTAAAGAAAGAGATGTCCATAAATATACAAGAGGCCTACAGAACACCAAATAGACTAGACCAGAAAAGAAACACATCACGTCACATCATAGTCAAAACACTAAATCTACAGAACAAAGAAAAGATATTAAAAGCAGCAAGGGAAAAAGGCCAAGTAACATATGAAGGTAGACCTATCAGAATCACACCAGACTTCTCATCAGAAACTATGAAAGCCAGAAGGGCCTGGGCAAGCATCATGGAGACTCTAAGAGATCACAAATGTCAACCCAGACTACTATACCCTGCAAAGCTTTCAATCAACATAGATGGAGAAAACAAAATATTCCATGACAAAACTAAATTTACGCAATATCTATACAGCAAACCAACCCTACAGAAGATACTAGAAGGAAAACTCCAATCCAACGAAAACGAATTCACCCAAGAAAACAGGGCATACAGATAATATCCCAACAAAAATGAAAAGAAAACAAGCAATGAAACAAGGTAAGATCATCGACTCCATTACAAAAGGAACTAACATGCATTGGTCAATATTATCTATCAATATTAATGGACTCAACTCACCAATAAAAAGACACAGGCTAACAGAATGGTTACGGAAACACTACCCAACATTCTGTTGCATCCAAGAAACACACCTATGCAACAAAGATAAACACTACCTCAGAGTAAAGGGCTGGAAAAATGTTTTTCAAGCAAATGGTTCCAGAAAACAAGCTGGAGTAGCCATCCTAATATCTAATAAAATAGACTTTCAACCCAAGTTAATCAAAAAAGATAAGGAGGGCCACTATATTCTCATCAAAGGAAAAATCCAACAAGAGGACATCACAATTTTGAATATCTATGCCCCAAATACAAGAGCACCTACATTCGTAAATGAAACAATATTAAAGCTTAAATCATACATTGATCCTAATACCTTAATAGTAGGAGACTTCAACACCCCACTCTCATCAAGGGACAGATCAACCAGACAGACACCAAATAGGGAAATAAAAGCACTCACAGAATCCCTAAATCAAATGGACCTAATAGATGTCTACAGATCTTTTCACCCAAACTCAAAAGAGTACACCTTCTTTTCAGCACCGCATGGAACCTTCTCCAAAATAGACCATATAGTTGGTCACAAAGCAAGCCTCAACAGATACAAAAGGATTGAAATAATCCCTTGTATACTATCTGATCACCATGGACTAAAGCTGGACATCAACAACAACAGAAACAACAAAAAGCCGACACGCACATGGAAACTGAACAACTTACTACTCAATGACAGCTGGGTCAAGGAAGAAATAAAGAAAGAAATTAAAGACTTTCTAGAATTCAATGAAAATGAAGGCACAACATACCCAAATTTATGGGACACATTGAAAGCAGTGCTCAGAGGAAAATTTATAGCACTAAGTGCCTACAAGAAGAAATCTGTAACATCACATACAAACAACTTAATGGCCCAACTGAAAAACCTTGAAAAAAAAGAAGCAGATACACCCAAGAGGAGCAGACGGCTGGAAATAATCAAACTAAGGGCAGAAATCAATCAATTAGAAACAAATAAAATTATCCAAAGAATCAATGAAACAAAAAGCTGGTTCTTTGAGAAAATCAACAAGATAGACAAACCCTTAGCCAAACTAACTAAAAAGCAGAGAGAAACCATACAAATCAGCAAAATCAGAAAGGAAAATGGGGACATAACTACAGACACTGAGGAAATCCAAACGATTATTAGGTCATACTACAAAAGCCTATATGGCACAAAATTTGAAAATCTAAATGAAATGGATAACTTTCTTGACAGATTCCATCTACCAAAATTAAGTCAAGATCAGGTAGAAAGACTGAATAGTCCTATATCTCCCAAGGAAATAGAAGCAGTCATTAACAGTCTCCCCTCCAAAAAAAGCCCTGGACCAGATGGCTTCAGCGCAGAATTCTACAAGACCTTCAAAGAAGTACTAACACCAATTCTCCACAAACTATTCCATAAAATAGAAACAGAAGGAACACTACCAAACTCATTCTATGAAGCCACAGTCACTTTGATACCTAAACCACACAAAGATCCAACAAAAAAAAGAGAACTTCAGACCTATCTCTCTTATGAACATTGATGCAAAAATACTCAATAAAATACTTGCAAACCGAATCCAAGAACACATCAAAGATATCATCCACCATGACCAAGTAGGCTTCATCCCAGGAATGCAAGGGTGGTTCAACATACGGAAATCCATCAATGTAATCCACCACATAAACAAAATGAAGGAGAAAAACCACATGATCATCTCCTTAGATGCTGAAAAAGCATTTGACAAAGTCCAACACCCATTTATGTTTAAAGTCTTGGAGAGATCAGGGATACAAGGCACATACCTAAAGATAGTAAAGGCAATATACAGCAAGCCTATAGCCAACATCAAACTCAATGGAGAGAAACTTAAAGCAATCCCACTGAAATCAGGGACAAGACAAGGCTGCCCACTCTCTCCATATCTCTTTAACATTGTACTTGAAGTCCTAGCCAGAGCAATAAGACAACTAAAGGAGATCAAGGGGATACAAATCGGAAAGGAAGAGGTCAAAGTGTCACTATTTGCAGATGATATGATAGTATACATGAGCGACCCCAAAGATTCAACCAGAGAACTTCTTCAGCTGATAAACACCTTCAGCAAAGTGGCAGGATACAAAATCAACTCAAAAAAATCAGAGGCCCTCTTGTATACCAAAGACAAAAAGGCTGAGAAAGAAATTAGGGAAACAACACCCTTCACAATAGCCACTAACAACATAAAGTACCTTGGTGTGACTCTAACCAAGCAAGTGAAAGACCTATTTGAGAAAAACTTCAAGTCTTTGAAGAAAGAAATTGAAGAAGATCTCAGAAGATGGAAAGATCTCCTGTGCTCATGGATTGGTAGGATTAACATTGTGAAAATGGCCATCCTGCCAAAAGCAATCTACAGATTCAATGCAATTCCCATCAAAATACCAACTCAATTCTTTACAGACCTTGAAAAAAAGATTCTCAGCTTCATATGGAGAAACAAAAAACCCAGAATCTCCAAAACGATCCTGTACAACAACAGATCATCTGGAGGTATCTCCATTCCCGATCTCAAGCTGTACTACAGGGCAACAGTAATAAAAACTGCATGGTATTGGCATAGAAACAGAAAGGAGGATCAATGGAATCGCATAGAAGACCCAGAAATAAACCCACACACCTATGAATTCTCAATATTTGACAAAGAAGCCAAATCCATTCAATGGAAAAAAGACAGCATCTTCAACAAATGGTGCTGGACCAACTGGATGTCTACATGCAGAAAAATGAAAATAGATCCATATCTATCACCCTGCACAAAACTAAAGTCCAAGTGGATCAAGGACCTCAACATAAAACCAGATACTCTAAATCAGCTGGAAAAAAAAGTGGGAAACAGCCTAGAATTCATTGGCACAGGAGACAACTTCCTGAACAGAACACCAACAGCACAGGCTCTAAGAGCAACAATCAATAAATGGGACCTCATGAAACTGAAAAGCTTCTGTAAAGCAAAAGACACTGTCATCAAAACAAATAGACAGCCTACAGATTGGGAAAGAATCTTCACCAACCCTTTATCTGACAGAGGGCTAATATCAAGTATATATAAAGAACTAAAGAAGCAGAAAAGCAACAAACCAAGTAATC
>NW_026589896.1:0-2042 GCF_907164565.1 Psammomys obesus | reverse complement strand
GAACAATAAGCAACAGTTGTTTATTTGAACTTAAAACCCACCCAACACATGGAATACCATTTCTGGTCTTAGAAACCTAACTTGGGGTTAATGAAGTCCTATATCTAAGGGATCTACTACTTTGCTAGACCAACATTAATTCTTGTCTACATTCTGTCATGTCCTTTTACCAACAGATCATCCCTGATGAAAGGAGCTTATCTTCCCAGCAAATGAAGACCATCACAGAAAACCACAATGGGACACAGTACAGAGATCAATTGTGTAGGTCACCTAATATACACACAAATAACAAAAATTATCTCAGCTGGTTGTATTTATATATTTATGCATGTGTGTGTTTATGTATGTGTGTGTCTGTGTAACAATGGTATCTGGTAGAGGCTACCAATTTCGGAGTGAGTGGGACATTGAGGGAGTTGTTGGGACTAGAGTTGGGAGGGACTAGGCGTAGGAAATGCAGAGGGGAAAGTGATATAATTATATTTTATTTCAAATGTCTAAAACATAAAGAAAAATAAAAATGTACTCCTTGCTGAAATATAAAAGAAAGAACTGGTTTTTTAGATTTTCTAATTTAAATTTATTTTTTATAAGTTATTCACTTTACATCATGATTATAACACCTTCGCTTTTCTCCTCCTGATTAAACTCTGCCTCCTGTTTCCTCCTCGCCTTCTTCTATTCTTCAGAAAGCGGGAGCTCTGCTCCCCTACAGTCTGACCCGATCCTATAAAGTCTCATTAGTACTGTTTGCATCTTCTTCCTCTGTGATATGTAAAGGCCCCCCAACCAGGAGGAAGTGATGAAAAAGTAGGCAACAGAGTCTCTGACATTCAGAGACACTTCTTATTCCCCTTACTTGAAGACCCACATGGAGACTGAGTGGTCTGTTGGCTACATCTAAGCAGGGGCTCTAGGTCCTTTCCATACATAGTTTTTGGTCCATCAGTGTCTGCAGGGCTCCCTGGGCTCAGATTTGTTGGCTCTGTTGGTCTTCTTAAATACCAAATTTGTCAAAATATCCACATCAGTGTCCATAACACTTGGTTATGAATATCAAAGACCAAGTCCTTCAGAGTCATCTCAAGATTAGACAACTTCTTGTCTACCTAAAGATTTACTCAGTTATACACATTCTTACATCAACAACTTCCTATCCATTGTCTCATACTTATTAATATAAAGATACATATTAGACAGAAACTCTCTTAACTCTGTCTGTACTACTGCCTCATTTCTCTGATTTCTATCTCTGTAAAATAACTTTAAAGGTTTTCCATCATCATTGTAATAATTACTGCATCTTTCACTTTTACACACATGTCCAATTTGCTTCTTCCTCTACCACTTGGCTAAAACTGCGCTTGTCAATGTATTGACCACTTTCCCATTGCCAAATCCAAACCAACAGTAAATTCCCTACCCTCATTTCATGAACTTTTCCAGTACAGCTTAATACAGTAGATATTTTTCCATTTCTTGAAATATATTTCCAGGTCTTTACTACAATGAAATTACACTATCTTGACTTTTCTTCTATTACTGTGATTCATCAAAATTTCTGTCACTAACAGTTTCTTCTTTAATAACAGACTCTAAACTATGGAGAACCTAAGGGCTTGTTAACCAGGGCTTGCTTCCTTTGTACCTGTACTCCAAGTTTAAGTTTAGTAGTGTAACATTAAATAGCACCCACAACTAACACACTAATATTTTCAGCCTGCATATGTCCCTTGAGATTCAAATTTACATATTCAACTACTTATTCAACACTTCCATTTGTAAGTCTAATAGGCATCTCCAACAAAATATGTCAAAGCCAAAACTTTTGATCTCTCTGCACAAACACTCCCATATCCTTTCTTCATCCAGTGATCTTCATCTCATTAGCTGCTAGAAAATATTCCTGAGTGTCAGCTTTTATTTCTTTCCCTTTAACCTTATTTTTAATCTTTTGGCAAGTTTTGCTGATCTATTTCTCCACTTCTTTTGATCCCTAAGGACATCAACCTAGTCCAGGACATTGTTCTCTCCCTCTT
>NW_026589895.1:0-4160 GCF_907164565.1 Psammomys obesus | reverse complement strand
ACGCTGAAGAATACTGCAGCTGAACATACACACACTCACACATGCATAATCACATTAGAGATAAAAACAAGCTACCAAAAGATAGATATGTGACCAATCCAGGATCTGGTATAAAAATGACAATTGCAAGTAAATAATCTAACTCTGAAAAAGAAAAAAAAAACAACAACAAAGTATAGACAGTAACATTGATTAGGTCTGAAAAGTGAGGTTACAAGAGATTTTAAATTTTATTTACTGACTTAATTTTTCTATTAAAAATATGAAACACTTTTGTAATTAGATTAGATTTTGTTTTTGTCTTTACTTTTATTTCATTTGTATAGTTGTTTGCCCACCTGTGTGTCTGAGCACGGTGTGGTGCAATGTCCTGAAACACCAATAAAGGACACTGAATTCCCAGGGACTGTAGTCACAGACTGTTGTGAGCCAGCATGTAGGTACTGGGGAAACTGAACCTGAGTTCTTTGGAAAAGCAGCTATTTCTCTTCCTATAAAGAGAAGGTAACTCTCCAGTCCCCATTAGATGTGTGTGATGGGCACACCTTAATCCCAGCATTTGGGAGGCAGAAGCTGGAGGATCTCTGTGAGTTTGAAGCCAGCCTGGTCTACATAGCAAGTTCCAGAACAGCCAGGACTACATACTGAGACCCTGTCTCAAAAATGTGATAAAATAAAATAATTTGTAATTAAAAAAAAAAAAACACAGCTCTAAGCTTCCTGGCCATTTTAATTATCATTGACAATAATTTCTCCTCGCCCTTCTAAACCTCCCCCTCTTCTTCCCTTTCCACTGCTCCCTTTTCCCCTTCCCTGTTTCTTCTCCTTTTCCTTTTCCACCTCTTCCCCTCTGCTTCTTATGTGTATACCTGTGTGAAAGTATGCCCTATGTGTGTGAATGCCCATGGAGGCAGGAAGAGGGTTTTGGATCCCTGGAGTTGGAGTTACAAATTGTTGTGAGCTGCCTGATGTATGAGCTGGGAACCAAAGCCAGGTCTTCTGAAAGAGCAGAAAGCACTCTTAATCACTGAGCCATCTCTCCAGCCCCTATCGCTGACTTCCAATCAAACCGAAAATTTCTGATAAAGGATAATTCATTCTTTTATTTTGAATTAGAAATGTAAATATTTTAACATTCTTGCTTTATGTAAGTTAAAAGGTTATCTCTACCATTCTGGTTCCATTTGTAACAAGTGTGGTATATAAACTTTCAGATGCTGACGTGTGCGTGTGTGTGTGTGTGTGTGTGTCTGTGTGTTCTCCTTTCTCAACAGGCAGCACTTTTGTGGTCCTTAGAGAATCACCCCTCCTGACCCTCAACCCAGACAGCTGGAGAGAGCTGACTCCTGCCCTACCCCAAATCCAGGGAGACCTAGAAAGAACTTCACAACCAAATCCCATGGCCCATCCCTTGGCCATACTGACTATGGTCTATATAAGCACCCTCCCCAAGCTAAGCCAATGACTGAAGAGACTGGTGTTACCAAACCAACTGGATAGTGTCCTTTGGCTCTACCCAGATAAAAATCACAGGTCCTCACGGAGAAGCACCTCAAGCTCAGGTCTTGAGCAGCTCTTGTATCCCTTAGCATTTGACAGCAGCAAGCAGGTGGGAGCAGCAGCAGGTGGTACCCCTAGTGTTAGAGCTCCCACACAGGCCTCTGGTGGCAGGGCCCTCCGCTCCACGGCTGTTAAAGCTCTTGTCTCCGTCAGCATTCCTCAGCTCTTAGGAGTGACCGAGAGTACAGTTTCCAGGCCTGCTGTATTTGAGACACTGGACCCAAAGGTTTGAGAGCTCTCTGGATTTCTCCCAGTAGCTGGGGCCTGCAGTCTCTCTTCTCTGGCCCTCTGCCTTTCATCAGCCTCAGCTCTCTGCCCTGTTGATAATTCTTCCATCCCTCTTACTCCTGCCTAGGAAGGCCTCTCAAAATGTTCAGCCTCCTCTTGTCACAGTTGCCACCCTCTGGGAGACAACTGCTACTGTCCATCAGTCTTGTCGCTCTGTCCTTTCTTCAGCTGCCAGGCTTATCAGTTCTGCAGCTCAGCAGGGAAGCTACTCTGATGGCCCACAGCCATCTCCACCATTGCCATCCCACTGTCTATGGCTTCTCTCTCCCCATAACCAGCTCAGCTCAGCACACTCCTCTAGAAAAGAAAAGACCACCGCAGAGAAACTACTGTGGGGCCTACTATTGCAGCAGGGAAAGCAGCCCAGGGGGTATTTACCATTCTGCTCTACAAGTGAGGTTAGGAGCTTACTTACAAAGATCAAGATGGGTGTTTTCACCACTCACTGCAAATTTCCCGTGCAAGTGAAGGCTTGCATTTGCAATAATCACAGCTGCAGCTCTAAGCCACTATGCTCAGTGCTTTTCCTCCCTGGCCTAGGTAGAAAAGGTTAAGAACCATCTAGCGTTGACCACGGCTTGTGATCTAGCGAAAAGAACCACGGTACCAACTGAACAGCCCTGGCTGGAGCTACACCTCCAAGAACCAGAGCAAGCAGCTATGACTGCTGTGTGGTTTCCTCATGGCATCTGTACAGTTTCAGAACAGCTGGTGCTGGCATAAGGGCAGGCCAGGTGGCTGTTTAACTAACAGTCTTTTTGGCCAAGAGCAACAGTTGACAATTAAGAAGTAAAGTGCTTACAACGAGAGCTTCAAGGGCATATGATTAACTCTCGCAATGATAAACAGTGCTTTAACAATGCTTCATCCCTACCCAGTGTCCCACAAGAGGTAGGTCTCATTTGTATCACTGGAACTCATTTCTTCTTCTTTAATTAAAAATTAGCTTTCCAACTCAATATATACAAAGTAATGGTCTCCATTGTGGCATTTTCATACCTACCGTGTTCTTATTCACCTCGTCCCATCCTCCTGCACTCCTCTTACTTCTTGATGGTCCCTTTTCCCTACTTCTCCAATGCCCCCCTTCTGTCCTAATGTCCTCATGTCCTCATTACCCTCCTCCTTTTTAAACCTCTTCTTTCCTCTTATGGTTCCTCTCCTAGTTTCATGACTTGCATTCCTCATACAGCCCCACATACATGTTTACATTCAGGATCCACTTATGAGAAAACAAAACAAAAAACAAAACAAAAACACTGTGGCATTTGTCTTTCTGAATTTGGCTCATTTTTTTAACATACTGATTTCCAGTTCCATCAATTTTCCCATCATTGATATTTTTCTCTGCTACTAAATAAAATCCCATTGTGAATATGATATGTACACTTTTCTTTGTCTATTCACATGTTAGTGGACATAAAGGTTTTTTCCATTTTGTCTCTCTGAGATGCTTCCTGGAAGTATTAGGAAAAAATCCAATTCCCATGATAAAATGTTAGACAGTTACTCTTGGCAACCATTTTTGTGCCATGGAAGGCAGCTCTTGTAAGCAGGAGCCAGTGCAGAACCAAGGAATGGCAAGAAAAATTCCGGACATCCTTGCGGATGTATGTGGATTCCACAGAATTAAGTTGTTTTGTTTTATTTTGTCCCTCCCACCCCCTGCCATGTATGTGTGTGTTGAAAGACATTAAGTGAGGCTTTCTTGATTCATCTGCAGCTCCAAAGAATCATTTAAAAAAAGTATAATTACAGGTGAGATATATTTCTTTGTTCCAAAGTAGGGGTGCTGTCTCATCCACTAAGACACAGGAAGAGGCAAAACCCATTCTGCTGGTAAATGTCCACCCCTCCCCCAGCCTTCAGAAGTTAAAGCTTAAAAGAATCAGGGGACTGAGTTCTTCAGTGCTTGTATTCCCCAGAAGCCAGGTAGCAGGACTTTAAAGGTTAACTCACTGGGCCTTGGGAATGTAAAACTTGTATCTGAATCCCAGTAAGACATTAACAAAAGCTGGTGGGCAGCTGTTTATTTGTAGTAAGAGAGAAGAAGGTATCCTTGGGACATGTGGCATATCTGTAGTGGCAGGTCAGGGGTATTGGAGTCATGGGCAGAGACATAAAAGTCAGAGAACAACAGGGAGTGGGACCAATGGACTCCCAAAGGGCTCTTCGGCTGGAAAATCTTGAAAACAACAAAACTTGGGACTACAGTCTTCCGCAAAGAAAGAAACAGTGTGTGTTTACATCACCTCCCAAGGGTGCCAAGCCCGGGATTACCAACATCATAATATTGAATTCCATGCCCTTGC
>NW_026589894.1:11653-26550 GCF_907164565.1 Psammomys obesus | reverse complement strand
TGTTTGTCTTTCTCCTTCTGGGATATTTCACTCAAGATGATCTTTTCTAGATCCCACCATTTGCCTGCAAATTTCATGATTTCCTCCCTTTTGATTGCTGAGTAGTATTCCATTGTGTAAAAATACCACAATTTCTGTACCCATTCCTCCGTTGATGGACATCTGGGTTGTTTCCAGGTTCTGGCTATTACAAATAATGCTGCTATAAACATGGTTGAGCAAATATCCCTTTTGTGTACTTGAGCAAACTTTGGGTATATACCTAGCAGTGGTATAGCTGGGTCTTGAGGAAGCACTATTCCTAATTGTCTTAGAAAGCGCCAGATAGATTTCCAGAGTGGTTGTACCAGTTTACATTCCCACCAGCAGTGGAGGAGGGTTCCCCTTTCTCCACAACCTCTCCAGCATGTGTTGTCCCTTGAGTTTTTCATCTTGGCCATTCTGATGGGTGTAAGGTGATATCTCAGGGTCGTTTTGATTTGCATTTCCCTGATGGCTAATGAGGATGAGCATTTCTTTAAGTGTTTCTCTGCCATTCGATATTCCTTTGTCGAGAATTCTCTGTTTAGCTCTGTTCCCCATTTTTTAATTGGATTACTTGGTTTGCTGCTTTTCAGCTTCTTTAGTTCTTTGTATATACTCGGTATTAGTCCTCTGTCAGATAAAGGGTTAGTGAAGATTCTTTCCCAATCTGTAGGCAGGTGTTTTGTTTTGATGACAGTGTCCTTTGCTTTACAGAAGCCGTTCAGTTTCATGAGGTCCCATTTATTGATTGTTGCTCTTAGAGCCTGTGCTGTTGGTGTTTTGTTCAGGAAGTTGTCTCCTGTGCCAATGAGTTCTAGGCTGTTCCCCACTTTTTCTTCTAACAGATTTAGAGTATCTGGTTTTATGTTGAGGTCTTTGATCCACTTGGACTTTAGTTTTGTGCAGGGTGATAAATAGAGATCTATTTTCATTTTTCTGCATGTGGACATCCAGTTGGACCAGCACCATTTGTTGAAGATGCTGTCTTTTTTCCATGGAATGGTTTTGGCTTCTTTGTCAAATATCGAGTATTCATAGGTGTATGGGTTTATTTCTGGATCTTCTATGTGGTTCCATTGATCCTCCTTTCTGTTTTTATGCCAATACCATGCAGTTTTTATTACTATTGCTTTGTAGTACAACTTGAGATCGGGGATGGAGATACCTCCAGATGATCTGTTGTTGTACAGGATTGTTTTGGAGATTCTGGGTATTTTGTTTCTCCATATGAAGCTGAGAATCTTTTTTTCAAGGTCTGTAAAGAATTGAGTTGGTATTTTGATGGGGATTGCATTGAATCTGTAGATTGCTTTTGGCAGGACGGCCATTTTCACAATGTTAATCCTACCTATCCATGAGCATGGGAGATCTTTCCATCTTCTGAGATCTTCTTCAATTTCTTTCTTCAGAGACTTGAAGTTTTTCTTATTTGTCTGTTTCATACTTTTCATTTTAATATTTCCAATGATTACACGAGTAAGTGCTATGTTTGCATTCTTTTCCACCTTTTCCTCTTCTTTCTCCAAATCGTCCTTGCTCCATACTCCTTCTCAAATTCATAACCTCATATCCTTTGATTATTTTTGTTATATAAATATATATATGTACATATCAGCATATAAATATATGAATAAAAGCTGCTGAATCCACTTAGTGTTGCCTGTACGCACATATATTTAGGACTGACAGCTTGAGGTTCTATAACCAATTATGAGGCTCATGCCTGTATAAGACTAGCTCTCCTCTCTCAACAGCCATTAATTGCCTATAGTTCTTCATCCACCCTCCCTCCCCTTTCTGCATGCATGCCCCTCCCCAAGTCCACTGATAGGGGAGGTCTGCCTCTCCTTCTTTCTGATCTTAGTCTATCAGTTCTCATCAGGAGTGGCTGCATTGTCATCTTCTGTGGTGGCTTGTGCATCACTTTTTCCTGTTAGGTTTTTTTTTTTCTCCCCCATTGCTGTGATAAAATATCATGACAAAAGCCACATAGGGCAGAAAGGGAGTAATTTCAGCTCACAATTCTAAGTTATAGTCCACCATAGTTGGCAACTCACAGCACAAATTTTTGAGAGAGCTGGTCAGATTGCATCTGTCCTCAGAAGAGAGCAGTAGAAACACATATGCTCAGCTCTCTTCATTTTATTTCGTCAGGGCCCAGTCAATGAAATTGTGACATCCACATTCTCCTCATTTCACGCAATCAACAGACTGCTCCAGTGTTTCAGCAAACATTGATTAGAATGGCCATTTCTGTGGTTATTTGTATTTTCTTACCTATCATCAAACACTGGAAGTGTGTCTGGGACATGGAATATGTAGCCTGTTTTCAGAATCTCTGTACTATAATGTCTCTTGATTTAATTAATTTCTGTTGTAATTAATTATTCTATCATGCTCTTTTCTAATTATATCTAAGACATACTTGAAATTTGTCTGACAAAGCCACCTGCGCTGACTCCAGTGGAAATGCATTTCCTCTGGACAATGTCACTGACCTAGGTAGTAATCAAAACACAGACATGGTCTGCCTGTCATTAAACTCTCACTGGCACTCTGCATGTACCACAGAGGAAAAGAAAGTTGTCAGTGGGACTATAGTCTAAATAATACTGTCCATATTTTGTTATGAAAATATAATATCCAAGGGAAGACCTTATTGTTTAGTGTTTCCAGTTGATTTGGACACCAAGGCCAAATGTGTTGCTTGCTGAAGCACAGAGAGAAAATTATTCCTAACAACAGTATTCCTTGTTAAAAATAAATCTAGGGTATTTTCCTTTGAACTAACAGCTAACTTTGAACTAACTATACACTGAGTTTTGTCACTCCCAACACCCAGTACTGAGCGGAATGTTTCCATATTCAACAACATCTCTCAAGCATTTGAAGACCATCTCCAACACAAAACTGATCCATCTTGATGAAATTAAAAAATGTTTGTTTCTCCCTATGAATACACATGTATCAACACATCTATAGAAGTTAGGAACCTCTCCCTTACCTACTAACATTATCTATGTCCTGCTTCTTGGCAGTCTCCTTGAGAGCAAGCTCTATACCTGATCTTACGTCAGTGTTAACTGCAGCTCTGCAGATGCAAATACGAACATAGAGTTCGATGCCCCTAAGGCAAAGCAGAGTGGTGGCTTTACTCGAAGAACAAAGGAGTATCTTATAGACACAAGAATAAAGAGTGCATCAGGTGTTGGAAATCTAAGTCCTCAAGTTATTAGATCTTATGCACCCTCCATCTCTCTTTTTCTTTTGTATCCAATTGACCCAATCTCTCAGCTGAGGCAAATATCTTCTTCCAAAGCCATGAGGCTACCATTTTCAGGTCTTCAGTTTACAAACTTACTGTAGAAGCCAAACAATATTGGTTGACCTGAACTTTCTTACTGCTAACTTCAACTTACCAGGCTAGGGGATTTGACTGGGGTCAAGTGTTCACCTCTATGACAGTCTTCTGTTGTGTTTATTCAAAACTGTGCACAAGGATCTAGAACAGTTACTATTAAATATAATTTGTGTAAAAGTGGCAACGTCATGAGTTCAGGAAAGTTCACCTCATTCAAAACCTAGTGCAATGTTACCTTCTCAAAAATATGTTAGTAACTCAGTAAGTACAGCTGTCTGGTAAGTCGATACTGTATCATGAAGGATCCAATTACAGGTAAGATTGTCACTGTTTTTTTTTTTTTCTCCAGCAAGAGTTTCCTGGTCAGTTCAGGAGTGATTTATTTATGCATTTCAACCTAGGGGTCTGGTCTTCAGCAATAGAGTCTTACTATCTAATTATAGCAGGCTACTGAGAGCAATGATAATAACCTCTAATTCTCTCATTGAATGGTCATATGTTTGTTACCAGTGTTACTATGAGGTGTCCACTTTGCTTCAAGTTCCTTATTCCTTTTTAGATGTCCATGTGACAAATCTTTCTTTCAAAATGTTACTGTTTTTCTCCCTCAACTTTTAGGCAGTAGAAGAATCTGTGATCAGAAAGAAAATGAAATGTAATCATTGATAAACCCCCTTGGATTGTTATAGATGTTTGATTATACAAGTTTAGATGCTCCACTTACCAAAAAACTTCTAGCTGCTGAGACATTTTTAGTGCAGAGTACAAAATGAAGGTGGTAACCAGGCAACATGGTTCTTGTACAGTTATTAAAAATAAAATGTGTAGCTTTCACCATGTAGGAAAAGTTCTCTGGCTTTAAATATGTTTTTTTTTCTTGGAATGAGCAGATTCCATATGCACAAAATATCAATAATTTTTCATTTAAAATTCATTATCTTGTTAGATTATGCTTGCTAGAGAATTTCACATAGATATATCAGTTATAATGATTGGATAAGATTTTTAAAAATGTGTTCAAAAATGTGAATAAAAATTATATAAAGTATCCAAACAGCCTGTCACACAAACAAAAATTTGATGCTTGTTCATTAAGAAGACATCTGGCTTGAACACAAACATGTATATTTTCCAAATACCAACATATTATTGATTAATATTTTGGCAACTTTTTTCTTTTTTTATAAGTTTTTTTTATATTAATCACAGGTTATTTAATTGTATCCCAGCTGTAGCCCCTTCCCTCATTCCTTCCCAATCCCACACTCCCTCCCTGCCCCTCTCTAAGTCCTCTGGTAGGGGAGGTCCTCCTCCCTTTCCATGTGACCCTGGTTTATCAGGTCTCATCTGGACTGGCTGCAATGTCCTCCTCTGTGGCCTAGCAAGGCTGCTCCTCCCTCTGGGGTAGGGGGAGAGGTCAAAGAGTCCACCACTGAGTTCATGTCAGAGACAGTCCCTGTTCCCCTTAATAGGGAAACCTCCTTGGATGCTGAGCTGCCATGGGCTACGTCTGAGCAGGGGTTCTAGGTTATATCCAAGCATGGTCCTTGGTTGGAGAGTCAGTTTCAGAAAAGACCCCTGTGCCCTGATATGTTTGGTCCTTGTGTCACTCCTTTCCTCTCCAGATCTTACTAACTCCCCCTTCTTCCATATGATTTCCTGTACTCTGCCCAAGGTTTGGTTATGAATCTCAGCATCTTCTTTGATACACTGCTAAGTAGAGTCTTTCAGAGGCCCTCTGTGGTAGGCTCCTGTCCTGTTTGTTGTTTTCTCCTACTTCCAAAGTCTATCCCATTTGTCTTTCTAAGTGAAAATTGATCATCTTACCCCGGAACCTCTTCTTGTTTTGCTTCTTATCGGTTAGAAGAAAAAAGTAGGGAAGAGCCTAGAATTCATTGGCACATGAGACAACTTCCTGAACAGAATACCAAAATCACAGGCTCTAAGATCAACAATCAAGAAATTGGATCTCATGAAACTAAAAAAAAAAAAAAAAAAAAAAAAAAACAACTTTTCTAAAGCAAAAGACACGGTTGTCAGAACAAAACGATGGCCTGCAGATTAGGAAAGGATCTTCACTAACACTATATCTGACAGAGGGCTAATATCCATAATATATAAAGAACTAAAGAAGTTAAAAAGCAACAAATCAAGCAATTCAATTAAAAATGGGGAACAGAGCTAAACAGAGAATTCTCTGTAGAGGAATAGAGAATGGCAGAAAAAAAAAAAACTTAAAGAAATGCTCAATGTCCTTAGCCATCAGGGACATGCAAATCAAAACAACCCTGAGATTTCACCTTACCCCAATCAGAATGGCTAAGATCAAAAACTCAAGTGATTACACTTGCTGGAGAGGTTGTGGAGAAAGGGGACCCCTCCTCCATTTCTGGTGGGGATGTAAACTGGTACAGTCACTTTGGAAATCAATCTGTCGCTTTAGACAATTAGGAATGGTGGTTCCTTACGATCCAGCTATAGCACTCCTAGGCTTATATCCAAATGATGCTCAAGTACACAACAAGGACATTTGTTCAACCATGTTTGTAGCAGCTTTATTCATAATAGCCAGAACCTTGAAACAACTCAGATGTCCCTCAGTGGAGGAATGGATACAGAAACTATGTTGCATTTACACAATGGAATACTACTCAGCAATTAAAAACAAGGAAATCATAAAATTTGCAGGTAAATGGTGGGATCTAGAAAAGATCATCCTGAGTGAGCTGTCCCAGAAGCAGAAAGACACATATGGTCTGTGCTCATTTATAAGTGGATACTAGACCTATAAGATAAGATAAACATACCTAGCAAATTTTCATACCACAGTTAACATTTATCAAAAGAGTAACCAAAATACTACATCAAATTTCAATCACCCATGACAAAGTTTCATCATCCTTATCCATGACTTGATATCATATTTGTGATCTATAAGCATATGTGTACATAACGGATCATATGCTCATATGTTAGAAGATTTTGCTTTCTGTATTTCTGGTAGGCTTTGTGTAGATCTTCCAGAAATATGTATAAAGGATCTTGAGTGGCTTAATTTGTTCAGTCTTCTAGAGGACAATGTTGTCAATTCTGTGTACTCACAGCACTTGGAAAGTCAAAGGCTAGTGTCTATCAGTGCTCTGATTTAGTTAATGTGACTTAGAGTCACAGCACAAATAAATTTTTTTTTACTACATATTCAATTAAGCTATGTCTAGGGAAATGAACTGCCATTCTAGACACATTCTTTCTATACATACCTTTTGTATATCAGATGAGCCCTTAAAAGGACTCTAGAGAAATTGCTGTATGTTGGTCATTGAAAGGCTGTCCTCAAATCGGTAAACATGTCTTGGTAAACATGCTTCCAAATATCTGAAGACCACTCTATGTAAAAGGCATATTTTGTTTGAGAGGTGCCCTGTGAGACTCCTGGTAGTTGATAGTAATAATAAATAGTATCTTGCTAATTCTTTGAGCAAAGCTCTGATCTGTAAATTTACTGTTCGATTTTATTTTTCTTTCTGGAAATTGGACAAATAATAGCAGCTAACATGTGTATTCAAGTTCAGAGACAGAAAATAGGAATACTGGTATATACTTGATTCTTTTTATTATTATTTTTTACTTCGTGTGTGTGTGTGTGTGTGTTTGTGTGTGTGTCTGTGTGTAATGTGTGTAGAAGGTGGTCCTTGTGTAGGTATGCGCACAAAAGTGCAAAAATCCATGGAGGAGTGAATCTTTAGATAGTCCTGTTGTCGGGGTTGTTAGGCGGTTGTGAGCCACCTATTATGGGTGCTGAGTTCTTAGCATACAAGAGAAGTATGTGCTCTTTACTACTGGATGGCTGGAGCCATCTCTCCAGCCACAAATTGCTGATTCTTTAAGACTGCCTGTTTTTTATTTTAGTCCTTTTAAGTCAACTTTGTTGTTGTCAGGAATGCTGAGGCAGGACATCCACTCTTACAATTTTGCATAAGAAAGTGTGGCTTTGAGATGCAGGTGTACCAGTAGAAAAAACTCATGTAGTCCTACCAGAAATCCTCTTGATGATCCAGCAGTCGAAGTCACAAGTTATCCTGAGCTCCTTTGGGTCCTGTAGGAATTTTAAAACTCATAACATGGATAAGAATAATCCAAAGTCCCTACTTAGTAACTAATCTTTGCAGTACACACTATTGTTCTTAGGTTTCTGAAAGACACTCATGACCACCTTTCACACTTATGTCATGAAGATAGTGAACAGACTGTACCAGATGAAAGTGCCATGTGCTTCACTTTAATGATTTTCCAAGCGTTGTTAGAAGACTGAAGTTCACGAGAACAGTGAAAACTGTGGTTGTACAAAATACATGCAAGAAAAGCATTTAAAATGAAACTGAGTGTAATAACTTACCTTTAGCAAATCATCGTTAATTTAAATGTTATATTTGAACATAACATTTGTAAATAGTAAGTTTGTAACAGCAGTTTCTTGGAAACATAAATTCTTATCAAGAATGGCTCATCCATTCTTATATTAAATTTAGCTTCCTAAAGACTTAAACTGCAAAGAAGCTACACACCACAGTACAAGCACAGATTTTTCAGTACTTATTATTCATATCTGCTATACCAATAGAAAGCAGTGCATGTATATAACTTAATATGCACAGCTCATATACAGTCGTGAATTATTAATAGATTATATCTGTGAAATATGTGCATAGAAACACAAATCATGTTGTCTTAGACAACAACCATTCTACAGAGCTTTAATACTTACAGAAACCCGAATCTTACATGGAATCAACTGGTAATGTTGTAAACAACATACCCACACATAGCCCTCCCTGACTTTCGCTTCTCTCCCTATGTTATTGTCTAATATAAAGAATCGATACATAAAGAAGCAAAAAGTAAAGACATGAGATTCTATCATTTATGATAACACAAATTAGAGGACATTGTCTTAGTTGAAGTAAGCCAAACAATAATTTCAGTCATGCATGTATTATTAAAGAGTTACTATTTTGCTAATTGAAACTAGACTGGGGATCACCTCACCAGAAACTAGGAATGGATGCATTTTCTAGAATAATATTACATATCTCACTTTCTCCACCTCATCCATAAACATTTCTCATGTGATTGCTTGTTCATTGTGGAGTAATTTCCATCGCAATAACTCTCACTTGTCTGCTCAATAATAATGGCTGCTTGCCACCAGTATCATTAGTAGACACAGTCAGAAAATTTCTGGGTGCATCTCTGTCTAGCTTTATCCCATGAGGTCAGCCAAATGATTTGTATTTCTTTAACATAATTTACTTTACAGAAATGCAATTAGAAAGACAGGGATGAGTAGGGTACACATGACGGCCACTAAGCCTGAAAGTTAAGATAAGAACAAGCAGCAAGGGTGGAGCCATGAACGAATACATGACAATAAAACCATACATAGCACCCTAGTCAAAGATGCAGGACACACCCACTCCCACGAGTTCCTACAATCATGTGACTAACTGTCATCCTCTTAAAAGAGCCCCCAAATCACTGACTTTCATTCATTGTTGTTGACCTGAGGTTTCCCAGTATATCTTGTAGGTTACATGATGTTTAATTCTTGAGATGGGATGAAATCACAGCCCTAACTTCCAACTGGTTTATGACTGTGAGATGACTGTAAGAAGGAGTTTGTTTCCCTACTGGTGTGAATTTCTACCTTTATTCTCAAATACATTATATTCCCATGCCTAAGGATCTGACATTCCCTTCTGGTCTCATGCACATACATATATGCAGCCAAAATATGCATACACATAAAAATAAAGTAAACCAGTCCTTAAAAATAATAACTTATTATAATGTCATCTACCTTCCAATTAAGACAGTAGCAGCAAGACTGATGCCACGATATCCATGCCCCCTCCCACCATTCTGTGTACCTTTTACCTTCTGCCACAAATAGTAATATATTTCTGGGCATACTGTTTCTATCACATCATTTCATTGCTCTCCTCCCCACTCATATTTTTCTGTGTTATGGATCAGCCTCACCTTGATGCTTTAGCCACTATCACAATCCTTTTTTTTTTTTTTGTTTTTTCCTTTCTTCTGTTTATCATGTTCACTGCACTGTTCCCTAGATCTTGTGAACTGTGATGAACAGTGGTTTCTTTATCCACTACCACAGGTTTCTTGAGCTGGAGTCAGTGTAGGAAGAAGAGCTGAGCGCCCTGGCACGGGGCTGTAAAGTCAGTAGTTCTGGTGCTGCTTGCCACTGGAGCTAATGAGGATGCTAATGTGGCCTGCAATGCACTCTTGGAGTGAAGAATCTAGTCTTGACTACTGTATATTTCAGCTGTTTTAAACATCAGGAAAAGCCTACTTCTGCCCTGTGACCTGCTAATGACATACTGCTAGATTACCCTCTAGGGAGGCCTTCCTTCCCCTTTCAGCTAGAAGGTCCACTCCCTAGGCATGGCCACCCAGGATGAATCATGCTCCTACTGAGTTACACTCTATAAATTGTGGGAGGTACATGAGGCCATCACCTAACTTTAAGGAGAAAAAAAAAAACCTGGCAAGAATAATTTGTAAAGGCTGCTGAGACCTTGATCCTTCTCCCTGTTGTTTATAAATAACTTCCCAAATGATGGCCATTCTGCTCAACATGTACCAGTGGGACACTGACTTAGACAAGCCAAAAAAAGGAACTTAAGTAATGGAATTCATCAGTTCAACCAAAGGAACATGTTATGCTAAGAATTCCATCTGCTTCATATAAAAGAATGATAGTTGTTTTCCTTTCAGAAAACTTTGATTCTGTTTCTTTTGAATCAAAACTGTGGGACTTGGTGCCTTGGCTTTTATTTCAACACTGTGATAGTGTTCTTAATTGTCCTGAGATTATGTTTATATCACATTTCTTAATAGAAATTTAATAGAAAGTTTCATTTCACACACACATACACACACAAGAGACAGACAGAGGGAAAGAGAGAGAGGGATGTTGGGATGGTTATTAGTTATTCTAATATCTGATTCCATTGCTAACTCTCTGCCCCATCCTACATGAAAAACCCTGTTTCTAACTGTAGATAGATGAGTCCTCAGACTGCTGAGACTGAGACTCTGGGTAGGAACCTGAATGCTTGAGCAGAGAGAAGGTTTTGTCCCAATCCTATGTCAGAAGCAACTTACCTGCCAGCAATAAAGAGCTACAAAGCACACCTTACTAAAAGGGCTGCCAAGTGCACTCCAAGGCACTGCAAATATCTAGCTGTAATAAAATGTCATTCAAAGCTCAAAGAGCTCTCATTTGGTTATTTTCCTTCTCTCTGAATAGAAATGATTAGAGGGAACTAATAAATTTCCACTTATCTTTTACCACGATGCTGGTAAAAGGTGAAACTAGGTTGTCAGATTCTGTAAGAAATCTGACTCCTACAAGCAAAAGCAAGGCAGAAAGATGTGCCTAGGTAGATGAATCGATTTCAGCTCTGCATCTGCCTTTTGGGGCTGTGTGAGAGGACCTGTTTTCTGAACCTGTGTTACCCCAGCACTATGAGACCACAAAACCATGTACAGGGTTGATTTATTTCCCCACTCTATCACCTGACCACATAATGGTTTCTCTTCCAAGGGTTGGACGTTTCCCCTAAGGTACTACTAATTGTTTCATAATGGGGCATGTTCTACAAAAAGAGAGAAAGTGGCATGGTTTGTGAATAGCAACAAACTTTGGATCTTTGGTGGGTATGGAAATCTCCTGAAGATAAGAAAGAAAATGAATACCCAGATTTCACCATGCCTCGATTAGTTTGTTCTCCATTTTTGTGGTCAGCTGACCAAATGATTATGACACTCACCAAAACCTACTTTATAGCATATGTAATAAATACGGATGTTTGAAACCAGACACCCTGCTGTCAAATTCTTCTTAATCTTCATTTCTGACTTTAAAGTATAGCTTTATGTAGTACCCTCTGCCTAGAGTTAATATGACACTTAAAAAAAAAAAGTATGTAAAATGCTTTCTGCTTTTGTCACTGTAAACTTTGACACAAGTTTAGCTTATGGAAAAGCTGAGTATTTGTGTTATAGTGGGTCTGTCTTCTATGATTGTTTGCCTTAAATGTTCTAAGTTTCTGTATTCTTTCCATTATCACTGATGGAACTGTGGAGGGTGACAAAAGGCACTGTGGAGAGTAGTAAAAAAGCATGATATCATCTTCATTTCTACAAGTAGAAAAAAAAAAGAATTATCTGCTAAGTGTAGACTTCCCTGTGTTTCCATGGAGTAGTGACATTAGTGGGCCTGACATTCAAGCCTAGTCCTGAAGATAGTTGAAGTCTGATCTTTCTTTTCTTTATTAATTACACTTTATTCACTTTGTATCCCCCCTGTGGTTACCTCCCTACTGTCATCCCAATCCCTCCCTTCCTCCACACTCTGCATGCATGCCCCTCCCCAAGTCCACTGATAGGGGAGGTCCTCCTTTCCTTCCTTCTGATCCTAGTCAATTAGGTCTCATCAGGAGTGGCTGCATTGTCTTCCTCTGTGGACTGGTAATGCTGCTTCCCCCTCAGGGGGAGGTGATCAAAGAGCAGGCCAATCAGTTCATGTCAGAGATGGGCCCTGTTACTATTACAATGGAACCCACTTGGATACTGAACTGCCATGGGCTACATTTGTGCAGGGGTCTTAGGTTATATCCATGCATCTTCCTTGGTTGGAGTATCAGTCTCAGGAAAGAGCCCTGTGCTCAGATTTTTTGGTTCTGTTGCTCTCCTGTCCTCTCCAGATCTTACTATTTCCCACTTCTTTCATAAAATTTCCTGCACTCTGCCCAAAAGTTGCCCATAAGTCTCAGGATCTGCATTGATAGGCTGCCAGGGCAGAGCCTTTCAGAGGTCCTTTGTGACAGGCTCCTGACTTGTTCCCTCTTTTCTCCTTCTTCTCATAGCCATCATCTTTGCCTTTCTGGATAGGAATTGAACATTTTAGCAAGAGTCCTCCCTCTTAATTAGTTACTTTAGAAGCACAGATTTCAGTAGGTTTATCCTATATTATATGTCTATATGAGTGAGTATATACCATGTGCATCTTTCTGCTTCTGGAATAGCTAGCTCACTCAGGATGATCTTTTCCAGATCCCACCATTTACCTGCAAATTTCACGATTTCCTTGTTTTTTATTGCTGAGTAATATTCCATTGTGTAGATATACCACAATTTGTGCATCCATTCCTCCACTGAGGGCATCTGGGCTGTTTCCAGCTTCTGGCTATTACAAATAAGGCTGCTACAAACATGGTTGAGCAAATGTCCTTATTGTGTACTTGAGACTCTTTTGGCTATATGCCTAGGAGTGGTATAGCTGGATCTTGAGAAAGCACTATTCCTAGTTTTCTGAGAAGGTGCCAGATCGCTTTCCAGAGTGGTTGTACAAGTTCACATTCCCACCAGCAGTGGAGGAGGGTTCCCCTTTCTCCACAACCTCTCTAGCATGCGTTGTCTCTTGAGATTTTGATCCCATTCTCTTGAGATTTTACACCCATTCTGATGGGTGTAAGGTGAAATCTTAGGCTCGTTTTGATTTGCATTTCCCTAATAGGCTAATGAGGTTGAGCATTTCTTTAAGTGTTTCTCTGAGATTTGATATTCCTCTATTGAGAATTCTGTTTAACTCTGCACTCCATTTTTTAATTGGATTACTTGATTTTTTGCTGTTTAACTTTAGTTCTTTATATATACTGGATATTAGTTCTCTGTCAGATATAGGGTTGGTGAAGATCCTTTCCCAATCTGTAGAAAGTAGTTTTGTTCTAAAGACAGTGTCCTTTCCTTTACAGAAGCTTTTCAATTTCATGAGGTCCCATTTATTGATTGT
This sequence comes from Psammomys obesus, assembly GCF_907164565.1. Classification (NCBI taxonomy): domain Eukaryota; kingdom Metazoa; phylum Chordata; class Mammalia; order Rodentia; family Muridae; genus Psammomys; species Psammomys obesus. The sequence continues at coordinate 13,288 of NW_026589894.1, read as the reverse complement.
TGCTCTTAGAGCCTGTGCTGTTGGTGTTCTGTTCAGGAAGTTGTCTCCTGTGCCAATTAGTTCAACGCTCTTCCCCACTTTTTCTTCTAAGCAGTTTAGTGTGTCTGGTTTTATGTTGAAGTCTTTGATCCACTTGGACTTTAGTTTTGTGCAGGATGATAAGTATGGATCTATTTTCATTTTTCTACATGTAGACATCCAGTTAGACCAGCACCATTTGTTGAAGATGCTGTCTTTTTTCCATTGAATGGTTTAGGCATCTTTGTCAAAAATCAGATGTCCATAAGTGTGTGGGTTTATGTCAGGGTCTTCTATTCGATTCCATTGATCCACCAGTCTGTTTCTATGCCAGTACCATGAAGTTTTTATAACTGTTGCTCTATAGTACAGCTTGAGATCAGGGAGGGAGATACCCCCTGAAGATCTTTTACTGTAGAGAATTGTTTTAGCAATACTGGGTTTCTTGTTGTTCCATACGAAGGTGAGAATTTTTCTTTCCAGGTCTGGGAAGAATTGTGTTGGTAATTTGATGGGAATTGCATTGAATCTGTAGACTGCTTTTGGCAAGATGGCGATTTTTGCTATATTAATCCTGCCAAGCCATGAGCATGGGAGATCTTTCCATCTTCTGATATTTTCTTCTAGTTCTTTCTTCAGAGACTTGAAATTTTTTTCATACAAGTCTTTGACTTGCTTGGTTATGTTCATACCAAGGTACTTCATATCCTTTGTGGCTATTGTGAAGGGTGTTGTTTCCCTAATTTCTTTCTCGGCCCTTTTGTCTTTTGTATACAAGAGGGCTACTGATTTTTTTTTTAAGTTAATTTTGTATCCAGCCACTTTGCTGAAGGTGTTAATCAGCAGTAGGAGTTCCCTGGTAGAATTTTTGGGGTCACTCAGGTATACTATCATATCATCTGCAAACAGTGATACTTTGACTTTTTCCTTTCCAATTTGTATCCCCTTGATTGCCTTCAGTTGTTTTATTGCTCTAGCAAGGACTTCAAGAACAATGTTGAAAAGATATAGTGGGCAGACTTGCCTTGTCCCTGATTTCAGTGGGATTGATTTAAGTTTCTCTCCGTTTAGTTTGATGTTGTCTATAGGCTTGCAGTATATCTCCTTTACTATGTTCAGGTATGTGCCTTGTATCCCTGATCTCTCCAATACTTTAAACATGAATGGATGTTGGATTTTGTCAAATGCTTTTAAGCATCTAAGGAGGTGATCATGTGGTTTTTCTCCTTCAGTTTGTTTATGTGGTGGATCACATTGATGGATTTCCGTATATTGAACCACCCCTGCATGCCTGGGATGAAGCCTACTTGGTCATAGTGGATGATATCTTTGATGTGTTCTTGTATTTGGTTTGCAAGTATTTTGTTGAGTATTTTTGCATCGATGTTCATGAGGAAGATTGGCCTGAAATTCTCTTTCTTTGTTGGGTCTTTGTGAGGTTTAGGTACCAAAGTGACTGTGGCTTCATAGAATGAGTTTGGTAGTATTCCTTCTGTTTCTATTTTGTGGAATAGTTTGAAGAGTATTGGTGTTAGCTCTTCTTTGAAGGTCTGGTAGAGTTCTGTACTGAAACCATCTGGCCCTGGGCTTTTTTTTTTTTTTTTTTTTTTTTTATTG
>NW_026589894.1:0-11553 GCF_907164565.1 Psammomys obesus | reverse complement strand
TTTTTTTTTTTTTTTTTTTTTTTTTCATGGTAGACTTTTGATGCCAGCTTCTATTTCCTTAGGGTATATAGGACTATTTAATTGGTTTACCTGGTCTTGATTCTGCTTTGGCCTGTAGAATCGGTCAAGAAAATTGTGCATTTCATTTAGATTTTCAAATTTTGTGGTATATAGACTTTGGAAGTAAGACCTAATTATTGTTTGGATTTTTTTCAGTGTCTGTGGTTATGTCCCCCTTTTCATTTCTGATTTTGTTGATTTAGATAGATTCTCCCTGCCTTTTAGTTAGTTTGGCTAAGGGTTTGTCTATCTTGTTGATTTTCTCAAACAACCAGCTCTTGGTTTCATTGATTCTTTGAATAGTTTTACTTGTTTCTAATTGATTGATTTCAGCCCTGAGTTTGATTATTTCCAGTCATCTACTCCTCTTTCATGTGTCTGCTTCTTTTGTTTTCTAGGGCTTTTAAGTGAGCCATTAAGTTGCTTGCATGAGATGTTTCGAATTTCTTCTTGAAGTCACTTAGTGCTATGAACTTTCTTCTTAGCACTGCTTTCATTGTATCCTGTAAGTTTGGGTATGTTGTGCCTTCATTTTCATTGAATTCTAGGAAGTCTTTAATTTCTTTTATTATTTCTTCTCTGACCCAGCTGTCATTTAGTAGCAAGTTTTTCAGTTTCCATGTGTGTGTAGGCCTTTTGCTATTTTTGTCATTGAGGTCCAACTTTATTCCATGGTGATCAGATATGATACAAGATATTATTTCAATCTTCTTGAATGTGTTGAGTCTTGCTTTGTGACCAACTACATTTTGGAGAAGGTTCTATTTTGGAGAAGGTTCCATATGGTGCTGAGAAGAAGGGAGTTTTTTTGTGTGTGTTTGGGTGAAAGGTTCTGTAGGTGTCTGTGAGGTCCATTTGATTTATGACCTCTATCAGAGTTTTTGTTTCTTTGTTTAATTTCTGTTTTGTTGAACAGTCCTTTGTTGAGAGTGGGGTGTTGAAATCTCCCACTATTAATGTGTTGGGTCTATGTGTGGTGTAAGTTTAATTAAAGTTTCTTTTAGAAATGTTGGGTGTCCTTGCATAGATTCAGGATTGTGATATCTTCCTGTTGGACTTTTCCCTTGATGAGTATGAAGTGTCCTTCTCTTTCTCTTTTGATTAATTTTGGTTGAAATCTGTTTTATTAGATATTAGAATGGCTAATCCTGCTTCGTTCTTGGGTCCATTTGCTTAGAAAACCATTGTCTAGCCCTTTACTCTCAGGTAATGTCTATCTTTGTGATGTAGGTGTGTTTCTTGTATGCAACAGATTGTTGGGTCTTGTTTACACATCCATTCTGTTAGTCTGTGTCTTTTTATTGGAGAATTGAGTCCATTGATGTTGAGGGAGATTAATGACCAGTGGCTGTTAGGTCCTTTCATATTGATATTGGCTGTGGTAATGTTTTTGTGTGTTTGGCTACTTTCTGTTTTGCTTTATTGACGTTATTTATTTCCTGTGTTTTTTTGAAAGTAGTTAGTTTTCTTGGGTTGTATTTTTCCTTCTAGTATCTTCTGTAATGTTGGATTTATGTGTAGGTATTGTTGAAATTTGTTTTTGTCGTTGAATATATTGTTTCCTCAGTCTATGAGGACTGAGAGTTTTGCTGGTTACAGTAGCCTAGGCTGACATCTGTGTTCTTTTAGGGTCTGCATGATATCAGTCCAGGCTCTTCTGGCTTTCATAGTTTCTGTTGAGAAGTCAGGTGTGATTCTGATGGGTTTGCCATTATATGTTACTTGGCCTTTTTCCCTTGCAGCTTTTAGTATTTTTCTTTTTTCTGTATACTTACTGTTTTGATTATTATGTGGCTGGAGGATTTTCTTTTCTGGTCTAATTTATTAGGTGTTCTGTAGGCCTCTTGTATTCATATAGGCCTCCCCTTTAAGTTGGGGAAATTTTCTTCATTGATTTTGTTGAAAATATTTTCTGGGCCTTGGAGAAAGGAATCTTCTTTTTCCTCTATTCCTATTATTCTTTGGTTTTGTCTTTTTATGTTGTCTTCGATTTCTTGGATGATTTGTGTCAGGAATTTTTTAGATTCATTATTTTCTTTGATGGATACATCAATTTCTTCCATTGTATCTTCCACACCTGAGATTCTTTCTTCCATCTCTTGTAGTCTGTTGGTTATGCTTACCTCTGCAGTTCCTGTTTTCTTTCCTAGGTTCTCCCTCTCCATGATTTCCTTCATTTGTGTTTTCTTTAATTTTTCCAATTCTAGCTTCAGATCTTAAACCGTTTTGTTGATTTCCTTCACCTGTCTGACTGTATTTTCCTGTTTTTCCTTCAATTCCTTCAGCTGTTTGTTTGAACATTACTCTGTTTCTTTTATTTCTTTCAGTGATTTAATCATTTCCTCTCTGAATGCCACAAACTGTTTGGCTGCATCTTCCTGTATTTCTTTATGGATGACCATAATCTGTTTATTATATCTTCTCCTAATTCTTTATGCATTTTATTTGCTTCCTCCATTAACCTCTTCATAAGCATAGATGTAAGGTCATCTTCTTGAATTTCACTTATGTTAGGGTGTCCAGGGCTACTTGCCCCTAGATAACTGGGTTCTGGGGATGCCATATTGCTTTGCCTTTTGTTGCTTGTGCTTTTTCACTGGCCTCTACCCATCTCTCTGTCTCAGGTGTTGTCTGTTAATTTCTGATGCCTGCTGGGTCCTGGGGTGGGGAGAATCCACTTGGCGGGGTTCTGAAGTTCTCCTCTGTTTTTTGGGTATGGTCAAATGAATGGTGGTGCTTCTCAGAAATTGTCACAGATCACTTCAGGTGTATGGACCTGTGATGTTCAGGAAGGCTCTCCTCTCATCAGGAGAGGTCCTGGTGATGGCTGCCCTGCTGCTGGGTTTCTTGCTCTGAATTTAGTGAGCAGCAGCTGTTGCTCTTAAGCTGTAATTGTTGAATGCAGCCCTCTTTAAGAACTAGGGATTCCCACAGTTTTGTCTGTTTAGCTAGGGATAACTGGTTGATCCTTGGAGCAGTATCTGAGTGCTGCTGTAATGGCACTCTGGCTTTTGTAGGTCTGAGGATGCAGCTGTTTGCCCCAGTGCCCTAGCGGTACTCAATAATGGTGGGTGAGCACGGTGCTTATACCTGCAGTAGAAGGCGAGAGCCTAGAATCTGCTTGAATCCAGATAGTCTTTTGGAGCTGGGTGTCCTGAGCGTTGGACCTGATGATCCCCCTGCTGTGGGGTTTTTTTTCCTGACAGGGACACCCAGTCTTTGCTTTGGGGACAGCTGTTCTGTCTGTGATGGTGAGTAGAACCCGAAGGCACAGACTTACGTGGCTCCGCCTTTCTGCCTTTCTGGGGATTGGGTGCCTGGGTGTCTGCAGAAACTGGGTAATTTTTTCAGAGACCTTTTCGGGGTGGTGGTATTGGCTGAGTGCTCTGAAATCCCAGTCTCTGATGTTGTGGTGCCCACAGTTCAGTCTGGGACAGTGATCCCAGCATGCTTGCATGTGGCTCTGGGCTGGCGACCAACCACCTGGTGGAACCTGGATCTCTTCTGCGGTTTAGCTGGGTGAGTTAAAGCTGATTGAATCCCCCACCATGGGGTATCCTCTCACCTGGGAAACACAATCACTTGTGTTTTAGGGCCTTGAGTTTTGACTGCTGATCACTGTGCCGATCCTGCTGTGCTGCTGGTCAGAACGAGAGTCGTCCCGGCTCCCGAATCCCTCTTCTTTTCTTTTCTTATTATTTTTTTTTTTAACTTTGATCTCCTTGAGACCTCATAGCTCCATTGCACGGTCTGAAGTACCTAATCCAGAAACAACAGTTAGAGAATGTGTGTTACTTCGGCTCTCATATCTCTGCTAATTTGTGTGCATCAAAGTGGCATCAAAGTGTCAGGCCTATCTACCCATGGCTTCTCTAAAACCAATTTATTTCCATTTTGACTAAGAAGCAAATTCCATTTTGGAACAAAACCAAAACAAAAAGGCCTTGAAATGTTACTTACTGGCCAGCAACTAAAATAGTCAAATATGAAGACTATAACTTAAGGTTGACTTTGGGCGTGCTATATATTTTTTTAATTTTTTATTTAACTTTTATTACTTACACTTTAGTCACTTTGTATCCCCCCATAAGCCCCTCCCTCCTCCCCTTGTGATCCCAACCTTCCTTCCCCCTTCTTCATGCATGCCCCTCCCCAAGTCCACTGATAGGGGAGATCCTCCTCTCCTTCTTTCTGATCTTAGTCTATCAGTTTTCATCATAAGTGGCTGCATTGTCATCTTCTGTGGCCTGGTAAGGCTGTCCCTCAGGGCTATAAATTTTTTTTTCGAAGTTTGTTTTCTGATCTACCAAGTGAGAATAATGATAATAGTTATTGCAAGCCAGGTCTACAGTAAACACATTTGTTATAATTGGAAGATGACAAAACTAATGTATCAATAAATTCCCTTGATGCTACAACAAAACACCTGACCAAATGGAATTAAAGAAGAAAAGGTTCATGGAAGCTCATGGTTGTATCCAGCCCCTTATGACAAGGAAATAATAGAAGCATGCATCTGCTTACAGGGCATTGTCAGAGACTCAGAGCCATGGATGCCGTGCTCAGTTGCTTTATACTTTATTCTGCCTAGAACCCAGCCCTAGGAATGGTCCTGCCCAACATTAAGGCAGGTTTTACTTCCTCAACTAATCTAATAAAACAATCCCCATTTGCATGTCCAGAGACATGTCATCTATATGAGACAACATCCTCAGGTTGATAGTATTAAACTTCATAATTGAAAAAAAAATTCGTCTCTGGTTTAGCTCACTAGAAATACAAATCGTTTTTTTCCCTTACTATATCATTCTTTAGGTCTTCAGTGTGGGTTTCACTGTGAAAACAGTGGTTGTGGAACACAAGTCTCCTTTACTTATGGAACGAGAGATCTGACTCTATCTGTACGTGTGTCTATATGTATGCATGTAAATATATGATTCGTGTTAGGGTTGTGTGTATGTATTTGATCTTCATCCACCTATTCCATTTATTGACACAAATCTTCTGCAACCTATCATTGGACTTCATTTTTTTTCCCTCCTCTGTATGTCCCCACTGATCTCCATGAGCTCTGACCTTCTTATTTAATTCTATTTAGGGTTTGATGCTTACTTCACATCCCGGACACTTGAAAACAACAGGAGAAATGTATGGTTTGCTGAATACTGGGAAGAAAACTTCAACTGCAAGTTGACAATTAGTGGCTCTAAAAAAGAAGACACAGATCGCAAATGCACAGGTAATTTCATTCCCCATGTCATCCTCCTGTGACTTCATATGGCCAGTATTGAGAGGTTTGCATAGCAGACAGAAAGAAGCCTGGCTGGAGACAAATTTCAAAAGTAAACTGAATTTTACTAGGTTGTTCAGAAAATAGAACAGGAACATAATTCTTGCAGGTCAAGAAAAGTGGAAAGAAGAATGTTTTCTTTTCTGCCTGCCCATCTCACTGTAATTGACCTTTGCACTGAATCTTGTGATCTCACTGACTCTAACACTTGTGTTGTACCTGGACAATAAAGCCAAAGCCTTTTTTATGTAAACAAAAGCCCCTAAGAAATTTTATACCAGGACGAGTGGTAACTGCTATCATTTATAGTATATCTGATTAAGTTTATAGAATGCTTGGGTTTGTAATTATGAACATTCTTAATGGTTTTCCTAATATATAAATTAAGCAATCATTTGGTACTTATAATAATGCTTAAATATTTACTGCTTTTCATACGAATCTTTTGTAATTTCTTCCCAATAAAAAGTATGTAAGTTACCATGGGCTACATTTGAGCAGAGGTTCTAGGTTATATCCATACATGGTCCTTGGTTGGAGAAACAGTCTCATAAAAGACCCCTGTGCCCAGATATATTTGGTCATTATGGAGCTCCTGTCCTGTCCAGGTCATATTAACTCCCCTTCTTTCTTATGATTCCCTGCACTCTGCCAAAGGTTTGGTTATGAGTCTTAATATCTGCTTTGATATACTGCTAGGTAGAGTTTTTCAGAGGCCCTCTGTGGTAGGCTTCTGTCCTGTTACTTGTTTTCTCCTATATACAATGTCCATCCAATTTGTAGCTCAGTATCCAAATGGGTATCCTAATAAGGGGAACAGGGACTGTTTCTGACATGAACTCAATGATAGGCTCTTTGACCTCTCCCCCAGCCCCCAAAGGAGAAGCAGCCCTGCTAGACCACATAGGAAGACTTTGCAGCCAGTCCTGAAGATACCTGATAAACCAGGATCAGATGAAAGGGGAGGAGGTTCTCCCCTATCAGTGGACTTGGAAAGGGGCAGGAAGGAGATGAGTGAGGGAGGGTGGGATTGGAAGGGAAAGAGGGAGTGGGATACAGCAGGGATACAAAGTTAACAAACTGTAACTAATATTAAAAAAATAAAAATAAAACAACAGCAGAAAAAAAGTATGAAAGTTGATAAGTGGGAAAGCAGACATCAGTCCATTCAGTCACTTACAGATATTTATTAACTAATCTCCTTTCTGCTCAGCACTATTCTAGGCACTGGTAGTGTCAGGGTGAACCAAGCAATCGGGATCTCTGCTTTGATGAGACTAGAATATAGCATAGAAGTAGGAGGAGGGTCATTGACGTTACTCCAGTGAATTTGTCATATAAACTAAAGCTGAGGTAATAGGACACATAACAGGAATTTCAGTTCTGTTGGAGGCATGAGCTTTTTTCAAAGACTTCCTTGAGACAGCAATGTTTGAATCAACATCTGGAAATAGATTAGAGAACAGCCAAACGGTGAAAGAGAAAATGTGTGGAGTCACTGATATAGAATACTATGGCACTGATCTGCAGAAAAGAATTACTGTGACTCTGAAGATATAATGAGCAACAACAATAGCAATAAAATGGTGAATAGGTCCATCTGACTTTGAAGAGAATGTGGGGAATCTGAGGAGACTGAATGGGCAAGTCTATAGCTATCAAAAGAAGAGCAAAGAGCACATCATGTTTGAACAAATTTCATCTTTATTTGTATTTAATCTTATATTTGATCTTTGAGTATTTCATAACTCTAGAAGGCTGAATAGCCTGACTCTCCTCTCCAGTAGCCTTTAAACATTTGTGACAATGACTTTCAGGTGTCTCCACAGCCGAGGGTATACTCAATATGATGACATATACTGGGGGCAAGGGCAGGGAAAAAGCTAAGGCAATAAAGTATTTAACATACATAAATGAGAACCAGAGTTTGATCCCCAGAATAAGAAAAAGAGAAAAAGGAAATGTATGGTGACATGTACTTGAATGCCAGCACTGCAAAGACAGAGACAGCCAGAGCCCTGAGGTTCAACTCTGGTCAGCCATCCAAACCAAATTGTGAAGCCCCAGGTCTGTGAGAGGCCCTGTCTCAAAATGTAATGTGGATGGAGTCTAAGGAGAAATGGTACACGAGGTTCTTCTTCACACATTCATACACACACACACACACACGTTGAAGTCACTTCAGATACTAGTCTTATTTAGTTTATCTTTGAAGCCTGAATGTGGTAAACGAAGTCTCTCATTTAGTAACTGTTCACTGGGTAGAAAGTATGTGGTACATAGTACTTAAGATATCATAAAGGATTTGAAAATACGTAAGAGCTCACATTCTATCAACAATTTTCTGTGAAAGAAAAGATACGTGGTAGAGAGACAGGAATAAAAACACTACTGCAAAATCAATAGGACACATATATTGGAAGCACCATGGTTTAACTAGAATGTCAGAATAACCACATGCTCTGTTCAGACCACAATACATAACGGCACAGTGTTCTCAGAAACAGTCTTTCTTTTGTTGGAGAGAAAAGGAATAAAACTGATTCAATGTTGACTAGACCTTGGTGACACAACGCTTTCAAGTGGAAACTGAAAAAATTAGTTTGACATCTGGATAATTTGTCTGTAAGACAGGGAACATTCAAGTGTACGACAGTATGCAGATGATGGATGACAGTTTCCAGAGTGTTTCTGACATCTGATGTTCCATAGAATGTCTGGGGGTGGAATGGATTGTGGGAAGGAAGGAACTTAGGATTGTTTCTATCTAAGGCCAAGACATGTCTTTTGCATGCTCTAACTCAGGATGTTCTGTGGATGCCCACATCTTAGTACTGAGCATAAAGAATTGAAGTTAAAAAAGAAATATATATGGCCAAACCAGCACTTGAAATGGAAAAAAAAGATGTTTTGTGTCATTTTATCAGACTCTTTCCATGGCCACATTTACTAAATTACTGATATTCCAGAGCTATCCTCTTCTTCTCCCTTCATGCATTCTTATTTATTAGGAAATGATTTCTGTAGGAAAAGAACGAATTACATGATGTTTACAAAATTAAAATTACATATAAAATTGTGTTTGCTAGAATGGCTCATTCGGTAGGGGCTGAGTAGACCAATGGTGTCCATCTGCACACTGCAGAGACTGAAAACCTAGTAGCCACTCAGCCTCCAGAGAAGTATGCCTCAGCAATCCCAGTGTAAGGACTTGGAAGGCCCGAGAACATCCTGAATATCTGCTGTTCTTCAGCTCATGTGGAAGTTCATGCATATTGGAATCTTGATGTACATCATTGATGGCAGAGCAGCAGCAGAAGCAGTAGCAGCAGCAACAACAGCATAGATGCATTCTCTCAGAATAAAACAAAGGCAGAAAGCACTGCTTTTTCTTTTAGCCTCTTTCTCTCTGGACAACTCCTCGGAAGGTGCCCAACTGATTATGGGTCTTCCTCATTAATGATTTTCTAAAAATCACCCTCACTGACACTCCCAGAAGCATATCTCTTAGTTAATTCCAGAATCTATCCGTCAAGTTGACAATCAAGGTTAGTCATCACACCTGTCTTTCAACTATCTCTGTTACTAAGACATGGTCTATCAAGTAGTAGCAAATATTATTACTACTGCTTTTATTCTTCAGGTTTGTGGATATAAATATTCAAAATGTGGAGGGTTCTATGATTTTTTTCCCCTTCCATTCTCCTTCCATTCCCAAACCTGGTTAGACTCTTATGTTGCATTGGTAGTATTTTCAAAACACTTTTTAAAAATATCTTGACATATAGACACACCTCAATCTTGGAAGTGGAAAGTGGTGGGGAAGTTATACTGATTGATAGTCTAGAGGGGAAAGAAAATAATGGTAACAAGTTAAATTTAATTAAGGACATGAACAGTAGAAGGAAACAATGATGGGCTTTAGCATAGAGAAGATGTGAAGGAAAGCTGCTTGGTGACTAAATTTAGAAACAATAAAGAGAATGAATGTGTCAGAAAGAAGAAGCCACCTGAAGAGACCATACAACTATCTCTTTTTTTTTATTTTATTTTTTTCTTATCAGTTACATTTTATTAACTCTGTATCCCAGCTGTGTCCCCATCCCTCATGATCCCTCATTCCCTCCCAGTCCCTCCCTCCTTCCTTCATCTCCACCGTGCCCCTTGCCAAGTCCACTGATAGGGGGGACCTCCTCCCCATTCATCTGATCCTGTTTTATCAGGTATCTTCAGGACTGGCTGCAAAGCTCTTCTCTGTGGCCTAACAGGACTGCTCCTCCCTTGGGGGGTGGGGAGGCCAAAGAACCAGTCATTGAGTTCCTGTTAGAAATAGTCCTTGTTCCCCTCACTATGGGAAACCAATTGGTTACTGAGCTACCACAGGCTACATCTGAGCAGAGGTTCTAGGTTACATTCATACATGGTCCTTGGTTGCATGTCAGTCTCAGAAAAGACCCTGTGCCCAGATATCTTTGGTCCTTGTGGAGCTCCTATCCTTTCCTCATCAGTCTAACTCCCCTTCTTTCTTATGATTCCCTGTACTCTGCCAAAGGTTTGGTCATGAGTCTTTGCTTTGAAAACACTGCTAGTTAGAGTCTTTCCAATGCGCTCAGTAAACTCCTGTAAATGTTCAATGCATATCCCATCTGTCTTTCAAAACGAGGATTGATAATCTTACCCCATGTCCGCTCTCTTGATTATCTTTTTAGGTGTATAGATTTCATTATGTTTATTATATCTTATAGGTCTATATAAGTGAGTATATACCATGTTTGTCTTTCTCCTTCTGGGATATTTCACTCAAGATGATCTTTTCTAGATCCCACCATTTGCCTGCAAATTTCATGATTTCCTCCCTTTTGATTGCTGAGTAGTATTCCATTGTGTAAAAATACCACAATTTCTGTACCCATTCCTCCGTTGATGGACATCTGGGTTGTTTCCAGGTTCTGGCTATTACAAATAATGCTGCTATAAACATGGTTGAGCAAATATCCCTTTTGTGTACTTGAGCAAACTTTGGGTATATACCTAGCAGTGGTATAGCTGGGTCTTGAGGAAGCACTATTCCTAATTGTCTTAGAAAGCGCCAGATAGATTTCCAGAGTGGTTGTACCAGTTTACATTCCCACCAGCAGTGGAGGAGGGTTCCCCTTTCTCCACAACCTCTCCAGCATGTGTTGTCCCTTGAGTTTTTCATCTTGGCCATTCTGATGGGTGTAAGGTGATATCTCAGGGTCGTTTTGATTTGCATTTCCCTGATGGCTAATGAGGATGAGCATTTCTTTAAGTGTTTCTCTGCCATTCGATATTCCTTTGTCGAGAATTCTCTGTTTAGCTCTGTTCCCCATTTTTTAATTGGATTACTTGGTTTGCTGCTTTTCAGCTTCTTTAGTTCTTTGTATATACTCGGTATTAGTCCTCTGTCAGATAAAGGGTTAGTGAAGATTCTTTCCCAATCTGTAGGCAGGTGTTTTGTTTTGATGACAGTGTCCTTTGCTTTACAGAAGCCGTTCAGTTTCATGAGGTCCCATTTATTGATTGTTGCTCTTAGAGCCTGTGCTGTTGGTGTTTTGTTCAGGAAGTTGTCTCCTGTGCCAATGAGTTCTAGGCTGTTCCCCACTTTTTCTTCTAACAGATTTAGAGTATCTGGTTTTATGTTGAGGTCTTTGATCCACTTGGACTTTAGTTTTGTGCAGGGTGATAAATAGAGATCTATTTTCATTTTTCTGCATGTGGACATCCAGTTGGACCAGCACCATTTGTTGAAGATGCTGTCTTTTTTCCATGGAATGGTTTTGGCTTCTTTGTCAAATATCGAGTATTCATAGGTGTATGGGTTTATTTCTGGATCTTCTATGTGGTTCCATTGATCCTCCTTTCTGTTTTTATGCCAATACCATGCAGTTTTTATTACTATTGCTTTGTAGTACAACTTGAGATCGGGGATGGAGATACCTCCAGATGATCTGTTGTTGTACAGGATTGTTTTGGAGATTCTGGGTATTTTGTTTCTCCATATGAAGCTGAGAATCTTTTTTTCAAGGTCTGTAAAGAATTGAGTTGGTATTTTGATGGGGATTGCATTGAATCTGTAGATTGCTTTTGGCAGGACGGCCATTTTCACAATGTTAATCCTACCTATCCATGAGCATGGGAGATCTTTCCATCTTCTGAGATCTTCTTCAATTTCTTTCTTCAGA
>NW_026589893.1:0-23018 GCF_907164565.1 Psammomys obesus | reverse complement strand
CCTGGGATGAAGCCTACTTGGTCATGGTGGATGATATCTTTGATGTGTTCTTGGATTCGGTTTGCAAGTATTTTATTGAGTATTTTTGCATCAATGTTCATAAGAGAGATAGGTCTGAAGTTCTCTTTTTTTTGTTGGATCTTTGTGTGGTTTAGGTATCAAGGTGACTATGGCTTCATAGAATGAGTTTGGTAGTGTTCCTTCTATTTCTATTTTGTGGAATAGTTTGAGGAGAATTGGTGTTAGTACTTCTTTGAAGGTCTTGTAGAATTCTGCGCTGAAGCCATCTGGTCCAGGGCTTTTTTTGGAGGGGAGATTGTTAATGACTGCTTCAATATCCTTGGGAGATATAGGGCTATTCAGTCTTTCTACCTGATCTTGACTTAATTTTGGTAGATGGAATCTGTCAAGAAAGTTATCCATTTCATTTAGATTTTCAAATTTTGTGCCATATAGACTTTTGTAGTATGACCTAATAATCGTTTGGATTTCCTCAGTGTCTGTAGTTATGTCCCCATTTTCCTTTCTGATTTTGCTGATTTGGATAGTTTCTCTCTGCTTTTTAGTTAGTTTGGCTAAGGGTTTGTCTATCTTGTTGATTTTCTCAAAGAACCAGCTTTTTGTTTCATTGATTCTTTGGATAATTTTATTTGTTTCTAATTGATTGATTTCTGCCCTTAGTTTGATTATTTCCAGCCGTCTGCTCCTCTTGGGGTGTATCTGCTTCTTTTTTTTCTAGTTTTTTTCAGTTGGGCCATTAAGTTGTTTGTATTAGATTTATTTTTTTAAATGATGTGGATATTACCATCTATGTCAGGAGGAAAAATTACAGAAGTGAAGTGAAGATTTATAGGACTCACAGAAGTTCTGGCCCAGAAGATATCTATAAAATTAAAGCTTTTAGAGAAGTTTGTAATATTCACTTAAAGACACTGGCCTGAGACAAGCATGCCAAGATACATTTTTTTTCCTTCAACATATACAATTTTATCAGTGTCTATTTAAAACAACTATTTGGGGGCTGGAGATTTAACTCAGTGGTAGAGCACTTACCTAGCAAGTGAAAGGCCCTTGGTTTGGTCCATAGCTTTGGTGGGGAAAAGATTAAAATAAATATTCCTTTTGGGTAAGTGAGTTCACACCAGCTTCTTCATCTGACTATTTGGTGAGGTGTGAGGGAAATCTGATGTGAACACTATCCAATCCCTCATCTCCTTACATGCCCATCTCTGGGGATAAGTGAGAACGGGAAGGTTCTAATTGAAAAGTGATGTGTTTGTGAGTGAAGATGGTGAGGGGTCAGTTGTGCCGACTAGTTTTATGTAAGCTCGACACAGGCTAGAATTATTAGAAATAAGAGATTCACAAACTGAGAAAACGCCTCCATAAAACAGACCTGCAGAAAAGCCTATAAGGCATTTTTCTAATTAGTGATCAGTTTGGGAAGGTCCAGTCCATTGTGGGTGGGGCCACCCCTGTTTCGTAATCCTGTGTTCTATAAGAAAGCAAGCTGAGAAAAGCCATTGGAAGCAAGCCAGTAAGCATCAGCCCTCCGTGGCTTCTGCATCACCTCCAGGTTCCTGCTCTGCTTTACTTCCTTTCCTGACTTCCCTCAGTCATGAACAGCAATGTTGCCATTGAAGCCAAATACATCCTTTCCTTCCCAAGTTGTTTGAGGTTGGTGTTTTGTCATAGCAATAGTAACCCTAACTAAGCCACCACTAATGGTTTTTGGGTTCTGGGAATCCAACAGAGGGGTTCATACATTCTTGACAAGCTCTTCCCCAGCTGAGTCATATCCCCAGCGATCCAAACCATATTGTACGCCGAGTGCTTCTATTTAAGGTAAGGCCTCCTCCATCCAGCCTTACGATACATCTAATTTCATAGTGAACAGCTGTAATCTAATCCATGGGTATTGGAGAGGGCCAGGGAATAATTCTTTCCACTTCTTTTACTTTAATTCTCTTTTCTTGTTGTTTTCACATATGCCATAAAATAGATCAGGTATATCCTACCTATGGCTCATGCCAAGTTGACTGAAAATGTTCAACCCCTAAACCTTGATTTTGCATGTATGGCTGGACTCTCACATTTTATGTCTCCCAAGCCTCAGTTAAAAACATTTGGGAGGCAATGGAAATGCTGTTCAAAGGATACAAAGCTTTATTCAGAGAGGAGGGATATAATCAAGAGAGCTATTGAACAGCATGGCGACTATACTTGATGACAACGTAAATCTGAAAGTTGCCAGGAGATTGCTAAAAGTCGCTCAATTTTGTAATCTCACCACCAAGAAATAGGCAATGAATATATATGCTAATTATCTTGATTTAATCATTCCATGGAATATAAATATTTCAAGTAAACACCAAACATATGTGTATGTGTCTATTGATCATGTATGAATCAATCATTTTATATTTACATTGGTTCATAATATTTGAAAACATTTAGAATTATCCTGCAGATATAAATTTCCTGTCTAGAATCTGTTGACAGTGAATCTAAAACTAACACCTTTTGCTCCTGGCTTTTACCTTTACTTTCTTTTTTCCCATTGGGAATGGTCAGGTTATTTACATCTACATGAATAATTGAAGATTTTTAAAGGACTGGTGATGTGGAATTTACACCTGAGTTTTAAGGTCTTTAATGGGAATTAGAGTGAGGTAGTGTTCTTACTTTTGTATGAGACCTGTCTTCTCTCTTATTGACAGCTAAGTCTTTTCTTAGTTTTCTTGCCTATGGAAGAACACTACACTACTGTACCCTCATGCCTCGAGCTGATCTGCTCTGTCTCAACAGACAGTAGTTCCTAAAAGGACTACCCAGAGAAGAGTGGAGGGGATCATCTAACAGGGTAGGTAAGAAGCATCTGTTAATAGGGAATGTTGTAAGTCAGTGTTGCTAAAGAAGAGCCAGAGGAGGTGACTACCACATTACACAGATGTGCCAACTGAAGGGTGGGCAGATGTTTGCTAACTGGAGTTGAGGAATGCGGACATTACTTTGTAGGAATTAAGATTAACATTTTACTAGACTCTGAGCTACTGAAGCGTGGCTCTCATTTCGGGCAACCAATTTATATGACTTGAGAATTTTTGGATAGGAAAGACTCAAAACAGGTTTTGTTGTTATCTGATGTGAAGTTAGATTGGATCACTGATATTTACAGGTGAGAGATGCCTGTTGCTTATGGTAAAATTATGAGTGATGAGAAGGACCATCCAAATAAAGAAGGGTCTAGCAGAAGAAGGACCATTTGAGAACCAGTGATGCAATCTAGGGGAAATATGATGAAAACTAAATCCTGTATAGTAGCCATAGCAATAAAAATCCAAGCATTCTTTGGTATGATCACATCATTTTGACACTTTTCAAATCTGCTGTATCTCTTGCCTGCCTGCCTTTATTCTTCCCTTTCATCCCTCCTTCTTTCATTCTTGTGGTTTGTTTTTTATAAGAGCCATCCTATAGCCCAGGCTGGCCTCCAATTCACAAGTCTTCTGAAAAGCCTCCTGAGTGCTGGGATTACAGGCATGCGCCCCCACATCTGGATTCTTTATGTTTCCAGTGCGTGTATTTGGCCAATGTCTGGAAAACTGCTGGCTGAGAGTCACAGACAATTCCAAATAGCAATGAGGTAAGGCACAGGGCACAGCTATCTGATGCATGAAATCCAATGTCTACCTCAAATGACAATGAATGTAAGATACTAAGTCCTCTAGACTAAACATTTCTTTTTATGGCAATTAAGATAAAGCAAGCAAACAAACAGACCAAAAAAAAAAAATTCACAAACTCAACAACAAAATCACATCCAGTGACTGTTAATCCTCATTGCCATGCTGACTGGATTTGGAATCACCTAGGAGACACATCTCTAGGTGTACTTCTGAGAATGTTTCAAGAGGTATAACTAGAGAGAAGACCTGTCGTAAATATGGGCAGCATCATTCCGTGGACTGGGGTTCTGGGCTGAGCGGAACGGGAAAAAAGGGGAAGCCAGCTGTGCACCAGCATCCATCTTCTCTGCCTCCTGACTGCAGAGTGACGTGGCAAGCTACCTCTTGCTCTTCCTCTACAGGTAGAGTTTCTCCCACCACATGCTTTCCCACCACCGAGGACTGACTGTACCTTCAAATGATGAACTAAAATGAACCCTTACATAAGTTGCTTTTGTTACGTATTTGTCACAGCAATGAGAGGAATGATTAGAACAAGCCCCATGGGTCTTAATAAAAAAATAGCAACAGATGTGAGGCTGAGGCAGGAGTATTACTGCAAGTTCAAGGACAGCCTGGTCTACAGAGAGAGAGAGCATGTCTCAAAAATAAGCAACAACAACAAAAGTTCAAAAAACAAAAACAACATACCCTCAAACCATATATAAACAAACAAACAAAACAAAACCTTTCTATTTTTCCTGCATTGGTTGAGGCCACAGCATGTTTTTGAATCTGTACACTATACAGCTATACAGCAAGACCTAATGCTCATGGGAAATGACCATTAGTCTATTCTAACAAAATGCAACATCAGGTTCAGGGATGCTCAGCGAACCCGTATTTCTTTTCCACTCATCTCTAGGACAAACCAGCTCAGTCATTCCGAAAGCGAGCAAACTTTTCCCAGGGGCCAATATCTCACATGCTAAGTTGATATGATTGAAAGAGATCTCAATCTTAAGAGAAAAAGCAGAGTTCAGCGGCTGAAGCATTCCCTGTGTCAGAAGTCACCCTCAGTTCTCGAGGATTAGCAAAAGCAAATGCAAGACATTTTCAGTTTGTGTTCATGACCAAGGGAGTCACCTTAGGTCAGCTTCACAGCAGAGTCAAGGCGCCCTGAAGCACAGTGTGGATGCGTGGCTTAGGGATGGCACACTGGTGGCTGTGGCTTTGTAAACGGCCTAACATCGTCATGCTTTTGCAGTGTCTGCTGCTGCCCCCATGTATACCATCAATCAAGAGACTAGCACTTCATATTTCAGTGATGAACATCAATTACAAAGAAATAGAATAACAGTGATGCCTGCTCCACTTGCTCAACATAATGTTACAAATTAGTCTCCGACACTTAGGAAAACAATTACCTGATGATTGATCCTCTTTTCTATTCTGACAAATCAAATTTATTAGAAACAGACACAAATGTAAAAAAAAAAAAATGAGATTCTGTTGTCTTAAAATTTTGATGTGATTTAGCTTTTATTATTTTATTTCTCTCTCTCTCTCTCTCTCTCTCTCTCTGTGTGTGCTGTGTGAAGACTGACACTCTAGATCAAATGTCTTATTTAGTTGCTTTCCACCTTATTTTCTGAGACTAAGTCTTTGAACTCACTAAAGGTGGTGCTTGATTGGCTGGCCCAAGAGCCTCAGGGATCCTCCTGTCTCTGCCCCGCCAGTGCTGGGATTACATGATTTGCCATCCTGCCTGAGCTCTTTACATGGTACAGAGGACAAAAACTCAGAGCTCCATGCTTGCACAGTAAACCTTTTTATTTATATATTTTACCCATAAACTCATTGCCCCATGCTCTGATTTATCTTTTAAAAATCAGATCTTATGGAGGCTAGAGAGAGTACACTTCTTTTGTTGGGGGAGGGGTTCAGTTCCCAGTACCCATGTGTAATGTGACTTACAACTGCCTGTAACTTTAGTTTCGGAGGATCTATGCCCTCTTTGGGGGCTCTGCAGGCACCTATACTCACATGTACATACCATCACACATAATTAAAATATTAAAATAAAACATTAAAAAATTAGTGCTAACAACCCTTTTCTTTTTTTAATTAATTACACTTTATTCACTTTGTTTCCCCCCATAAGCCCCTCCCTCCTCCCCTCCCGATCCCACCCTTTCTCCCCTTTCTGCATGCATGCCCCTCCCCAAGTCCACTGATAGTGAGGTCTTCCTCTCCTTCTTTCTGATCTTAGACTATCAGTTCTCATCAGAAGTGGCTGCATTGTCATCTTCTGTGGCCTGGTAAGGCTGCTTCCCCCTCAGGGGGAGGTGATCAAAGAGCAGGCCAATCAGATTATGTCAGAGGTAGTCCCTCTTCCCATTACTATGGAACCCACTTGGGCACTAAACTGCCATGGGCTACATCTGTGCAGGGGTTCTAGGTTATCTCCAGAAAATCTGAACACAGGGAACTCCCCAGAGACTCATACTCCAACCAAGGACTATTCATGGAGATAACCTAGAACCCTTTTCTTTTTATCCTAGAGGGTGAATCTTGTTCGGCATCAGTTCTAATTCTAACACCTCCCGTAGATCAGTGGCACCCACCAGTTTTGTCAAGCTATTCTTTCAGACCATATTTCTATGCTAACTTGTCTGTAGAATTGTCCTTTGCATAGTACTCATCACTCCTCTCCAAACATCAGTTTATTAAGAGTTAATTTGAAATCGCAACCTCAGTGCTTCTTTGGGGGGTGACTGAGGATAGGAAATCAATGCAGTGTGGAGGATAGAGTGCAGCAGGCCAGCGACTGGATCTCAAATGAGTTATGGGGCCTAGAAACCAGGCTAATGGGGTGAGCACTCTAATTTATAAGGTGTCCTAAGGTAATTGACTTCTTAATGTCATTAATGTGTTACAGCCGTCTACAGTCTATGCAAACCCATACATTCCTGAGAGCAAACATAATGTTCGAGGACCTTTACAGACAACCTCCGGCATGGATATATCCCGTACTGTCGATTGTGATTGCCTCAGGGGAAGTGGGGGTGGTTGAGTGCTGTCAAAGGATACGCCAGAGTCCTGTCTCTTGACTGAAGTTTTAAGAGGAAGAATGCGTGTACATACATTATTTATGCACGTGAATGAGCACCACTTACTATGGAGGTGAAACATAAGTAAAACGTAGGGGCTGGGGAGATGGCTCACTTGGCCCAGTGCCTGCTGTGCAAGCTCGAGGTCTCAAGTTCAGATGCCCAGTATTCAGGCAAAGAGCAGGGTGTGGTCTCACATATCTGCAGTCCTTGCACAGGGTGAATGGAGACAGGTGACTCTCCAGAGTTCACTGACTGGCAGTTTAGACGATTAATGAGCACTGGGTTCAGCGAGTGACCCTGCCTCAAAAGATAAGGTAGAGAATGACTGAGGAGCATGCATGATGTCAGCCTCTGGCCTCCACACACACATGTGCACACACACATGTACACACACACACACACACACACACCCCACAGATATTTCATCAACAGTTTAAAACAGAAGCTTTCTGTACTCCGCAGCAGGGACGGACAGT
The DNA here is from genome assembly GCF_907164565.1 of Psammomys obesus. Classification (NCBI taxonomy): domain Eukaryota; kingdom Metazoa; phylum Chordata; class Mammalia; order Rodentia; family Muridae; genus Psammomys; species Psammomys obesus. Next base: position 15,758 of record NW_026589893.1, on the reverse strand, counting down.
CCTGCTTGTCTGAGCACTGGGCTTGCTTTTATCTTTATCTCCTTCCCTCGCTGTGTCGATACTCCAGCTCAGTGGAGACTTTATACATAAAGAACTGCTCACCTCCATTCTCCATGGAATGGGATAGCAAACTTCCCAGAGTGTTTAGGGTATTGGTCATTTATTTTTAATGTCATTCTACCCCTGTCTCGTTCTGTTTAAAGCAGTGGTTCTCAACCTTCCAAATTGTGTGGCACTTAAATACAGCTTCTCATGTTGTGGTGGCTTCCAGTCATGAAATTACGTTGTTGCTGCTTCATAACTGTAATTTGGCTACTTTTATAACGCATAATGTAAATATCTGTGTTTTCCAATGGTTTTAGTTAACCCCTGTAAAAAGGGAGTTTGATCCCCAGAGGGGTCATGACCCACAGATTGAGAAACACCGGTTTAAAGGCTAGCTATGAATAACTGGATCCTAGAGATTTCTTATTATAGTCCTTGAATATTTTAAGCCATCTACACAGTTTGGAAGATACAGTGTAATGTCGCTCTGAAATGTCAGATTCTGGCAGGGATAGCATCATTCAGAAACAAAGAGATCTGTTCCAGAGAAACCTGACAGCCGTGGCTGAGCAACACAGAGTGCCATCATGTTGTTGACAACTGAGGGATTAAGCTGTTTTCCTGGAATTCAAGTTCATGCCCATCACACGGATCTAACCATGGAGTTTATCCTTAGGTTCTTTTATTTTGGGATTAGAAGTTATACAAGACATTGTAACCATCATGTTTATGAAGATGATTGACTATGAAATTCTTGTGGTGGTTTGAATGAGAATGCCCCCCCCCCAGACCCTCATATATTTAAATATTTGGCCTCTAGTTGGTGAAACTGTTTGAAAGGATTAGGGGGTGTGGCCTTGTCGGAGGAGGTGTGTCATTGGGAGCAAGCTTTGAGGTTTCAAAAGGCTCCTGCCATTCCCAGTGTGCCTCTCTCTCTCTCTCTCTCTCTGTCTCTTACTTGCAGATCAAGATGTGAGCTCACAGCTACTTCTGTCACTATGCCTTTGGTTTACCATCAAAGACGTTAACCCTCTGAAACTGTAAGCCCAATTAAACATTTTTTAAAAATAAGTTGCCTTGGTTATGGTGTTTTGTCACACTAATAGAAAAGCAGCTACAAGTCTTAAGAATTTTCAGTTCACTAAGGAACTGTTGATGTGAGAGGGAAGGTGGTGAGAATGTTCTAGAACCATCTCCAGGGTCCTTTTAAGACCAAACCTATCAGGAATTTTAAGTACAGGAAGATCTGGTTTGAAAGGTTCAATTTTATAATTTCCACAGATTTGCTCTAATTTTTTGATTATAGATGCTTGGATATTATGGTAAACAAATGTCTTCCACAGACTCATACATTTTTAACGCACCTGGTGCCTAGTTAGTGGCCTGTTTGGGGCAGGTATTGGAACTTCAGGAGGTGGAGTCTTGCTGGAGGAAGTACATCACAGGGGATGGGCTCTTTTCACTTCCTGTTCTCTCTCCCTATTTCCTTAGTGAAGATAAAAATGTGATCTCTCTTATCTCAGACTTTTGTTATTTTAAAAATATATATATTTTTTGAGACAGGGTTTTTCTGTGTAGCTTTGGCTGTCCTGGACTTGCTTTGTAGACCAGGCTGCCCTCAAACTCACAAAGATCTGCCTGCCTCTGCCTCCCTGAGTGCTGGGATTACAGGCATGTGCCAAGGCGCCCGGCTATAAACTGTTTCTTAAGTTGCTTTTGGTCATGATATTTTATCACAGCAACAGAAAAGTAACTCTACAAACATTTACTGGGTCTATTGACCTATCAATAAGCATGTGCTACTGTATTGTTCCACTGGCCCTAAACCAAGCATAGAAATATAAGAAAAGTAAGACATGTTCTTCCTGTCTCATAGCTTGTGAGGGGTAACTGGTTCTCAAGTTATCATAACTAGCATTTCCATGGGGCACCGGTGAAGCACAAGATCAAACGTTACACTTCTTCATCTCACAACCTAGTTTGTTGTGTATTTCTCTTTGCCTGTGTTATACGTCTGATTTATGTACGAGTGCACACTCCAGAGGGCCTGAAAGCCAGAGAGCAATGTTGAGTGCTTTTCTCTATCCCTCTTTACCTTATTTTTTTGAGGACAGTTCCTCCCTGAACCCAGAGCTCACTGATTTAGCTAGACTGGCTGCCATTAAGACAGAGATCCTCCTGTCTCCACCTATCCATGGCTGGGGTTAGAGATGCACACCATCATGGCCACTTTTTTACGTGAGCACTAACAATCCAAATTCACGTCCTCATCCTTGTGAGGCAAGCACTTTACCATTTGAACTACAGCTCTGTCATGTACTTCTAACATCAGGGAAGCATGGTGGCTGAGCAATCAAAAGATTGCCCACACACTGCTCTCTCACATCTGAAGGAAACATCCTTTGGCCATTGACTTGTGCACAAAATTTCAGTGGTATCACAAAACCTCTTAGGGTTTGTTACTGAGTGAAACTGAGGTTCTGGGGTTATGTATAGGTTTGGTGAGGAGGCATGGATCCCACCCTTGTGGGGATCAGGCTGCCAAAGATAGCAGGGCATCTCCAGTATCTCCGTAGCCAAGGAGAAAAACAAACAACAAGGTCTTTTGTATTTTTATCAAGTGAAATTCATTTGTACTCTGCCTGTTTAAAAAGAAAGAGAGAAGGATTTGCTATGCCATAATTTAGCACATACAGTGCCAGGCTGGTCTGTTGGGTTATGCAATAGAGTGAAGAAAAACATACATCCTCCACAGAGCTACTTTCCTGTTCTGGGGATAAGTCTTTGTTTTGGAAATAGCTGTGAGAAACAGAGCTAAAGCAATAGCATTTCTTGGTGACTTGCTGTTTCCCTTCTCACCTGAGGACTTGCTGGAGGAGGAACTGGTTACCAAGATTTTTGGAGCCACTGGAGAGGTGACACCAGGAGATTGAGTGGAGTCGCCAACAACTTCAAGAGGCCATCTTTGCCTAAGTGCACATGGCGTCATCTCCTTTCATACTCATCTCCTGCCTCCTCTGCAGCGACAGGAATCAGATCCAGGGCCTCATACATGCAAGGCAGAACACTAACAACTGAGTTACATCCTTAGCCCTTCATCTTTGCTTTGTCTTCAAACGTATCTCCATCAACTCAAAATAAAAAAAATTTGATTAAAACATAGAGTATCCATTCTTCATCCATTCTTGAGTGAGTTGTCCCAGAAGCAAAAAGACACACACGGTATATACTCACTCATATAAACATACAACATAGAATAAACTCACTAAAATCTTTACATCTAAACAAACTAAGCAAAAGAGAGGATCCTAACTAAAATGTTCAATCCCCATCCTGAAAGGCAAAGAGGATGGACATCAGAAGAAAAAGAAAACAGGAAACAACCTAGGACCCTGCCACAGAGGGCCTCTGAAAGCCTCTGCCGTGCAGACTGTCAAAGCAGATGCTGAGCCTGATGGCCAACTGTCGGGCAGAGTGAATGGAATTTTATGTAAGAAGTGGGAAATAGTAAGAGCTGGAGAAGACAGGAACTCCACAAGGAGAGCAACAGAACAAGAAAATTTGAACACAAGGAACTTCCCAGAGACTCATACTCCAACCAAGGACTATTCATGGAGATAACCTAGAACCCTGACAATGCAGCCACTTCTGATGAGAACTGATAGACTAAGATCAGAAAAAAGGAGAGGAGGACCTCCCCTATTAGTAGACTTGGGGAGGGGCATGCATGCAGAAAGGGGGGGGAGGGTAGGACTGGGAGGAGAGGAGGGAGGGGCTTATGGGGGGATACAAAATGAAAAAAGTGTAATTAATAAAAGTTAAATAAAAAATTAAAAAAAACATAGAGTAATGCCTAGTTTAGTCATTTGAGGATTGCAAGCTTATCTATCAGATACTAAGTCAGTTCTCCATTTCTCTTTATCCCTTCAAGTTCTTGAAACTTGAGTGACAGTGCTTTAGATCCTTGTGAATTGGTGAGCATCTAAACATTCAAATATATCTGATGGAAAGAAATACACTTCATATTCTGACCCAGACACGTTTATGCATATTCAGCTGAGAATAAATTTTATATGATAATATCCTATTTTGTGGAAAGTTCTTCCACATCTTTTATTCATTTTTGAATGATGTCTAGATGTCTATGAATGAGAATGTGCACATGAGTTCAGTGCCCATGGAAGCCAGCAGAGGGCACTGGATCCTCTGAAGCTGGAGTTATAGGTGCTTGTGAGCTGTCCCATGTGAGTTCTAGGAACCTAACTCCAGTCCTGTCTAAGAGCAGAGAGTACTCTTAACTGATAAGCTATCTTTCCAGCCTCTCTTTGGTGTTTTTCCATCCTTTCCTATTATAGGTAAATATGCATGCCCTTGCCTATATGATAAGGTGATTTAATGACCTGAACTTGAAACTCCAAGAGCTCTGAGTCCAGAATTATAGCTTGTTCATCCATGTTTCTCTTAGAGTTCCTTTGCACATAAAAGATCTAGTCAAGAAATGTCATTAAATAACTAATTCTCTGTCAGCTATAAATAGTGTTCTTTTGGATAGCACTGCTCAAACTATCCTTTGATTTCCCTCGCTGTGTTCCTCATGCTGCCGAGAGCACAGCAGGCTCGTGTTAGCTGCTTGCCAAAGGACTACAGAACCTATAAAGAATTTGTGCTTTAATATCTTCATTGGAGGAAAGACTAAGGGGAAAGGGGGGGGTAGGGGGACAAGATGAACAGAGGTGTCTCTGCTGGTCTGAAGAAAAGGGTGGGGATGTGCTGGCACCAAGATCCCATGAAGCCTGAAAGTCTGCAGAGCATCAAGGGGCCAAGCTGGAATTTTGTGTGATTTATGTTTTATACTTGCTAGACAAAACAGTTCTAACGGTGAAAACACACTTAAATCAAGATGGCAGTTTAAGGCAGAACTCTGCTTCCGCCTTGACCTCATGCCCATTCCTGAGTCTTCTGCAAAAATTGCTCTCTAATGTCTTTAAATAACAAAAACAAACCTATTACCCAACAAGCAGAGTGGCTCATAGATTCACCTGAGTTTTCTCTAACACCGACTGATAGATATACAGTTGATTGTTTGTATTGAACTTAGGGCTAAATACTGCACAATTATTTTCAACTGGGCTTAAGACACTGAGAGCTTGGTATACTAGGAGTGTGGTGCTGGATCCTGGGGTCAGAAAAGCAAGAGACTGAACAGCTTTCAGTATAGCTGATGGACTTTTACATACATGGAAGCTTCTATATACTGCAAAGAGCCATGGATACTAAGGAACAGCCCACATGGTAAGTTCTTTGACCAGGGCTTTGCAGACTGAATGGCAGTCAAAAAAAGACAGTAAAAAATGATAAGAATAAATACTATTTTTGATCTCAGGGAAAAGGCCAAGAAATGATGCAGAATCTAGATTTAACATGTATGTATATACATCTATGTGGCATGATATACGTGTGGAAGGGGTGCTTTGGGAGAGAAGAAGAAATCTAAAGGGTAGGAATTGGGGAATAAGAGAAAGTATTATGAGGTGCTAAGAAAGAAAAATGTGACTTTTTCTTTCATATTTAGAAATATTTACACACACACATATATATAAATCATGAAAACAGAAGGAGAGCTATATGGGGAAGCAATGGATGAACAGAAGTGATATATGATAAGGGAGCTCAATGGGGGAGATGGATATGAGCAAAATACTATGATAGACATGTAAGAAAATGTCACAATGAAGCCTATATTTTTTTTATGCTAAGTAAAAATTAGTTAATAGACAAAAGACATTAGAATAAAAAAGTTCATTTGGGACTCAGGATCGTGAGGACTACATGAATTCGGCTACCCGGAGCAGGTAAGTAGCTTTAGGGATTGCTTAGTGGGTTTGTGTTTTTGTTGCATACAGGTTTATGATACAGGCAGAGTGGGAATGGGCTGATACCAAGTAGAGATGACACTTCAGTGTCATAGCAGGGATTTCTGTGTTTATTGGGCATTTAAACTTGTTTTCTTTTCCTTTGCTCACTGTGTGCGAATCTTATTCTTCGCACACAATGTGAACTTAGGGTACTGGAACGGTACTAGGGTTTACTTAGCCCCTAACGATTAATTCTATAATGAAGAAACAGAAGTGTAAGTGTAAGTCATTTTGTTATGAGGGAACTTTCTGGAGACTGGAGTACTCAGCCTACTTGCATATAGATAGGAAGCAATCTTCCTGCCTCCTTTGTATGGACTGGCTCCTGGTCAAAAGAACAACAGCCCACTGTTGATCTAAGTTGAGCAGGAAGGAAGTGCAGGGGCAGGTGGGTGTGCCTGATAATCTCACTGTTCAGGGCCCAGAGGAATGTGGCGTAAGGGTGCCTCCTTCTGGGAAGCCTTCCAAGGGCTTGGAGCCACAGAAGTACAGGAGGATCTGGTAAAGAAGCCGAGAGTAATGACAACTGTCCTGTGACCATGTCAGGACAACACCCTACCAACGTAGGCAAAAGGTGGCTGGCTCCTTCTGAAGATTTAAAAGAAAGCATTCCTCAGTTGGTACACAGGGATTCCTTTCTGAACATCACTGAGGTTTGGGGCAGAGGCCAATTCCTGCCAATACCTGGAGCCTGGGGTTTTCTGGGCTTCCAGAGATACGTCCTGTTGCTTTTTGTACTGAGCTATAGAATGATAACCACAGAAAAAGGCTCCCAGAAGTATCACTTAGAGACTTTGTGAAACATTTCCTGTCACTTGGTGCTTTCTGTTAGACGGGCTGCTTCGCTTCTGATTTCCACGGGAGCCAAACTCTGTAGCACAGGGTGCCGCCTTGAGCCTAAAGAGGCATTCATTCTAACTATAGTACCACGAGCAAAGTGCAATGACAAACACACACGGCAATTTAAAAAGTGAATCTTGTTTTGAACACAGGGGTCCTTCCTGAGACTGATGCTCCAAGCAAGGACTGTTCATGGAGATAACCTAAGACCCCTGCACAGATGTAGCCCATGGCAGTTCAGTGTCCAAGTGGGTTCCATAGCAATAGGAACAGGGACTGCTTCTGACATGAACTGATTGGCCTGCTCTTTGAGCACCTCCCCCTGAGGGGGAAGCAGCCTTACCAGGCCACAGAGGGAGACAATGCAGCCACTCCTGATGAAACCTAACAGACTAGGATCAGAAGGAAGAAAAAGAAACCCTCCCCTACCAGTGGACTTGGGGAGGGGCATGCGTGGAAAAGGGGGAGGAAGGGAGGGCTTGGGAGGGGAGGAGGGAACTGGGGGGGATACAAAGTAAATAAAGTGTAAGTAAAAATAAAATAAAATTAAAATAAAAAAAAGTGAATCTTGTATCTTGTGTGCTGAAGAAAATAGAAGGGCGAAGTCCACTAGGGATTCAGGATAGTGAAGACTCTACAACTTTGGTTGCCTGAAGCAGGTAAGTGTTTAGTGTTGTGTTTTTGTTGCGTACACATTTATGGTATAAGCAGAGAGGGAATGAGCGGATATCAAGTAGAGAAGACACTTGGGTGTCCTGGCAAGGATTTCTGTGTTTATTGGACATTTAAACATGGAGTGGCATGTTTCTTCTTCCATTGGCAAGTTATTTAAATCTTGCTTTCCCTAGTGACCATTGATCTCTTCATGATCTGTCCTGACCCTCACTGAGAAAAAGCCCTTCCCCAGGAAGGGCAGACTTGATGTAAATATGAATAATCCAAGGCAAAGGCTCACTTCTGACTGAGGAAGCTTGCCAAGTACTCTTAACTGCTGGTCTACCTGGGCCCAGCCCTCCAGTACGGGAGCCAGATCCCAAACTGAGCTAAAACAAACCAGAGCAGTTTCACTAACAGTTCTTTGTGGACCAACAGACTTCTCGCTCATGAAACTGACGCAATGCCCCTGTGGCTGTTTTCTTACTGTTAAGCGAGGAAAGGGGCCACCTCAGCAGGCTCAAGAACAGAGGAAGGAATGAAAAAGATGGAGGTGACATTTCTAGGAAGTAGGACTATGAGGTTGGGGGTTTTGCAAAGGGAAAGAAGTAGCTCAAAGTTGAACAAACAGCCCTGGAAAACAGAACTGGCTTCCATCCTGTCTACACAATACGGGAACTTTCCTTTCAGTTTGATACAATTACAGGTGAAGAACAAGACTATGAAAACAGGCCACTTTCTGGGGACTAACGTGGACGAACCAAGGCCTCTTCAACTTGCAACAGGACAAAGAAGGGACCATACGGGTTCCATTCACTGCCCTCTCCAGTGATTTTTACCACGGAACTTTCATCGATAGATTCTGACCTTGACTATGAGCAAGCAGAGATAATTCCTTTTCTCATTTCTGTAAAGGTCATGACTGAAACACTGCAGCTGAGGAGACATGTAAGGTCTTTCAGTGAACATGCAGGACCATCCCAAACCATGGGGAATGCTGATGTGAGGGTCCGTCTTGGAGCAGGCTATTTCTAGGAGGAAAACACTGTTTCTCGTGGGCTTTAAAGGATTACCAGTAATTTCAGATAAAAAAATAAAATAAATAAAGTAAGTCTGTCATTTGTCTCTATAGCACTTGAACTGCACCGCCACAGCGAAGCACGAAGTCTGTTCTGGAACCCTGGTGCTGGCCAAACACCTTTCAGAACATGAGAGCCTTTTGCATGGGTCAGACACAATCCAGGCCTCATGTTGCAGCCAGATTTCTGGCTTCATCTGCAGAGACTGTGTTGCTGGGCTAACTTGGAAGTTTTCAGCAATCTCTTTCTGTAGTTCCCATACCATTTCGTCTCTGAATTCTTTCTTTAACACTATGAATGCTTTCATATTATTTCATGACTACGATTCAGGTAGCAGTAGAGACCTTCCTCCTTCTCCAAAAATTGAACACAAATGCATACACATGCAGGGACAGAGGAAGAGAGAGAGAGAGAATGTGTACATCATATAATAATGGATTTCATCATAACACTCCATACATGTATGACATACCCCTTGACCACATTTACTTTGACACGACCTCTCTTATTTCATACCCCACCCCAAGTCTTGTTGGCCCCAAATAGATGATTTTATTTTATTTTTGCTTATGTCTGTAAAATCTACCAGAACACTTCAAAGTTTAGGGTCAGAGAACAGAAATATATCCAAGAAATTCACATACAAAGGAAAATGGTGCTCTCCTTTTTTTTTTTTTTCTGATTGTGTGGGCCTTTAATCCAGCAAGAAGACATTGATAAAACATTGGGTTGGCAAGAACCTTCATGGAGATAACCTAAAACTCCTGCACAGATGTAGCCCATGGCTGCTCAGTCTCCAAGTGGGTTCCCTAGTAATGGGAACTACATTTGGTATATGGCCTTTGACACAGCTCCCTGCCAGCTCTCCCTTCCCTGTGTCTATAGGATAATTAGGTATTGTGTTCCTATTCATATGATAGGAGCATGCTGTTTAATGCAAATCAAGCATCCTTGAAGTGCCTAGTTCCAAACAATCATGAACACCTAACCTTGGAGCCCAACACCCACTCCCCAATGGGTAGATAGCCTTTGTTCTCTGGAATTAAAGTTGAGCTAGCTTCCTGAAGTGGTCCCCAAAGTGTTTGATCTCTGTACAGTACTTGTCGGCCTTTCTAGCCTTGCCCTCATTTCATGCCCCTCCTGACTTTGTGGGTTGGTGGGAGACAGTACCCCTAGGCAAGCGGAGCAGCACATATATTTATCTCTTACAGATAGGATGGGGTTGCAGTTGGTGCAACTTCAGATACTTGACTATCTGAATCCTGGTCCTCATGCTTCAGTGATCTCCCCCGGTTCAGATTCATTGGAGCAGGAGAGAGGAATACTGAGCACAAAGACCGTCTGTCTGTGGACTCAGTGCCTGACACAATGTTACAGGTGCTTATCAACTTAACAGTCTGTGAGGTGAGACACTGTTACCACCACTTCAGAGAAGGGAAACTGAGCACAATTTCCTCAGGACCACACAGCAAGGGTTAGAGCTGTTTTTACATCCCTGTGCTCTGGCTCCACAAAGGGCTTGTCCCCTTTGCTGTGACTCCTGTCCTTCATTAACCCAAAGCCTGTATAAGTTAGATGGCCTAGTATGAGGAGAAAACACCAAAGACTGGCATGATGAAGTGAGTTGACTCTGAAAAGATAGGATTTTTAAATACAGAAAGTAAAATAAAGTAACAGATAGGGGATGTTTTGCAGTTCTTTTGTTTCTGGAAAATTCTTTACTTCAATGGAAACTAAGCTAATCAATTTAAAAATTCTAAAATCGTCAAATCCCCAAACCAGTCTTGCCAGGAGGCTGTGAAACTGGGAAGCCTTGTAACCACCAGACCCTCTGTGAAGTTCATGGAGGAAGAAGTGCCACTGACTAGCAGAAACAGAGTTGTTTTATTAGGTGATTAAGGAAACTGAGGCTCAAAGCCAATATTCCCCTACGGCAATCAGACATAGAACTGGGAGTTCTACACAAAGCTGCGACCCAGCTCATCACATAGCTTGCACATCTTTACTCTGCCTTAATCACAGAGGTGAGCACAGACAAACTCAGTACAAAACAGCAAAGACAAAGGCAAGCGGACATGAAGGAATGTCAGGAAGTTCCTGTGTGCCTTCCACAAGAACCAGTGAAGCACCTACCATCCCTAGCACACTCCACCCTTCAGTGGAACCCTTTGACTATGCTTCCAATGAAGCCACAATCTTAGACCAGGATGGAATCGTTTCCTGCCACAGCTTCTTAAGAGGTCTTCTAGCTTGACTCCTTTACAATCTGCTGTGCAATCACCAGAGAGAGGACTCTCTCAAAGATCCTGCTGCTCCTCAGAATAAAACCCTCTGACACTTCCTCATTCACTCAGATACCTCCTGACCTTCTCTAGGGTGTCCTACTCCTTGCCATCCAAGTACACCTCAAAATGATAAAAATGCATTGAGTGTAGGAGGAATAACCTTTGATCCTAGCAGCGAATCTGAAACCCAAAGAGAAATATAAAATTTCTCATGTATTATGAAAAGAATGTTAAGAATTAGAGACGGTGTGCTTCATAATGATTTTTGATTTAAAGTACACTAAAATATTCTAGTTATTTTATACTCACAGAGATGGTGTGCCTCACAGTGATTTTTTTTATTTAAAGCACACTAAAATATTTTAGTTATTTATACTTATGTGTCTGAAAAGCCTTGCAGTTCTGTGTAATGTATTGCTCCAACTGAGGTTTGAATCTTGGGTGGCAACTCCTAACGGTCTATATTTTCATATTTAAGAATGTTTTATTTTTATTCTTTCTGTTTAGGAAAAAATTGGTTATATACACCCTCACACACGCACACACACACACACACACACACACACACACACACACACGCACACACACACGCTGGCAGCAGAAGGATGACTATTTGGGAAGAGGAGAGAAGCATTGTGAGGGGGAGGAGCCACTGAAAAGGTAGTGGGAGATGGATGTAAACAAAGTACAATGACATATATGCTTGAACAAACCCCACTGTTTTGGATCTAAATTGCTTTTATAATAGAACTAAGCCATTGAAAGCAACTGATATGAATGTTAGGCAATGCTTATAAAAATGTAGTATTTCCAACTAAGGAGCTAAACATTTTAACATTCTAAGTCACTCAATCTTCAGGAAGCTTCTGAGGTGGGAAATCTCTCTGCCATCAGTTTACCCAAGTGACTGAGAAGCAATGGTAAATGAGCATAGTTTGAGTCACAGGGCAAAATGGCACCAGAGGAATCTGGATAATAAAAGGCAATTGTCCAGTCTTTAGCCATCCATTTAAAATACACCCTTGGTTTACTTACGATATGTTTGGAATTGAGCTAAGTACCAGGGATGCAAAATCATGACCTAATCTCTGCCATCATGACGCAGGGCAGTGGACCAGCTCCACCTGAGGAAATGAATCCCAGACGTTTCTAAGTGGGAACTTGTAGGAGGAAAATGCAGGCACGACCCGGAGGCCAGCCTACTTGGCACACTCTGCTTCTAAATAGTGGCATACCGTGCCCCAGAAGTCAGAACACTGAATTCTGAAGTAGCACGAGTCTGCACTCTCCGTGACTCCTTTCGTGGGCTTTTTCCTCATAGGGAGCCTGGTAGTGGGAGCCTTCACTATCCATTCCGAGGCAATATGCTAACCGGTCACAGTTGATAGGCTTCCATGATATAAGTAGCTTTTCACATACGATAAGGCAGACACTGTTCCCTGAAACAGTCTCCCAAGTGGTTTGTCTCTGTGCCCTTTACTGACCCACGGGCATTCCTGCCAGCACTGTTGTCCTGGCCAGGGGATGCCCTGGCAAGGATGGCATTTCTCTCTAATTTTATTGACATTGTTATTACTACTAGGTGTGTTTGTTTATACGCATTTAGGTGCATGGATGTGCATGCATGGATATGCATGTATCCATGTAGGTCAGGGTCCACCTCAGCTCATCCTCCAGGAGCCACTGACTCTTGACCCTGGGCTCTCATGGCCTGGAGCTCCCCTGGTAGGTAGGGTGGTCTGGCTAAGCTGGCTAGCAGCAAGCCTCAGAGATCTCTCTTCCTCCCGCTGCTGGAACTTCAAGCATGCGCCACCATGCTCAGGTTCCTTACAGGAGTCCCCACACTTCCAAGGAGTAGTAAACATCAGGGATTCCCCCCTTCCATCCCTCAAGCCACCGTCACGGGGGTTCTTTCGGTTCTCAGCTGCCTTAGCTTTTGCCCTTGGATCCACCAGTGGCCTTATGCCTCTTGGAGTCCCCTTGCTTTGCTTCGTCTAGGTTGTTCTTGACATCTGATGAGGCAGCATCTCTAGGGAGTATATTTTTGTATTTCTCCATATGTTGCTTTTTGTCTCTTAGAATAAGACTTGTGAGTTCTCCCACAAGCCAGCACTGCAGCTTAAGTTTAGTGTGGTCTGGACAGTAACATTTTATTATCATTTTCTATTGATTTCTATCTTTCCCTCAATTGCAGAAACAATATTTTCTCATTTCCCTCCCCCAATAGGCCGATGCAGTATCTCTCATCTTATTTCATCCCTACTTCCTGTATTGTCAGCGGTCTCTTTTATTCAAGGTCACACTTCTTCCACCTGTATCCAAAATCTATTTGATGGAATGCCCTAAGTCTTTATTTACTTACTTTCTTAGTGATTGCTTCTCCTGCTCCTCATTCTTTTCATTTTTACAACCCTGAAGACATAGGTAATTTTGCTTTATTTGTTCTTGCCTGTAACACTTCTTTCTTTTCTTTTCTTTTCTTTCTTTCTTTCTTTCTTTCTTTCTTTCTTTCTTTCTTTCTTTCTTTCTTTCTTTCTTTCTTTCTTTCTTTCTTATTTTATTTTTCTTTTTAGTTACATTTTGTTAACTCTGTGTCCCAGCTGTATCCCGCTCCCTCATTCCCTCCCCAACCCCACACTCCCTCCCTGGTCTCCTCCCTGCCCCTTTCCAAATCCCCTGATAGGGGAGGACCTCCTCCCCTTTCATCTGACCCTGTTTTATCAGGTATCTTCAGGGCTGGCTGCAAAGTCCTCCTCTGTGGCCTAACAGACTGCTCCTCCCCTGGGGGGGGGGTCAAACAGCCTGCCCTTGAGATCCTGTTAGAAATAGTCCGTGTTCCCCTTACTTTGGAAAACTACTTGGTTACTGAGCTACCACGGGCCACATCCGAGCAGGAGTTCTAGGTTATATCCATAGATGGTCCTTGGTTGAGTGTCAGTCTCAGAAAAGACCCTGTGCCCAGATATATTTGGTCCTTGTAGAGCTCCTATCCTTTCCATATCATACTAACTTCCCTTCTTTCATATGATTCCCTGCACTCTGCCGAGGGTTTGGTTATGAGTCTTAGTGTCTGCTTTGAAACACTGCTAGGTAGAGTCTTTCAGATGCCTTTTGTGGTAGACTCCTGTCATAAGTTCAATGCACATCCCATTTGTCTTTCTAAATGAGGATTAATCACCTTCGCCTGTGTCCACTTTCTTGATTATCTTCTTTAGGTGTGTAGATTTCATTATGTTTATCATGTCTTGTAGGTCTATATAAGCGAGTATATACCAAGTTTGTCTTTCTCCTTCTGGGATACTTCACTCAGAATGATCTTTTCTAGATCCCACCACTTGCCTGCAAATTTCATGATTTCCTCCTTTTTGATTGCTGAGTAGTATTCCATTGTGTAAAAATACCACAATTTCTGTATCCATTCCTCCGTTGATGGACATCTGGGTTGTTTCCAAGTTCTGGCTATTACAAATAAAGCTGCTACGAACATGGTTGAACAAATGTCCTTGTTGTGTACTTGAGCAAATTTTGGGTATATACCTAGGAGTGGTATAGCTGGGTCTTGAGGTAGCACTACTCCTAGTTGTCTGAGAAAGCGCCAGATTGACTTCCAGAGTGGTTGAACCAGTTTACATTCCCACCAGCAATGGAGGAGGGTTCCCTTTTCTCCACAACCTCTCCAGCATGTGCTATCACTTGAGTTTTTCATCTTGGCCATTCTGATGGGTGTAAGGTGAAATCTCAGGGTCGTTTTGATTTGCATTTCCCTAATGGCTAATGAGGTTGAGCATTTCTTTAAGTGTTTCTCTGCCATTCGATGTTCCTCTTTCGAGAATTCTCTGTTTAACTCTGTTCCCCATTTTTTAATTGGATTACTTGGTTTGTTGCTTTTCTGCTTCTTTAGTTCTTTATATATACTGGGTATTAGCCCTCTGTCCGATAAAGGGTTGGTGAAGATTCTTTCCCAATCTGTAGGCTGTCTATTTGTTGTGATGACAGTGTCTTTTGCTTTACAGAAGCTTTTCAGTTTCATGAGGTCCCATTTATTGATTGTTGCTCTTAGAGCCTGTGCTGTTGGTGTTCTGTTCAGGAAGTTGTCTCCTGTGCCAATGAGTTCTAGGCTGTTTCCCACTTTTTTTTCCAGCTGATTTAGAGTATCTGGTTTTATGTTGAGGTCCTTGATCCACTTGGACTTTAGTTTTGTGCAGGGTGATAAATATGGATCTATTTTCATTTTTCTGCATGTAGACATCCAGTTGGTCCAGCACCATTTGTTGAAGATGCTGTCTTTTTTCCATTGAATGGATTTGGCTTCTTTGTCAAATATTGAGTATTCATAGGTGTGTGGGTTTATTTCTGAGTCTTCTATATGGTTCCATTGATCCTCCTTTCTGTTTCTATGCCAATACCATGCAGTTTTTATTACTGTTGCCCTGTAGTACAGCTTGAGATCGGGAATGGAGATACCTCCAGATGATCTGTTGTTGTACAGGATCGTTTTGGAGATTCTGAGTTTTTTGTTTCTCCATATGAAGCTGAGAATCTTTTTTTCAAGGTCTGTAAAGAATTGAGTTGGTATTTTGATGGGAATTGCATTGAATCTGTAGATTGCTTTTGGCAGGATGGCCATTTTCACAATGTTAATCCTACCAATCCATGAGCACGGGAGATCTTTCCATCTTCTGAGATCTTCTTCAATTTCTTTCTTCAAAGACTTGAAGTTTTTCTCAAACAGGTCTTTCACTTGCTTGGTTAGAGTCACACCAAGGTACTTTATGTTATTAGTGGCTATTGTGAAGGGTGTTGTTTCCCTAATTTCTTTCTCAGCCCTTTTGTCTTTGGTATACAAGAGGGCTTCTGATTTTTTTTGAGTTGATTTTGTATCCTGCCACTTTGCTGAAGGTGTTTATCAGCTGAAGAAGTTCTCTGGTTGAATCTTTGGG
>NW_026589892.1:0-17387 GCF_907164565.1 Psammomys obesus | reverse complement strand
CTGTACATCTAAACAAACTAAGCAAAAGAGAGGACCCTAACTAAAATGTTCAATCCCCATCCTGAAAGGCAAAGAGGATGGACATCAGAAGAAAAAGAAAATAGGAAACAACCTCAGAACCTGCTACAGAGGGCCTCTGAAAGCCAGAAGAAAACAGGAAACAACCTTGAAACCTGCCACAGAGGGCCTCTGAAAGCTTCTGCAGTATAGACTGTCAAAGCAGATGCTGAGCCTGATGGCCAACTGATGGGCAGAGTGAATGAAATTCTATGTAAGAAGTGGGAAATAGTAAGAGCTGGAGGGGACGGGAACTCCACAAGGAGAGCAACAGAACACGATAATTTGAACACAGGGAACTTCCCAGAGACTCATACTCCAACCAAGGACTTTTCATGGAGATGACCTGGAACCCCTGCACAGGTGTAGCCCATGGCAGTTCAGTGTCCAAGTGGGTTCCATAGTAATGGGAAGAGGGACTGCCTCTGACATAATCTGATTGGCCTGCTCGTTGATCACTTCCCCCTGAGGGGGGAGCAGCCTTACCAGGCCACAGTAGAGGACAATGCAGCCACTTTTGATGAGAACTGATAGACTAAGATCAGAAAGGAGAGGAGAACCTCCCCTATCAGTGGACTTGGGGAGTGGCATGTATGCAGAAAGGGGAGGGAGGGTGGGATTGGGAGGGGAGGAGGGAGGGGCTTATGGGAGGATACAAAATGAATAAAGTGTAATTAATAAAAAAAATTTAAAAAAAGAAAAAAAAAAGAGGAACAACTAAATTTTGAGTCTGGAAACTGATGTGTGTTCCGAAAGAATCTTTGTCATCTAGGAATTAAATAAAGTGAGGTGTATTCCAAAAAAAAAAAGAAAAAGAAAAAGAAAGAAATAATACAAATGAAGTATTAATGTGTGAAAATTTACAAAATTTAAGTAAAAAAGAAATACGCCAAAAAAAAAAAAAAAAAAAAAAAGGTAGTTGGAGCTAAGACAAACTGAAGATGACATAACTGTTACCTAAATGCAATTTTAAGTGACGGTCTAAGGAGAAACTAGTCGTCTTACAGGATTGTGATAAGAAAAAGGTGCTAGGGTTGAGCTCAACTGAAAATTCTTCACATGACAAATAGCTCCACAGTGTTCACCTGTCAATTAACTCCAAGTATTAGGTTGCAACAAGTTATTTAGTCACTACACCATCCTGATACAAAGCAAGTTTATATATTTGTACAGAAAGCAAAATCAGCAGGAATGTTGCAGTGGATGGGAAGGAGAGGAAAAAAGCAAACATATTCCCAACTGATTTCTTTATCTCTTTAAGTCCATTACTATAGCCCATTTTCTGAAAGGTATCAGAAAGAGTACATCTACAGTGAGGTTTTCTATTAAATAGTCATAGTTTTATACTATTTCATTGATACTTAGGTATATAGATGTAATAAATATGAAAAAATGTCTGCAAGTATTGCTTTAAGTATCTTATTCAAGATTGGATGACTTTATTATATAAATTTATTACTTATTTCTGGTAAGACAGCTGTGTGCAATCCTAGGCAGAGTCCATTGGCCTGCGTGCTTGCACATATATTTCTCTCTCTTTTCTCTCTTTCTGTCTGTCTGTGTGTGTCTGTGTGTGTGTGTTTGTGTGTGTGTGTGTGCTGGTATCATTTTAAAATAAACCTGTTCCTTAATTATGTGGTAATTTAATCTCTTAGTAAATACTTAGGCATTTGTTGAAAGGAAGGATTCTCACTCTTTGTACTACACACTATTTTGTAATTAGCAAAAAATGACTAAGAAAATCTTACATGAAGTCAACATTTGCTAAATTTTTACACTTGTATCCATGGTGATGGCTTTATATATTTTTTCCCTTCTCAGCAGAAAAATAATTTTTAAAGTAACATTTTTAAATTATAAATGAATAAATATTACTTTACATGTTAAAACTGTGAGAATAGTCAAACTCATGCTAGAGTTGCTTCTACTTTAAAACATATTTTGAACAAGAATATAAACTGGCTTGCTTTGATCAACTAAAAACTGGTAGAAAATGATGGTCAAGAATTAGAATAAATATAAAAAACACCGTATTTTAAATTCCTGTGTAAAAGCAATTGAACGTTTATTCTGTTAAAATTACACATATGGTTTTAGAAGGGAATAGGGAACACAGGATATTGTGGTATCAATTAAATTTGACCTAATTTTAAATGTCTTATTTTTGTCTTACTTTAATGTACTATGTGAACACTGTTCTTAATTAGTGACTGTGAAAGAAATTTGGTAGGAGAATGGACACCACAAATAAATCCAAGTTTGAAATGCAACAAGATAAGAAGAAAAAATTAAATTTGCAAGAAAATGGATGTATCTGAAAGTCAATATTTTAAGCAAAGTAGCCCAGACTCAGAAATCAAAATACTACACACTTTTACCTTTTAATTCTTATATAAATGATTTTAGTGTACATAGAGGTCCTGAAACTAACAAGAGGATCATTATAGGGGTGAGATTCTGAGAAAATCAGGGAAGGTACAATTCATTTAAAGGCAGAAAGTACCTTCTGCTAGAAATAGAAGGTACATAGGGAAAGAGCAAAAGAAGAGTGGCTTAACGAAACATTTTCAATACTTATTTTTAGAAAGTAAATAAATACATTCATGGAGAATATGAAGGCTTATGTAATATGAGTAAAATCCCTATGTATTTAAAAGTTTTATTTCTCATTCCTATTATAATTTATTTGAAGTTGTCACTTTCCTCGTCTTTTACCAAAGTTCAGAAAATGCAGTAGAAACATATGGATAACTATGTGAGTTTTCAAGCAGTGAAGTAAGAGGGAAAACATTCAAAGCTCAGGACATGTTATTGCTTAATTTTCATTGAGAAACCTTGACCTTTCAAAATTGCGCATGGTGCATGTGAGGGTTGATTTGAATGGTTTGTTTCCCTGTGGTGTACTACAGAAACTCAACTTTATCTGAAGTCTTTTATTAGCAGCTTTTCAACGAGCCAGCGTGAAATGTGTGAATGCCTTTCTTGGTTCTAGCAGCCATGCAGGGCTGATAGTACATTAGTGTAACTCTTGATGGCACATGTATGTTCATGTTCGACCATGTTCTCCTGCTCTTTCATGTTAAATTCAGCAACTTAAACTTCTCTGGGCAGCTGAACTTTCTACCCAAACTCTTCACTGTTCTGTTTACATGTCTGAAGAGGATTATTCATGGACATCTATTTTCCATTAAAAAAAAAATCAGCAAGTATGCACTTCTTTGTTCTTCAACTACTCCTTCTTTATGTTAAGATCCCTGCTACCTCAATGTGCTCACAATCTCCAGACCTGACATTTTCTGTCCCCCCACCCAATGTTGCTACCTTCTCAGGCAGCACTCTAGCACAGCTTCTGCTCCTCTCAGGGTGGACTTCTGCTATAGGAGGTACCCTCTACAACAAAACCTTCCACCATCTGTTCCTTTCTGAAAATGATGACTCAGAAGACTGGGGAGATGGCTCTCTGTGTTGGAAGAAGTTTCTGTGCACTGTGTTTTTAAATGCCATTTTCTGTAGCCAAGGATTTGGTTAAAACCTAAACTTTGGAATTGTCATTATTTTGAAGTATCTCCAATCTTGGTATGTTGTAAACATTGCTCTGATAGGTTAAACACCTTCTGGTTGGTTAAATAAAGAACTGAACAGCCAGTAGGTGGGAAGGAGAAGAAAAGGTGGGATTTCTGGAACCATAGAATCATCATCAGAACATGGACATGAAAGAATAGTCAGGGAAAGACTAAGATAGCAGGTAGTGAGTGGGTCACAAGGCTGGGAAGTAGGCAAGGCCAGAACTTTTGGATTAGAACAGTGAGTATTAGAGTCCAGCTATAGTACCTGACAGTTTTAATAAATATAAAGGTCTCCATGTCAGTACTGAGAGCTAGTGCAGGCATAGAAAAAAACATTGTATTTTATAGTTGGTATCCAACAACCAGTACAGAATCAAGGCTTAGAGCATAAAAAAGTCCATCTAAAAGGTTGTTGGGACTAGCCGGTTGAGAACAGGAGATCAGACATGCTAGCTGAGTGATAGAGAGACTTGATTGATGACAGCTACAGACATGTGCAGACAGCAGGAAAAAATGAAGTCACCAGACATGATAAGATAATTGGTAAGTCCTTCAAAAAGAGAGTTAGGTAAAATTAAAAAGAATAAAAAATATAAATGGCTGAGAGCATTTGGATTTTGTAGAATTTTACTGTGCTTATCAGCAAAGAAATAATCATATGTTCAGTAATCATTGTAATGTTATGTATCCTTTTTAAGAGAAATCAGGATAAGACAGACTTGGATAAGAATAGGGATGAGGGGGCCGGGCAAGATGGTGGCGCCGGGAGGACTCTCACTCTGAGGAGCAGCACAGCAGGATTGGCACAGAGACCAGCAATCAGAACTCGCAGCCATAAAACACAAGTGATTGTGTTTCACAGGTGAGAGGATACCCTATGGTGGGGGATTCAATCAGCTTTAACTCACCCGGCTAAACCACGGAAGAGATCCTGGTTCTGCCAGGCGCTTGGTCGCCAGCCCAGAGCTACACGCCAGCATGATCTGGTCACGGTCCCAGACTGAACTGTGGGCCCACAACATCACAGACTGGATTTCCCAGTCGAGAGATAACCCCACGGAGCAGGAAACAACAATTGGGACTGACCTCAGGTCACCCAGACATCCCCTGGAAAAGACTCGGGTTCAGAGGGTGCCCCAAGAGCCAGCCCAGAG
This sequence comes from Psammomys obesus, assembly GCF_907164565.1. NCBI lineage: Eukaryota > Metazoa > Chordata > Mammalia > Rodentia > Muridae > Psammomys > Psammomys obesus. Next base: position 12,610 of record NW_026589892.1, on the reverse strand, counting down.
CCAGACCCAGGACCCAGGCGCCTGCACAGAGCCCTGCCTGCGTGCCTGATTCGCCGCCTCAGATAGAACTGTAGGCAGCAGCCAAGGCTCCGAATGGCCAGAAAGGCGGAGGCACAAGCGGGCATCTGTGCCTGTGGGTTCTACTCGCCACCCCAGACAGAACAGCGGTCCCCAAAGCAAAGACTGAGTGTCTCTGGCAGGAGGAAACCCCCAGCAGAGGGGATCATCAGCTCTAACGATTAGGACACCCAGCACCAAAAGACTCCCTGGATTCACGCAGAATCTAGGCTCTAATGCAGGCAGAAGCGCTGTACTCAGCCACCATTATTGAGTTCCGCTAGGGTAACTGGTTGATCCTTGGCACAGTATCTGAGGGCTGCTGTAATGGCTCTCTGGTTTTTGTAGGTCTGAGGATGCAGCTGTGTGTCCCAGTGCCCTAGGTAGACTGTCAAAACTGTGGGAATCCCTGATCCTTCAAGAGGGCTGCACCCACAGCGTCTGGACCAGAGCAGTGCTTGCAGACGCCATCACAGACAGGGACACACAGCTTCTGGTCCAGAGTGAGGCACCCAGCCTCCAGACCAGAGCAGCGCCCCCAGGTGCCAACTCAACCTAGGTGCACAGCCTCCAGGCCCAGAGCAGAGCACTCAGCCTCTGGCCCAGAGACTTGCTGAGTACACCTCTCACTTTCCCGGATAGAACTGTGTACCCCAGGATAACAGACTGAGTTTCCCTGTTGGGAGAAAACCCCACAGCTAGGGAATCAGCAGGTTCTTCAAGAGGACTGTACCTGGAAATTTACTGAGCAGCAGCACACTAAATTTATAACAAGAAACCCAGCAGTGGGGCAGCTGTCATGAGAACTTCTATGGATAAGAGGAGATCCACCCCTGCCTAACAAAGACCACAGCTATTTCTCAGGGCTATAAACCTGAGGTGAGCAGTGGAAACTCCTGAGAAACACTGGCAATACAGTGACCACAACCAAAAAGCAGAGAAGGACTCCTTCAGGAAAAATCATCTTCCAACCAAGGGGATTCTCCCTACCTCAGGACTCCAGGAAGCACAGAAACTAACAGCCAACACCTAAATCAGCCCAATGGGTAGAGGTCAGTGTAAAGGCTCAACCAACAAAAGACAGAGCAAAATGGCATCTCCAGAACCCAGCCATCCAGGGACAAACAGCCCTGGACAACGCAGCATAATAAAAAATCAAGAAGATGACATTACATCTATGCTGATGAAGAGGATAATAGAGGAAACAAATAAAATATGCAAAGAATTAGAGGAAGATAAAACCAAACAGATCATGGCTATCCATAAAGAAATGGAGGAAGTTAAAGACAAGCAGATTAGGGCCATCCATGAAGAAATACGGGAAGATGCAGCCAAATAGCTTCTGGCCTTCAGAGAAGAAATAATTAAATCATTGAAAGAAATAAAAGAGACAGACTTGAAGGAACTAAAAGAAAAAGAGGAAAATACAAGCAGACAGGTGAAGGAAGTAAACAAAACAACTCAAGACCTGAAGATAGAACTAGAAAAAGTAAAGAAAACACAAATGGAGGAAATAATGGAGAGGAAGAATTTAGGGAAGAAAACAGGAACTACAGAAGTAAGCATAACCAACAGACTACAAGAAATGGAAGAAAGAATCTCAGGTGTAGAAGATACAATGGAAGAAATCGATGTATCTGTCAAAGAAAATGTTAAATCCAAAAAATTCCTGACACAGACCATCCAAGAAATCAAAGACAATATGAAAAGACAAAACCTAAGAATAATAGGAATAGAGGAAAAAGAAGACTCCCTTCTCCAAGGCCCAGAAAATATTTTCAACAAAATCATTGAAGAAAATTTCCCCAAGTTAAAGGAGAAGCCAATAAGGATACATGAGGCCTACAGAACTCCCAACAAATTTGACCAGAAAAGAAAATCCTCCCGCCACATAATAATCAAAACAGTAAGTATACAGAACAAAGAAAAAATACTAAAAGCTGCAAGAGAAAAAGGCCAAGTAACATATAATGGCAAACCCATTATTATCACACCTGACTTTTCAACAGAAACTATGAAAGCCAGAAGGGCCAGGACGGATATCATGCAGACCCTAAGAGAACACAGATGTCAGCCCAGGCTACTATACCCTGCAAAACTCTCAGTCCTCATAGATGAAGAAAACAAGATATTCAATGACAAAAACAAATTTCAACAATACCTACACACAAATCCAGCATTACAGAAGACACTGGAAGGGAAAATACAACCCAAGAAAATTAACTTCTGTCAAAAAAACACAGGAAATAATTAACCTTACTACACTAAAACAAAAAGCAACCAAGCACACAACCTTATGAACACAGCCAACATCAAAATCAAAGGATCAACAGCCACTGGTCATTAATCTCTCTCAACATCAATGGACTCAACTCTCCAGTAAAAAGACACAGATTAACAGAGTGGATACGTAAACAAAACCCAGCAATCTGTTGCATACAAGAAACACACCTAAGGTACAAAGATAGACATTACCTGAGGGTAAAAGGTTGGAAGATGACTTTCCAAGCAAATGGACCCAAGAAACGAGCAGGAGTAGCCATTCTAATATCTGATAAAATAGACTTTCAACCAAAATTAATAAAAAGAGATGGGGAAGGACACTTCATACTCATCAAGAGAAAATTCCACCAGGAAGACATCACAATCCTGAACATCTATGCCCCAAATACAAGAGCACCCACATTTGTAAAAGAAACATTAATAAAATTTAAACCACATATACATCCCCACACATTAATAGTGGGAGACTTCAACACCCCACTCTCAACAAAGGACAGGTCAACAAAACAGAAATTAAACAAAGAAACAATATCTCTGACAGAGGTCATGAATCAAATGGACCTCACAGACATTTACAGAACTTTACACCCAAACACAAAAGAATTTACCTTCTTCTCAGCACCTCATGGAACCTTCTCCAAAATAGACCATATAGTTGGTCACAAAGCAAGCCTCAACAGATACAAGAAGACTGAAATAATCCCTTGTATCCTGTCTGATCACCATGGAATAAAGCTGGACTTCAACAAAAACAGAAATAGCAAAAAGCCTACACACACATGGAAACTGAACAGCTTGTTACTAAATGACAGCTGGGTCAGGGAAGAAATAAAGAAAGAAATTAAAGTCTTCCTAGAACTCAATGAAAATGAAGACACAACATACCCAAACTTGTGGGACACAATGAAAGCAGTGCTAAGAGGAAAGTTCATAGCACTAAGTGCCTTCAAGAAGAAATTCGAGACAGCTCATTCAAGCAACTTAATGACCCACTTAAAAACCCTAGAAAAAGAAGAAGCAGACACACCAAAAAGGAGTAGACGGCTGGAAATAATCAAACTCAGGGCTGAAATCAATCAATTAGAAACAAATAAAACAATTCAAAGAATCAATGAAACCAAGAGCTGGTTCTTTGAGAAAATCAACAAGATCAACAAACCCTTAGCCAAGCTAACTAAAAGGCAGAGAGACACCACCCAAATCAACAAAATCAGAAATGAAAAGGGGGACATAACTACAGACACTGAGGAAATCCAAACAATCATTAGGACTTACTTCAAAAGTCTATACTCAACAAAATTTGAAAACCTAAATGAAATGGACAATTTTCTTGATCGATTTGACTTACCAAAGCTGAATCAGAACCAGGTAAATCAATTAAATAGTCCTATATCCCCCAAAGAAATAGAAGCAGTCATCAAAAGTCTCCCATCCAAAAAAAGCCCAGGACCAGATGGCTTCAGCGCAGAATTCTACCAGAACTTCAAAGAAGTGCTAACACCAATTCATCTCAAACTATTCCACAAAATAGAAACAGAAGGAACACTACCAAACTCATTCTATGAAACCACAATCACCTTGGTACCTAAACCTCACAAAGACTCAACAAAGAAAGAGAATTTCAGGCCAATGACCCTTATGAACATTGATGCAAAAATACTTAACAAAATACTTGCAAACCGAATCCAAGAACACATCAAAGATATTATCCACTATGACCAAGTAGGCTTCATCCCAGGTATGCAGGGGTGGTTCAATATACGGAAATCCATCAATGTGATCCACCATATTAACAAACTGAAAGAAAAAAACCACATGATAATCTCCCTAGATTCTGAAAAAGCATTTGACAAAATCCAACATCCATTCATGTTTAAAGTACTGGAGAGATCAGGGATACAAGGCACATATCTAAACATAGTAAAGGCGATATACAGCAAGCGTATAGCCAACATCAAACTGAACAGAGAGAAACTTAAAGCAATCCCACTGAAATCAGGGACAAGACAAGGCTGCCCACTCTCTCCATAACTCTTCAACATAGTGCTGGAAGTCCTTGCTAGAGCAACAAGACAGTTGAAGGAGATCAAGGGGATACAGATGGGAAAGGAAGAAGTCAAATTATCACTATTTGCAGATGATATGATAGTATACATGAGTGACCCCAAAACTCTACCAGGGAACTCCTACAGCTGATAAACACCTTCAGCAAAGTGGCTGGATACAAAATTAACTAAAAAAAATGAGTAGCACTCCTGTATACAAAAGACAAAAGAGCTGAGAAAGAAATTAGAGAAACAACACGATTCACAATAGCCACAGATGACATAAAATACCTTGGTGTAACCCTAACCAAGCAAGTCAAAGACTTGTATGAAAAAAATTTCAAGTCTCTGAAGAAAGAATTAGAGGAAGATATGAGAAGATGGAAAGATCTCCCATGCTCATGGCTTGGCAGGATTAACATAGTAAAAATGGCCATCTTACCAAAAGCAATCTACAGATTTAATGCAGTTCCCATCAAATTGCCAATACAATTCTTTACAGACCTGGAAAGAAAAATTCTCAACTTCATATGGAATAACAAGAAACCCAGAATTGCTAAAACAATCCTCTACAATAAAAGATCTTCTGGAGGTATCTCCATCCCTGATCTCAAGCTGTACTATAGAGCAACAGTTATAAAAACTGCATGGTACTGGCATAGAAACAGAATGGTGGATCAATGGAATCGAACAGAAGACCCAGAAATAAACCCACACACTTACGGACACCTGATGTTTGACAAAGATGCCAAAACCATACAATGGAAAAAAGATAGCATCTTCAACAAATGGTGCTGGTCCAACTGGATGTCTACATGTAGAAAAATGAAAATAGATCCATACTTATCACCCTGCACAAAACTGAAGTCCAAGTGGATCAAAGACCTCAACATAAAACCAGACACATTAAATCGGCTAGAAAAAAAAGTGGGGAATACCCTAGAACTCATTGGTACAGGAAAAAACTTCCTGAACAGAACACCAACAGCACAGGCTCTAAGAGCAACAATCAATAAATGGGACCTCATGAAATTGAAAAGCTTCTGTAAAGCAAAGGACACTGTCATCAAAACAAAGCGACTGCCTACAGATTGGGAAAGAATCATCACCAACCCTTTATCTGACAGAGGACTCATATCCAATATATATAAAGAACTAAACAAGCTGAAAAGCAACAAACCAGGTAATCCACTTAAAAAATGGGGAACAGAGGTAAAGAGAGAATTCTCTGTAGAGGAATATCGAATGGCAGAGAAGCACTTTAAAGAAATGCTCAACCTCATTAGCCATTAGGGAAATGCAAATCAAAACAACCCTGAGATTTCACCTTACACCCATCAGAATGGCCAAGATGAAAAACTCAAGGGACAACACATGCTGGAGAGGTTGTGGAGAAAGGGGAACCCTTCTCCACTGCTGGTGGGAATGTAAACTGGTACAACCACTCTGGAAATCAATCTGGCGCTTTCTCAGACAACTAGGAATAGCGCTTCCTCAAGATCCAGCCATACCACTCCTAGGTATATACCCAAAAGAGGCTCAAGTACACAAAAAGGACATTTGCTCAACCATGTTTATAGCAGCTTTATTTATAATAGCCAGAAGCTGGAAACAACCCAGATGCCCCTCAACTGAAGAATGGATGCAGAAACTGTGGTACATCTATACAATGGAGTATTACTCAGCAATGAAAAATAAGGAAATCATGAAATTTGCAGGTAAATGGTGGGACCTGGAAAGGATCATCCTGAGTGAGTTGACCCAGAAGCAAAAAGACACTCACGGTATATACTCACTCATATAAACATACAATATAGAATAAACCCACTAAAAGCTGTACATCTAAACAAACTAAGCAAAAGAGAGGACCCTAACTAAAATGTTCAATCCCCATCCTGAAAGGCAAAGAGGATGGACATCAGAAGAAAAAGAAAATAGGAAACAACCTCAGAACCTGCTACAGAGGGCCTCTGAAAGCCAGAAGAAAACAGGAAACAACCTTGAAACCTGCCACAGAGGGCCTCTGAAAGCTTCTGCAGTATAGACTGTCAAAGCAGATGCTGAGCCTGATGGCCAACTGATGGGCAGAGTGAATGAAATTCTATGTAAGAAGTGGGAAATAGTAAGAGCTGGAGGGGACGGGAACTCCACAAGGAGAGCAACAGAACACGATAATTTGAACACAGGGAACTTCCCAGAGACTCATACTCCAACCAAGGACTTTTCATGGAGATGACCTGGAACCCCTGCACAGGTGTAGCCCATGGCAGTTCAGTGTCCAAGTGGGTTCCATAGTAATGGGAAGAGGGACTGCCTCTGACATAATCTGATTGGCCTGCTCGTTGATCACTTCCCCCTGAGGGGGGAGCAGCCTTACCAGGCCACAGTAGAGGACAATGCAGCCACTTTTGATGAGAACTGATAGACTAAGATCAGAAAGGAGAGGAGAACCTCCCCTATCAGTGGACTTGGGGAGTGGCATGTATGCAGAAAGGGGAGGGAGGGTGGGATTGGGAGGGGAGGAGGGAGGGGCTTATGGGAGGATACAAAATGAATAAAGTGTAATTAATAAAAAAAATTTAAAAAAAGAAAAAAAAAAGAGGAACAACTAAATTTTGAGTCTGGAAACTGATGTGTGTTCCGAAAGAATCTTTGTCATCTAGGAATTAAATAAAGTGAGGTGTATTCCAAAAAAAAAAAGAAAAAGAAAAAGAAAGAAATAATACAAATGAAGTATTAATGTGTGAAAATTTACAAAATTTAAGTAAAAAAGAAATACGCCAAAAAAAAAAAAAAAAAAAAAAAGGTAGTTGGAGCTAAGACAAACTGAAGATGACATAACTGTTACCTAAATGCAATTTTAAGTGACGGTCTAAGGAGAAACTAGTCGTCTTACAGGATTGTGATAAGAAAAAGGTGCTAGGGTTGAGCTCAACTGAAAATTCTTCACATGACAAATAGCTCCACAGTGTTCACCTGTCAATTAACTCCAAGTATTAGGTTGCAACAAGTTATTTAGTCACTACACCATCCTGATACAAAGCAAGTTTATATATTTGTACAGAAAGCAAAATCAGCAGGAATGTTGCAGTGGATGGGAAGGAGAGGAAAAAAGCAAACATATTCCCAACTGATTTCTTTATCTCTTTAAGTCCATTACTATAGCCCATTTTCTGAAAGGTATCAGAAAGAGTACATCTACAGTGAGGTTTTCTATTAAATAGTCATAGTTTTATACTATTTCATTGATACTTAGGTATATAGATGTAATAAATATGAAAAAATGTCTGCAAGTATTGCTTTAAGTATCTTATTCAAGATTGGATGACTTTATTATATAAATTTATTACTTATTTCTGGTAAGACAGCTGTGTGCAATCCTAGGCAGAGTCCATTGGCCTGCGTGCTTGCACATATATTTCTCTCTCTTTTCTCTCTTTCTGTCTGTCTGTGTGTGTCTGTGTGTGTGTGTTTGTGTGTGTGTGTGTGCTGGTATCATTTTAAAATAAACCTGTTCCTTAATTATGTGGTAATTTAATCTCTTAGTAAATACTTAGGCATTTGTTGAAAGGAAGGATTCTCACTCTTTGTACTACACACTATTTTGTAATTAGCAAAAAATGACTAAGAAAATCTTACATGAAGTCAACATTTGCTAAATTTTTACACTTGTATCCATGGTGATGGCTTTATATATTTTTTCCCTTCTCAGCAGAAAAATAATTTTTAAAGTAACATTTTTAAATTATAAATGAATAAATATTACTTTACATGTTAAAACTGTGAGAATAGTCAAACTCATGCTAGAGTTGCTTCTACTTTAAAACATATTTTGAACAAGAATATAAACTGGCTTGCTTTGATCAACTAAAAACTGGTAGAAAATGATGGTCAAGAATTAGAATAAATATAAAAAACACCGTATTTTAAATTCCTGTGTAAAAGCAATTGAACGTTTATTCTGTTAAAATTACACATATGGTTTTAGAAGGGAATAGGGAACACAGGATATTGTGGTATCAATTAAATTTGACCTAATTTTAAATGTCTTATTTTTGTCTTACTTTAATGTACTATGTGAACACTGTTCTTAATTAGTGACTGTGAAAGAAATTTGGTAGGAGAATGGACACCACAAATAAATCCAAGTTTGAAATGCAACAAGATAAGAAGAAAAAATTAAATTTGCAAGAAAATGGATGTATCTGAAAGTCAATATTTTAAGCAAAGTAGCCCAGACTCAGAAATCAAAATACTACACACTTTTACCTTTTAATTCTTATATAAATGATTTTAGTGTACATAGAGGTCCTGAAACTAACAAGAGGATCATTATAGGGGTGAGATTCTGAGAAAATCAGGGAAGGTACAATTCATTTAAAGGCAGAAAGTACCTTCTGCTAGAAATAGAAGGTACATAGGGAAAGAGCAAAAGAAGAGTGGCTTAACGAAACATTTTCAATACTTATTTTTAGAAAGTAAATAAATACATTCATGGAGAATATGAAGGCTTATGTAATATGAGTAAAATCCCTATGTATTTAAAAGTTTTATTTCTCATTCCTATTATAATTTATTTGAAGTTGTCACTTTCCTCGTCTTTTACCAAAGTTCAGAAAATGCAGTAGAAACATATGGATAACTATGTGAGTTTTCAAGCAGTGAAGTAAGAGGGAAAACATTCAAAGCTCAGGACATGTTATTGCTTAATTTTCATTGAGAAACCTTGACCTTTCAAAATTGCGCATGGTGCATGTGAGGGTTGATTTGAATGGTTTGTTTCCCTGTGGTGTACTACAGAAACTCAACTTTATCTGAAGTCTTTTATTAGCAGCTTTTCAACGAGCCAGCGTGAAATGTGTGAATGCCTTTCTTGGTTCTAGCAGCCATGCAGGGCTGATAGTACATTAGTGTAACTCTTGATGGCACATGTATGTTCATGTTCGACCATGTTCTCCTGCTCTTTCATGTTAAATTCAGCAACTTAAACTTCTCTGGGCAGCTGAACTTTCTACCCAAACTCTTCACTGTTCTGTTTACATGTCTGAAGAGGATTATTCATGGACATCTATTTTCCATTAAAAAAAAAATCAGCAAGTATGCACTTCTTTGTTCTTCAACTACTCCTTCTTTATGTTAAGATCCCTGCTACCTCAATGTGCTCACAATCTCCAGACCTGACATTTTCTGTCCCCCCACCCAATGTTGCTACCTTCTCAGGCAGCACTCTAGCACAGCTTCTGCTCCTCTCAGGGTGGACTTCTGCTATAGGAGGTACCCTCTACAACAAAACCTTCCACCATCTGTTCCTTTCTGAAAATGATGACTCAGAAGACTGGGGAGATGGCTCTCTGTGTTGGAAGAAGTTTCTGTGCACTGTGTTTTTAAATGCCATTTTCTGTAGCCAAGGATTTGGTTAAAACCTAAACTTTGGAATTGTCATTATTTTGAAGTATCTCCAATCTTGGTATGTTGTAAACATTGCTCTGATAGGTTAAACACCTTCTGGTTGGTTAAATAAAGAACTGAACAGCCAGTAGGTGGGAAGGAGAAGAAAAGGTGGGATTTCTGGAACCATAGAATCATCATCAGAACATGGACATGAAAGAATAGTCAGGGAAAGACTAAGATAGCAGGTAGTGAGTGGGTCACAAGGCTGGGAAGTAGGCAAGGCCAGAACTTTTGGATTAGAACAGTGAGTATTAGAGTCCAGCTATAGTACCTGACAGTTTTAATAAATATAAAGGTCTCCATGTCAGTACTGAGAGCTAGTGCAGGCATAGAAAAAAACATTGTATTTTATAGTTGGTATCCAACAACCAGTACAGAATCAAGGCTTAGAGCATAAAAAAGTCCATCTAAAAGGTTGTTGGGACTAGCCGGTTGAGAACAGGAGATCAGACATGCTAGCTGAGTGATAGAGAGACTTGATTGATGACAGCTACAGACATGTGCAGACAGCAGGAAAAAATGAAGTCACCAGACATGATAAGATAATTGGTAAGTCCTTCAAAAAGAGAGTTAGGTAAAATTAAAAAGAATAAAAAATATAAATGGCTGAGAGCATTTGGATTTTGTAGAATTTTACTGTGCTTATCAGCAAAGAAATAATCATATGTTCAGTAATCATTGTAATGTTATGTATCCTTTTTAAGAGAAATCAGGATAAGACAGACTTGGATAAGAATAGGGATGAGGGGGCCGGGCAAGATGGTGGCGCCGGGAGGACTCTCACTCTGAGGAGCAGCACAGCAGGATTGGCACAGAGACCAGCAATCAGAACTCGCAGCCATAAAACACAAGTGATTGTGTTTCACAGGTGAGAGGATACCCTATGGTGGGGGATTCAATCAGCTTTAACTCACCCGGCTAAACCACGGAAGAGATCCTGGTTCTGCCAGGCGCTTGGTCGCCAGCCCAGAGCTACACGCCAGCATGATCTGGTCACGGTCCCAGACTGAACTGTGGGCCCACAACATCACAGACTGGATTTCCCAGTCGAGAGATAACCCCACGGAGCAGGAAACAACAATTGGGACTGACCTCAGGTCACCCAGACATCCCCTGGAAAAGACTCGGGTTCAGAGGGTGCCCCAAGAGCCAGCCCAGAGCCAGACCCAGGACCCAGGCGCCTGCACAGAGCCCTGCCTGCGTGCCTGATTCGCCGCCTCAGATAGAACTGTAGGCAGCAGCCAAGGCTCCGAATGGCCAGAAAGGCGGAGGCACAAGCGGGCATCTGTGCCTGTGGGTTCTACTCGCCACCCCAGACAGAACAGCGGTCCCCAAAGCAAAGACTGAGTGTCTCTGGCAGGAGGAAACCCCCAGCAGAGGGGATCATCAGCTCTAACGATTAGGACACCCAGCACCAAAAGACTCCCTGGATTCACGCAGAATCTAGGCTCTAATGCAGGCAGAAGCGCTGTACTCAGCCACCATTATTGAGTTCCGCTAGGGTAACTGGTTGATCCTTGGCACAGTATCTGAGGGCTGCTGTAATGGCTCTCTGGTTTTTGTAGGTCTGAGGATGCAGCTGTGTGTCCCAGTGCCCTAGGTAGACTGTCAAAACTGTGGGAATCCCTGATCCTTCAAGAGGGCTGCACCCACAGCGTCTGGACCAGAGCAGTGCTTGCAGACGCCATCACAGACAGGGACACACAGCTTCTGGTCCAGAGTGAGGCACCCAGCCTCCAGACCAGAGCAGCGCCCCCAGGTGCCAACTCAACCTAGGTGCACAGCCTCCAGGCCCAGAGCAGAGCACTCAGCCTCTGGCCCAGAGACTTGCTGAGTACACCTCTCACTTTCCCGGATAGAACTGTGTACCCCAGGATAACAGACTGAGTTTCCCTGTTGGGAGAAAACCCCACAGCTAGGGAATCAGCAGGTTCTTCAAGAGGACTGTACCTGGAAATTTACTGAGCAGCAGCACACTAAATTTATAACAAGAAACCCAGCAGTGGGGCAGCTGTCATGAGAACTTCTATGGATAAGAGGAGATCCACCCCTGCCTAACAAAGACCACAGCTATTTCTCAGGGCTATAAACCTGAGGTGAGCAGTGGAAACTCCTGAGAAACACTGGCAATACAGTGACCACAACCAAAAAGCAGAGAAGGACTCCTTCAGGAAAAATCATCTTCCAACCAAGGGGATTCTCCCTACCTCAGGACTCCAGGAAGCACAGAAACTAACAGCCAACACCTAAATCAGCCCAATGGGTAGAGGTCAGTGTAAAGGCTCAACCAACAAAAGACAGAGCAAAATGGCATCTCCAGAACCCAGCCATCCAGGGACAAACAGCCCTGGACAACGCAGCATAATAAAAAATCAAGAAGATGACATTACATCTATGCTGATGAAGAGGATAATAGAGGAAACAAATAAAATATGCAAAGAATTAGAGGAAGATAAAACCAAACAGATCATGGCTATCCATAAAGAAATGGAGGAAGTTAAAGACAAGCAGATTAGGGCCATCCATGAAGAAATACGGGAAGATGCAGCCAAATAGCTTCTGGCCTTCAGAGAAGAAATAATTAAATCATTGAAAGAAATAAAAGAGACAGACTTGAAGGAACTAAAAGAAAAAGAGGAAAATACAAGCAGACAGGTGAAGGAAGTAAACAAAACAACTCAAGACCTGAAGATAGAACTAGAAAAAGTAAAGAAAACACAAATGGAGGAAATAATGGAGAGGAAGAATTTAGGGAAGAAAACAGGAACTACAGA
>NW_026589891.1:0-3566 GCF_907164565.1 Psammomys obesus | reverse complement strand
CCCTCTGTCAGATAAAGGGTTGGTGAAGATTCTTTCCCAATCTGTAGACAGTCGTTTTGTTTTGATAATGGTGTCTTTTGCTTTACAGAAGCTTTTCAGTTTCATGAGGTCCCATTTATTGATTGTTGCTCTTAGAGCCTGTGCTGTTGGTGTTCTGTTCAGGAAGTTGTCTCCTGTGCCAATGAGTTCTAGGCTGTTTCCCACTTTTTTTCCAACTGATTTAGAGTATCTGGTTTTATGTTGAGGTCCTTGATCCACTTGGACTTTAGTTTTGTGCAGGGTGATAAATATGGATCTATTTTCATTTTTCTGCATGTAGACATCCAGTTGGTCCAGCACCATTTGTTGAAGGTGCTGTCTTTTTTCCATTGAATGGATTTGGCTTCTTTGTCAAATATTGAGTATTCATAGGTGTGTGGGTTTATTTCTGGGTCTTCTGTTCGGGTCCATTGATCCTCCTTTCTGTTTCTATGCCAAAACCATGCAGTTTTTATTACTGTTGCCCTGTAGTACAGCTTGAGATCGGGAATGGAGATACCTCCAGATGATCTGTTGTTGTACAGGATCGTTTTGGAGATTCTGGGTGTTTTGTTTCTCCATATGAAGCTGAGAATCTTTTTTTTCAAGGTCTGTAAAGAATTGAGTTGGTATTTTGATGGGAATTGCATTGAATCTGTAGATTGTTTTTGGCAAAATGGCCATTTTCACAATGTTAATCCTACCAATCCATGAGCACGGGAGATCTTTCCATCTTCTGAGATCTTCTTCAATTTCTTTCTTCAAAGACTTGAAGTTTTTCTCAAACAGTTCTTTCACTTGCTTGGTTAGAGTCACACCAAGGTACTTTATGTTATTTGTGGCTATTGTGAAGGGTGTTGTTTCCCTAATTTCTTTCTCAGCGTTTTTGTCTTTGGTATACAAGAGGGCTTCTGATTTTTTTGAGTTGATTTTGTATCCTGCCACTTTGCTGAAGGTGTTTATCAGCTGAAGAAGTTCTCTGGTTGAATCTTTGAGGTCGCTCATGTATACTATCATATCATCTGCAAATAGTGACACTTTGACCTCTTCCTTTCCGATTTGTATCCCCTTGATCTCCTTTAGTTGTGTTATTGCTCTGGCTAGGACTTCAAGTACAATGTTAAAGAGATATGGGGAGAGTGGGCAGCCTTGTCTTGTCCCTGATTTCAGTGGGATTGATTTAAGTTTCTCTCCATTGAGTTGGATGTTGGCTATAGGCTTGCTGTATATTGCCTTTACTATCTTTAGGTATGTGCCTTGTATCCCTGATCTCTCCAAGACTTTAAACATGAATGGGTGTTGGACTTTGTCAAATGCTTTTTTAGCATCTAAGGAGATGATCACGTGGTTTTTCTCCTTCATTTTGTTTATGTGGTGGATTACATTGATGGATTTCCGTATGTTGAACCACCCTTGCATTCCTGGGATGAAGCCTACTTGGTCATGGTGGATGATATCTTTGATGTGTTCTTGGATTCAGTTTGCAAGTATTTTATTGAGCATTTTTGCATCAATGTTCATAAGAGAGATAGGTCTGAAGTTCTCTTTTTCTGTTGGATCTTTGTGTGGTTTAGGTATCAAAGTGACTATGGCTTCATAGAATGAGTTTGGTAGTGTTCCTTCTATTTCTATTTTGTGGAATAGTTTGAGGAGAATTGGTGTTAGTACTTCTTTGAAGGTCTTGTAGAATTCTGCTCTGAAGCCATCTGGTCCAGGGCTTTTTTTGGAGGGGAGACTGTTAATGACTGCTTCAATTTCCTTGGGAGATATAGGGCTATTCAGTCTTTCTACCTGATCTTGACTTAATTTTGGTAGATGGAATCTGTCAAGAAAGTTATCCATTTCATTTAGATTTTCAAATTTTGTGCCATATAGGCTTTTGTAGTATGACCTAATAATCGTTTGGATTTCCTCAGTGTCTGTAGTTTTGTCCCCATTTTCCTTTCTGATTTTGCTGATTTGTATGGTTTCTCTCTGCTTTTTAGTTAGTTTGGCTAAGGGTTTGTCTATCTTGTTGATTTTCTCAAAGAACCAGCTTTTTGTTTCATTGATTCTTTGGATAATTTTATTTGTTTCTAATTGATTGATTTCTGACCTTACTTTGATTATTTCCAGCCGTCTGCTCCTCTTGGGTGTATCTGCTTCTTTTTTTTTCTAGGTTTTTCAGTTGGGCCATTAAGTTGTTTGTACGTGATGTTACCGATTTCTTCTTGTAGGCACTTAGTGCTATAAATTTTCCTCTGAGCACTGCTTTCAATGTGTCCCATAAATTTGGGTATGTTGTGCCTTCATTTTCATTGAATTCTAGAAAGTCTTTAATTTCTTTCTTTATTTCTTCCTTGACCCAGCTGTCATTGAGTAGTAAGTTGTTCAGTTTCCATGTGCCTGTCGGCTTTTTGTTGTTTCTGTTGTTGTTGATGTCCAGCTTTAGTCCATGGTGGTCAGATAGTATACAAGGGATTATTTCAATCCTTTTGTATCTGTTGAGGCTTGCTTTGTGACCAACTATATGGTCTATTTTGGAGAAGGTTCCATGTGGTGCTGAAAAGAAGGTATACTCTTTTGAGTTTGGGTGAAAAGATCTGTAGATGTCTATTAGGTACATTTGATTTAGGGATTCTGTGAGTGCTTTTATTTCCCTATTTGGTGTCTGTCTGGTTGATCTGTCCCTTGATGAGAGTGGGGTGTTGAAGTCTCCCACTATTAAGGTATTAGGATCAATGTATGATTTAAGGTTTAATATTGTTTCATTTACGAATGTAGGTGCTCTTGTATTTGGGGCATAGAT
Source organism: Psammomys obesus (assembly GCF_907164565.1). Taxonomy (NCBI): domain Eukaryota; kingdom Metazoa; phylum Chordata; class Mammalia; order Rodentia; family Muridae; genus Psammomys; species Psammomys obesus. The sequence continues at coordinate 760 of NW_026589891.1, read as the reverse complement.
ATTCAAAATTGTGATGTCCTTTTGTTGGATTTTTCCTTTGATGAGAATATAGTGGCCCTCCTTATCTTTTTTGATTAACTTCGGATGAAAGTCTATTTTATTAGATATTAGGATGGCTACTCCAGCTTGTTTTCTGGAACCATTTGCTTGAAAAACATTTTTCCAGCCCTTTACTCTGAGGTAGTGTTTATCTTTGTTGCATAGGTGTGTTTCTTGGATGCAACAGAATGTTGGGTCTTGTTTCCGTAACCATTCTGTTAGCCTGTGTCTTTTTATTGGTGAGTTGAGTCCATTAATATTGATAGATAATATTGACCAATGCATGTTAGTTCCTTTTGTAATGGAGTCGATGATCTTACCTTGTTTCATTGCTTGTTTTCTTTTCATTTTTGTTGGGCTATTATCTGTATGCCCTGTTTTCTTGGGTGAATTCGTTTTCGTTGGATTGGAGTTTTCCTTCTAGTATCTTCTGTAGGGTTGGTTTGCTGTATAGATATTGCGTAAATTTAGTTTTGTCATGGAATATTTTGTTTTCTCCATCTATGTTGATTGAAAGCTTTGCAGGGTATAGTAGTCTGGGTTGACATTTGTGATCTCTTAGAGTCTCCATGATGCTTGCCCAGGCCCTTCTGGCTTTCATAGTTTCTGAAGAGAAGTCTGGTGTGATTCTGATAGGTCTACCTTCATATGTTACTTGGCCTTTTTCCCTTGCTGCTTTTAATATCTTTTCTTTGTTCTGTAGATTTAGTGTTTTGACTAT
>NW_026589890.1:0-1067 GCF_907164565.1 Psammomys obesus | reverse complement strand
AGTTACCCTCTGCCTCTGCTTCCCTTGGTGCCTCAGCCAAGCTCACCTGCACTTTGAGTAGTGAGCACAGCACCTACACCATTTACTGGTACCAGCAGCAGCCAGACAAGGCTCCTAAGTATTTGACGTATGTTGAGAATGATGGAAGCCACAGCAAGGGGGATGGGATTCCTGATCGCTTTTCTGGATCCAGCTCTGGGGCTGACCGCTACTTAAGCATCTCCAACATCCAGCCAGAGGATGAGGCTGCCTACATCTGTGGTGCAGGTTATAGCATTAATGGACAATATGGTTAAACACAGTGAGCCAGATAAATGAGGAAGCAGGACAAGAACTGTTTGTGCTGTCTAGCTATCAATGCTGGCCTATGGTTGTGAAAGGAACCATGTGAAGTTCTTAGCTATCAGAATCATTGGAGGTTTCCTGTTATTATTCAAGGGGATATATCAAAAGATTAGCAGTTTCTCCTAAACTCCTGAGGAAACAGAGGGAAAATGTAGTAATTTTATAGAGAGAGCTGCTCTGTAACATTGAGGACTATAATGTCAAATCTGGTGTGTATACAGCTGAGGGGTAAGATTATTCTTCTTTTAAGTGGAGCAGTGGGTCTAAGGATCTCACTAAAGTTCAGTGAAATGTCTACTTTTAGTAAGATAGTTTTCTTGTCCTGTGTCAAATTTCCAAAAAGCACAGTGCAAGAACATGTAAGGAGACAGAGTGGAAGTAGCCCACTAGAGCTAGGAAAACGGACAACCAAAATGTTTGCAAGGGCTGGGCATTGTGTTTCAATGCACATGACCTTCTCCATGTCTTGTCTTCAACTCCCTCTTTACTGACTAAGCCTTCCAAGAAACTTTGAAAAAAGGACAAAGTGTCCACCATATGCTTTACTCTCTGCAAAAATGCTTGTGTGCAACCTTGCAATTTTCCCTGAGGCCCTCCTATTTTCCACATCAGGGTCATCTTTAAAATCTCACTTTGGATCAGCCAAACTTTGGGCAGAGTGAAGGGAATCTTATGAAAGAAAGGGGAGATAATAAGACCTGGAGGGTAGAGAAGCTCCACAA
>NW_026589889.1:0-2800 GCF_907164565.1 Psammomys obesus | reverse complement strand
CTGATGTGTCCCAAGAGCCAAGAATGGTTCCTGCATAAATACTTTAAGAAATACAGGACAAATGCATCAGCGAACAAGGCTTCCCACAGAAGCCAGCTTCCTCACTATCTCCCAGCGTGGTCATAGGAGCACGGTCAAAGTTTATGAAAGAACGTTGTGTCTCTGGTGGTCCCTACGCAAGTAACTGGAAATGCACCTCATGCCTCTCAATTCTGTGACTGTGTCCTAAAAGTGTGGCCATCTAGTATGACTGGACAAGTGGGGGAAAGGAGTCAGGGAGAAAGTAGAGAGACAACGGTGAATGTAATCTCATTACCCCTATCATGGCTAAAGGTGAATGCTAGGAAAATAGAAAAAAAAAAAAAAAACTTTGGAAAGTGTACAGATATGGGATGAACCTAGAGAGACTGGATTAAGGTTCTTTTGAGTATCTGTATGTTCCTGTGTGTCTCTCTGTGTGTGAATGTATCTGCACGTGCATAAAAAAGCCACAGGGCTAGATTTGGTGTCACTCCTCAGAGCTATCCATCTTACTGCCTTAGACAGAGTCTCTCAGTAGACTCTGGAACTGCTATACAGGCTAGGGTATGGCTGGCCAGTAAGCCCCAGGGTTCCTCCTGTCTCTGCTCCCCAACACTGGGATTGGAAGTATGTGCTACCATGCCTGCTGTTTATGTGGGTCGTGGGGCTTGAACTTGGGTCATCATGCTTACCCAGGAAGCATGCTACAGGCTGAACTGCCCCTCCAAGCTCTCCTCCATTTAAGACCTTCATTTATTTATTTATTTATTTATTTATTTATTTATTTATTTATTTATTTATTTATTGTTTTATTGTTTTATTGTTTTATTGTTTTGTTGTGACAGTGTCTCATATACACTGGGCTGGCCTTAAATTGCTCTTTAGCTGAGGGCTGAGGATTACTTTGAACTTCTGATCCTCCTGCCTTCACTTTCCAAATGACAGCATCACAGGCAGAGACTACCGGGATCCATTAAGTGCTCGACTCCAAGCCCAGAGCCATGTGCATGCTGGGCAAGCACTCTACCAACTGAGCTCCCTCTCCAGCACCCTGAAACCCAGGGTTTCCAAATCGTAATACTCTACTAGAATCCTAAATCCTTTGTCAAATACTCTTACCCATCAGTCCTTCAGCTTCAACCCTTACCTTGTTGTGAGCCATATCCCTAGTACCCTTTGTGTATATAATCGCAGGAAGGGTATTTTTTTCCCTGCCCATATTCAAAATAGGACAAGTCTAGACAACTAGCTAGAAACAGGAAGGCCATAAGACTGCAGCACACACCTGACCACACAGAACAGGCTGATGTTGGGGTTGGACAATGACAGTCACTAAAAGTTGACTGGGTTTATTGGTCCAGCCACGTTTTTCCAAAGCCAGCAACATGGGCAGCTGTTTCATCCCTGGTTTTGACAAACACAGGTAACAGCGGGCTCCACTGCAATTATTCCCCTGTACTGATTCATGCTTTGTTCACTCTACACAAATTCACTTGTGCACATTCAACTAAGTCAAAAGCACAAACGGAAAGAAAAAAAGGCAATAGAAACAGGTGAAATCATGAGAACACTTGTGCCCTTTACGGACATTTGCTTCCTGGTAAGAGCACAGGACTTTAATTATATTTCAAACCACTGAGTTTCTTCATAATAACTGAGCCAAAGCATGAGCTCCACACTCCAGGGACAGGCAAGTCTACCCATGTCTAACAATGCCTGCTGTCCCATAGTTGCCTTCAACATCATATATACAGACACAACAGCTGTGATGGGAACGTGCTTTCTCCATTTGTTTTACTTATGTGCTACTAAGGGCCTTGAATGCCTGAGTCTATGTTCATTTTCTCCGCCATGGATACTCCAGATTTTCCATTTTTATCTTCAGTCAGTTCTTCTGACTTCCTTCCTTCCTTCCTTCCTTCCTTCCTTCCTTCCTTCCTTCCTTCCTTCCTTCCTAGCTTTCATTTTTTTTCTTCCTGAGACAGTGTCTCTCTGTGTAGCCCTGCCTGCTGGAACTCACACTGTAGACCAGGTTGACCTCAAACTTAGAGATCCACCTGCCTCTGCCTCCTGAGTCCTGGCCATTCTGCTGAAGTTCAGTGTGAACTGTCACAGTCTGCACCAGGTCTGCATCTGATCCCCCCTCCCCAGACATTTCATTTACTATTTTGGCATTTGGAAGAATTAGAATTCATGAAACTACAGTGTCTTTTTCTTGCTTAACTATGGTGAATACAGATGTGTCTGTTTCTATTTGCTTGTCTTATGACAAAGGGATTATATTTCTCTTCTGTGATGATGGAATCTGCTGAGAACTCTAGTTCCACTTTGAATACTACATGGAGAATGGACTGGAAATGGCTTAAGGTGACATAGGGCTATGACGTCATATCTATCTCATGTAGAGTTTCTTAACATAAGCAGGCTATTTCTAGAAATATTTTATGTTTAGATGCCATTTCTTTGTCTTTGAAATCAAGGAGGGGAACCAGAACTCTTTATTTTATTTTTATTTTGTAATGTTTTTGGTTTATTTGAGACAGGGTTTCTCTGTGTAACTTTGCCTGTCCTGGACTCACTTTGTAGACCACACTGGCCTCAAACTCATAGAGATCTACTTGCCTCTGCCTCCCAGAGTGCTGGGATTACAGACATGGTCCAGAATTTTTTTATTTGTATCTTTTATCCTTCCTTCCAAATCTCAGACACTGTAACTTTTCAATCACTTAGTATAAATGTTTTCTAGCTGGAAAACCAACTCCTCAGTCCATTCCAGACT
>NW_026589888.1:11298-16239 GCF_907164565.1 Psammomys obesus | reverse complement strand
TGTGTTTTCTATCACATTGGGGTTAATTGGGGTTCATTTTTCCACAGGACACTACCCTGTACACAAACACATTCACACAAATACACACTTATATGCACACATACGCAACATTCACACATATACCCTTACAAATTCACACACACTCACATGCTCTGATACACACTCTCTCTCTCTCTCTCTCTCTCTCTCTCTCAAGAGAAGCTTCCTGAAGTCTCTTTAACATCGAGCCTTTCTGGCCATTGTGAGGACCCTGAGGCTGTGGACATCTTGCAGGAACACAGTACAGAACAGAACAGTTTGCCATCTGTTGGTATAATGTTCTTTTGGAATGTCTACACTTTACCCTTGTCCATTCAAATGCTGATTTCTCTCCCCCACTCTCTGGTTTCAAATGGACATTGCATTGTGATACCTATTCTAAGCATCACCTGTCTCAACTTTGTGTAAACATGCCAAAATAAAGCAACTAGCCACAGTGCTGAGCAATGGAAAGGAAGCAGGAAGACAGGGAGGAACCAGAGTACAGGAAGATGGGAGGCAGAGGAGGAGAGAAGGGCAAGAGAGAGTTGAGAGAGAAAGGGGAGGAGGAGAGATCTTGGAAGGAGGTGGAGAGATGGACTGGACCTAAGATTTCACCAAAAGCAAGTATACTCAATGAATCTAAATGTGAAGAAACTATGAGGGCTTGGAGGTTTAAGATGGAGTAACTATTGCCCAGCATTGTGTTCTAGGTTAATTAAATAAATCCCAGTCTCTGTGTGGTGGTTTGGGTATACAGCTTTTAAGGTTAACCACAGCTTACCAAAAGAAATATCAATAGTAAATTTTAACTTTATCCTACAACAGCATTCCTAAACTACAGGGCGTCTTTTGACAATGCTGTTGCCCAGACTGTGTTTGGAACATGCTATAGTTCAACCTGAATGGGCGTCTTTAAGATCACATTATAGCTCAAACTAGACAAAAAGCACAAAGGTGGCATCTATATGACAAGTCAGGATGGATGAGTTCTGTCCTCACACCCCACACTCACATTCAAAGAAACAAACACAACCAGTCAAGACAAATGGCCCGAAGCAGCAAAAGAACAACAAATGCTTAAACTAAAAATGTTCATGTCCCATGGGCATTATCAACAGAAGAAAAAGGCAATGCGCAGAAGGGGAGAGCATGTACATAGATCGTTCATTGGCTGACAGGTTCATGTCCCAGAAACAAAGTTAACTGTAACTCAATAGGAAGGAAAGTGAGAGGCGGGCTAGAAGCTTCAGCAGATGAGATGGCTGCAGCCAAGCTTGATGATCTCAGGACAATCCCTGAAGCCCTGTGTTGCCTGGACCAGCTCTTATAAACTGTCCTTTGTATGATGTGTGCGTGCTGCAGGACAGATGTATCTACATTCAGACACACACTAAGCAAACAAATCAATGGTTTTGGGATGAAGAAAAGATGCCAATTTAAAATAATAAAATGTGTTCTACAGACAATCGATATAGCATCCAATGGACTGAGACTTATTTTCTTAGATCTCTCATTTAAAACAAGAGAGAACATAAGTTCAGGAGAAGATGTGGACAATCAGGAGCCCGTGTCTGCTGCTGTGAGAATATAAAATAGTGTACAGGAGATAGAGACAAGAAAGCCCTTCCTCAAATAACACCATGACCATATGACTTCACAGATTCAGCTTTCTGTCTTAAGGACTGAAAATCAGGATTCAAACAGACTTGCTGGCACACTCAGCAGCAGCAGTCATATGAGCCAAAGGTGAGAGCAATCCCCATTTCTAGCCACAGACAAAGGGAAGCAGCATGTGCACACATTATTCAGACTTTACTCTGCCTTTCAGAGCCCCTCACCTGCCACACTGTACTGAGCCCTAAGAACATTATGCTCCTGCAAACAAGCCAGCTGAAATGAACGAGAACCATCAAAACAACATCAAGACTCCAATTTATGATGCCAGTTCAGGGGTCCTGTGTTAGTCATACTCAAAGACAGAAAGCAGAATGGCTGATGCCAGGAAGTGGGAGTGATCAGTATGGGCAGTGTTCTTTCAGAGCTGTGGGACTCCATTTGGGAAGCTGGAAACTTGCCCTGAAGTTATAGTGATAGTCAAAGTGATAATCTGCATGAAACGAACCTACTCCATACACTGAAACTGGCTTAAACTAGTTTCCTCCTGCTGGGTTGCCTCATCCAGCCTCCACATGAGGGTCTATGCCTAGTCTTACTATAGCTTGTTATGTCCGGCTTGGTTGATGTCACAGAAGGCCTGTTCTTTTCCTAGGAGAGGTGATTGGGGCATATCTGGGGGGAGGAGGACTGAAAAGAAGGGGACATAATATTTGAAAGAAAATAAAAAGAATTGAAGAAAGGTGAAATGTGTGTACAGTTTCATTGTATCCATGCACAAACATGTGGAAAAGTGATCCCTCAACTGTGCTTTCAGTGTACAGCACAGTCTACCACAGAATAAATGCTCACCTGTGCTTGCCACAAATTCCAGGTCTTAAAGGATTTATAAAAACTTGAACAAAATGACAGCGTTTTCTTGAAATCAGGATCTGGGCTTGCTTACCTAGTCTGGACTTCAATACAATCATTTTTTAAGATCCAGAAAGTGATTCCTACAGCAGCTGCCAGGAAGTCGGTGATAAGGGCCTATCAAAAAGCAAATGGGGGAAAAAGAAAAATCTTCATTAGGACTAAAAGGTCTTAACATATTGGTCACTGTTTTAAGATAGATGGTTTCCCAATGAGAGCTCCACAGTTAGATAAATACTAAGTTTAGGTAAGAGTCCCTGGGAGAACAGGTAACACACATGATAACAGACCTCTTGTATCTTAAACTGAAAGTTAAGGTCCTGCAATCTGCAGTTCTAATAGCACAGGCCCTGGAGAAGCTAAGATTTCTCTCTGTGCCCCAGCAGGACCAGCCAGTATAGGGCCCATTTCAGATATGAAAACAAGGATGACACAGGGTGGGAGAGAATGCAGGTACCTTCAAGGATGGGGATGGGAGGTTCAAGTTTGAAATTTAATTCCTGGGGCAACATGACTGTGGTCCTGGGTACAAGTTTAGACAAAGAAGTGGACAAGTTAAGACACACCAGCCTGCCCTGCCTTAGGGCCTTGAAAGATAACTCTGTTTGGCAACCAGACCAGATGGCCAGCAGGCCCCACCCAGATAGTCCTGCCTAATCAGCATGTAACAGGACACTGTGCATGATCAGATATTCCCCAGATGGCCAGGGCCAGACCACTGTGGCCTTGGCATCTAAAACAGACCTATTATTTTAAAGCTCAACTTCCCTAAAGACCCTCTTACCCAATCCTATAATAAAAGGCTTGGACTTCCCGCCTGTGTTTTTTCCCTTTAAAAGCCTTATTCCCCTAGACTGCTGGGCCTCACTCCTCCTCTTCAACTACAGAGAATGCTGCAACCTGGGCTTGAGCTTGTAATAAAAGATCACCATGTTTTTGCAGCAGAGTTGATTCCTGATTGTCTTTGTGGGTGTCACGAACTGGGCATAATATCTGGGGGCTGGTCTGGGATCCCCAAGACTCTAGAACCCCGACTAGGAGGGTCTTATGCTTGCAGTAGGTGTCGAAGTGTCTTTGTGCAGTGTCTGTGTTTGTGTTTTCTCTCAGTCCTAAAAAGCCTCAAGGTGTCTGTACAAGTGGCAAGACATAGCTAGGAGTGGATGCAGGGCCTTGGGGGATCAAGGAAGACATCCCTGGCCCTGAGGTAGACCAGGAATCCCACTGTCAATTACTCTGCTCCCTGGGTGTCTCTCAGATTCTGTGGCAGGAATCTGAGAGTCCAAGCTTTTGGATCTATTTCTGTTTACAGTTGAGGAACAGCTACTTTGTTCGCTTCTGCCTTTCTATTTTGTTCCTTGTGTCTGTGTGTCTTTGTCAGACTGTGGGACTGTGACAAACGTTACAGGACAGACTGCTTCTAACTCTCTAGACTTAACTCTTGCCCATTTTGAGTGGACCCTGGTCTGGCAGGTCTCTGCCAATGCTTTGGTCTCTGCCACTGTTCAAGTTTCTGGTGGTAAAGGGAGTCAGGTTGCTTGGGAATGCAGCCCACCCAGGGACAGGCTTCTCTTTAGGCAGGCAGCTCTTAAAGAAGCAACAGCTGCTTTTCAGGTAAGAAAGCTGCAAAGCCTCTATGGTCATAAGAATTGGATTCAACAGGTACCAAGATGTTCCTCCCTTGAAATGACAGCTAAAAGATGTACAAATAAGTTTTGTAGTTTTGTCTATTTTGAATACATTATTTTCCTATGTTTTGTATGTCTTGGTTACTGATTATTGGTTAGTGAGTATGTTAAGATTTTACATAATTTCTATCCTACCTTAAAAACAAGGTTTATAAAAAAATAAGGTTTGAAACTCTGGTTATATAAGATATTAAAGCAGCACCTCCATGTGTTTGTATACAAGAACTTTTCCTGCTGGCAGCCAACGTTCATGACATCAAAATAATATGCTAGAGATTGACTTTAAAGGCACTGAATAGTTTACATTGATAAAATTTGGTTTTTACTTTTAAAATTATGGTTATGCTGTGTGACTTCACTCCTAAAAAAGGTACTTTATTTTGATATTGTAATAACAGATTCTTCTAAAAATGTGTTCATTTTAATGTTGCAAAAACAGGTTTTGAAGTATATTTAAGGCTATGAAACATTTTAAAGTTTATCAGGCATATGAAAATAATAATTTTGGGCAGTCTAACAAGGAACTTGGAACAGTTTCTCAACACTTTGGTGGAAGATAAAACACTTTGGTATTTATTTTATTAATTTCACCAAATGAAACCAAGCCATACTGTTTGAGCCAAATGAGAAATGTTAAAAAACCATGGAATAACTTAGTGAAGGAAAGAAAGAAAGAAAGAAAGAAAGAAAGAAAGAAAGAAAGAAAGAA
>NW_026589888.1:4261-11288 GCF_907164565.1 Psammomys obesus | reverse complement strand
GAAAGAAAGAAAGAAAGAAAGAAAGAAAGAAAGAAAGAAAGAAAGAAAGAAAGGGAGAGAAAAGAAAATGAGCAGGATTTTGATGTTGCAACCTGGGCTTGAGCTTGTAATAAAAGATCCTCATGTATTTGCAGAGGAGTCAAATCCTGGTGGTCTTTGGGGGTCTCACGAACTGGGCATAACAGGGAGCAAACTTAAGTGACAAAAAGTGTTCACCTCAACGACATGAGACCTCAGCTCTGGTGCCAGTGAACACGCCCAGTTTCCTACTTCACATGCTTCACAAGATCTCAGGCTTTCCTTACTCTCAGTGTTACAAACAGCCCAGGCCAGGGGCAAAGTCAGTGCAGAGCCCTGCACAGCAAACACGAGGCCCTAGTACTGATCCCCACATGCAAACCAAATAATGACATTAAAACCCCTCACAACAGAGCTCCTAACAGTGTATGTGTGCTGAGAAGGGGTGAGCTTGTCCCCACCTGTGCAGCCTTGGGGAAGTCCGAGCCTGTGTGGTACAGAGAGCTGGTGCTGCCACCAAGGAATCCACACAGCTGACTCCACAGTGCCCAGTCACCCATCACCTCTGTCACCACTGCCCTTCAACCTCAGGCTGTGGGGCCTGGGCTCAAGAAGCTTCACCCAGCTCCTCCAGCCCTCGGATCCCCATCTATGCTGTGCAGACAGCTCACAAGTAGGCTGCCCGGCTTTGGTTTGGGGGCAAAAAATGGCATTGAAAGAGTATTCCTCTCAGTAAAGAACTGAGGTCACATGACGCTGAGATATTTATCCTATTAGTCATCTGGTAACTTTTTAAAATTAGGAAATTATACTCTGGGAGAAAACATCTTATTATATTCTCTACAAACTTAAATTAAAAACCAAAATCTCAGGGCTTGGAGAGATGGCTCAGCAGTTAAGAACACTTGCTGCTCTTGCAGAGGAAGGAGATTCAGTTCCCAGCACACACATGGTCCCTCACTGATGCCTGGAACTCCAATTGCAGAAGATATGAGGCCTTCTTCTGCCCTCCGTGGGCCTGCACGTGATGCAGCTACACATGCAGGCAAAGCACTCAGATATAAAATATAAGTACCAAAAATTTTAAATACAGTCTCAATTCACAGCATCTAACACAGACATGCACACACAGAAACACACACACACACACACACACACACACACACACACACACACATATACCTCATGACTTTGCCTCACTATTCAATAATGATTAACCCAATTTGATAAATGTCACCATTCATTTTCTTTCAAATCATAGCAAATCTTTCCCCCAACTAACTGAGACTTAAAAGTGCCTGTTTTATGACATAAGTGCCCAAGTACAAAGGCCAAAGTGTTTAGAACAACTGACAGTATAACTCAAATCATAACAATACTCATAATCAGAGAAGGAAGGCAGCAACTTTTCAGTATGAAAATGGTCCTACTCATGCTTAGAAGTAAGCAGTGTTTCATTACAGCCAACAATATAACATCTTTCAGAAACTAAGTGTAGTTTATTGAAGATTTTGTTGTGTTAAAAAAACCCAGTTATGAGCTGGATGTGGTGGTGCACTCCTTTAATCCCAGCACTCATGGAGGCAGAGAGAGGTAGATGGAAAACAAAACAAACAAACAAACAAACAAGCAAACCAAACCAAAGAAACAAGAAAAAGAAACCCCCAAACAGTTATGTGATGTTAATGTTTGTTCTGATCCCAGGTGTGGGGGTAGAAGGCATCTTCACAGCAGGTGACTACAATTTGCCTTGTGCTCCAGTAGGAACATGGTTCTGCCAGCTGCAGATATTTTCTGCCAGTTTGTAGAACTCTGGGAACTTTTCAGAGGATACATAAGAGCCCTAAGAGAGCAGCTGCTGCTCCTGCTGCTGTCCCTGTTGCTGCTGGTTGCAGTTTGTTGCTATTTGTTGCAGTTTACCAAGTAATTGTGCACAAAGAGACTAGAAAAAGAAATGGAATATCCTGAAACCAAAGGTCAATCTTGCACCAAGGAACTGGACAACCCTGGCCAGCAGGAAGTAGTCTAAAGAGGACTCGGCCCCCTCTCCTCTCTAACCCTCTTTCTCACCTACCTAGTGTTGAAAGGTTGAAAGGAATTGGGGTGGAGAATGGTGGTAAATAAAAGAATGCAATAAAGTAGTCAAAAAGATGCCTACAACTAAGCACCTGATAATAATATCAGGACCCCCAAACAGCTGCAATAAAGGTTTGACAGAAATGGGGATAGAGTACTTGCCCTCTAATGGGTAAGACTCTGGGTTCAGTCAATAAAGCAGAATCATCACCATCATGAATATAAAGTAAACAAGTGAAGGCTTAATGAGCCAGAAGAACTGCATTCCTGTATGATACATTTTTAGAACAACAGAAAATCCTAAGGCATGTCGATTACTGGTGCAGATCTAGTTTAAGGAGAAGTGGAGACAGTCTCCTCCTGGTTCCCATCAGCTGACAGGGAAGAGCCTGGTTAAGTCCAACTGCATTCCTTGTGTAGCTACAGCTTTCAACAGCAGCCTCAGGGAACTGCACTCCTCAGCAGGCTCAGGGCACAGCATCCTCAGCAGGCTCAGGGCACAGCATCCTCAGCAGGCTCAACCCCTCAGGCAGCAGATGCACAAGCTTCCACAGAGGTGCTCAATGACACTGTCTCCTGCCCCTGATTTCAGCTACAGATCAGCCCCCTTCCCTCCCTTCCCTCTTCTATCATCCCAACCCTTCTCTACTTAAACATTCTCCAAAGACTGTTTTTCAAATTTACTCAGTTACCACGTATCCACATAAACGAACATTTACACCAGGAAAATAGCCTTTTTACTCACTTTGTGCAGCCCTGTACTTTGAACTTGGAGGGAGAATTGGGGAATGAAAGTAGTGAAGTTTGAGGAACTTCCAGGTGTGCCTAGTTACTTTTTGCAATCCCTGGATAAAAAGTCCTGCTTGGATTAGTAATAACAGTTCCTCCAAATAAAAAATTATTAACAACCCATTCTGTAAGTAAGAATTTAATCATGTCCTCTTTGCTTTCCTCAATATTTCTATGTGCCAAGCAGAGTGGAGATGACAAATGCATGGAAGGTAGAAGAAGGTAAGTGTGACTCTGAAGTGAAAGAATCAGACTAACCCTATAACCTCTATTTCTTTTAATTGTCATGAAACCTATATTTTTGAATTGTAGACCCATGTCAAACTAAAATCTATCAGTACTTTTCCAGAGAACAGTAGAATGTAACAGCCCCTCCTGACCCTAGCCATCTGCAGGAATGGAGATAAGGAAATGAACAAGCAAAGACCTCCACCTGGTTGTCGAAGAAAATAACATTGTCTAGCAGGGGATCCAGATGGTCCTAATTCCCCTCCCAATAGCCCCTGACCTTTTGACTAAAGGCACATAGCCTGCTTCTCAGAGACACCACAGGATGAGCAAATTTTTTTCCCTTTAACAATGGCCTAGTCAGACCATTGGATGTACTAATCACGTTCCTACCTTTAATAGTAGCTGCATCTGCACCTATCAGGAAAGATCAGCTATCCCCCAGATGTCTGAGACAAAACTGACCAGACCTGGTGCCCAAAATAGATCTTATATCTGCTCCCATGCTGTCAGACCTGTAACCCCCTCTCCCTGAGTTTTTTCCTTTAAAAACCTTAGGAATTCCTGATTTGGTGCTGACTCTAGCCTAATTGCAGAGCTAGCCCCATATGGAGATGGTTTGAATAAACCTCTTGTATTTGCATTGATATGGTCTCCATAGTTTACTTCAGTTGCCTCTCAGGTGATTAGGCTCCTGCTGAGCCTATCAGGCTCCTGCCAGGCCTAATAGAAGCAGACAGACTCAGAAACAAATTGCTTCCACTTGAGTTTTTCACAATACAATTAGAATAATCCATCAGATTACCTGAGTTATAGTGAAACTTAGAAAACTGATGACATTTTTGAGAGAACGACGTATAATCCACCTGAGCTGATGGCAGAAGGGGGTGACACAAAAGACCTCCAAGGCTGAGATCATCTGCACCTGCTGCTCCCCCAGGACTCCATCCAGTTCTGTTTTTGTTTCACTGTAGAAGGAGGACTCGATATACGCACTGGCTAATTCTTGTGTGACTTGATGTTCTGTCTCTAAAAACTCTTCATGTTCATCAGCTTTGGGGAAAAAGCAGATAAAGATAAGAAACCGTTAGCAGACAATAATTTACCTTTTCATAAATAACCCGTAAATTATCTATGGATTTTCTTTGAGACAAAGTCTATTGTAACCCAGACTAGCCTCAAAGTTCTATGTAGCAAAGACTTGCCAAGAGCCATTGTCTCGAGGAAGTTCAGTAAGCACGGGCTTTCTGGAAGGTAGTCCAGTGTTCTACAAGGTCTGTACTGAGATTCACCCTCACAATTGTTGCCAGCTGCTGACATCCATTCTTCCTTTCTGTGTTGCTATATCTCGAAAAACTCTGGCATGGTGTGAACCCTCACTTTCTGGGTATTTGCCCACTCTGATTGAACACACCTGCTATGGCATCTTTACCAATGTTCAGATGAACTAATTCCTGATTATGGAATTCCTGACTTGAACTGAAACAACTTTAGAATTTAAGAAGTTAAATAGTCAATAGAAAGTTTGCAGCTGCAGTAAATACTTCTGTGAACTTCTAGATGCCTCACTAGGACACAGGCTTGTGGCTTCAGATAAGCATTCATTCTAGAGATGTCAGGAATCCTGGTCTACACTATAAATATAGGCAAGTTGGTGTGATCTTCTCCTGAACCCAAAATGTAATAGGACTACCAAGAAATGTCTAAATTAAGTACAAACCTTAGTGTCAAAAGTTACAAACTGTTTAGTTGTAATTCCTTATACCTCTTCAGCTTATGGTGTAAAACGCTGTCATTCTAAATTCACTTTTTCTTTTGAGATGTAAAACTAGATGAAGAAATGTTTACCTTAGTACCAAAACAAGCAACCACTAAAAGCCTTCCGGCCATAATGGTTTTGTCTGTGTCTGTAATAAACCCTTTTGACTATGAGGTAATTCTCTCTCTGAGGTACACAGCTTTTGCTCAGGGTATAAGAGGTGTAACCAGGACAATAAAGTTTGTTTCCTCATCCATTGAATGTGCATGTGTGTGTGGCCAATTTTCTGTCTCTCTCTTATTTCTTATTGCCCTGTAGACCCAGAGATAAGTTAACAGACTCAGGGCTCCACCATCAGCAGGCATACTTTACCCAAGAGGCCTATCTACATATCAAAGATGGCCTTTTACAGTTCCCTGCAGTTGCTGGCTAGAAGCCTCTTACTGCTTACTCTCCTACTCTTACTAGCTTTTTGCAGCCCTGACTGAAGGAATAAAGTGGTCAGCTTAGGCTTTCCTGTCAGTAGCAGACCAGTCTCCCTCCCTCTTCTATCCTTACTGACTGGCTCCTGAGGTCTCCAACTTTAAGAGGCTTTTGAATCTAGATATAGAGCATGAGACAGAGATGTCAGTCACAGACCGACACCCAAAAAGAGAAACAGGTAACAGTCACAGGTGTGACTGACCCCAAATGGCCAATGCTGCTTCCACATGCCACAGTGCTCCCCTCCCCCACCCCTGACTCATCAAACCTGGACTTTCACAAAGGTTGGCCTTGGACTTCCCCTGGCCTCCTGTTTCTATGTGGCAAGTGCTTTGATTGCAGGCAGACACCTTCACAGGTATGCAGTGCCAGGATCCAAACTCAAGGCTTTGTGCTCACTAGGCAAGCATTCTCTGGCTGAGCTAAGTCCTCAGCCCAACAAGTTTTGAGAGTAAAAACGTTGCTGCTGTGTAATTCCTTCGCACATAAGAAAAGCATCCTTAACTGACCTGGCTAATGTCATTATCCCAGGGATACAGCAACCTGAAGGCCTTTTCCCTTCTGGATCCCAAGTCTTCACATTGGCTTTGTTCCCATGTGGATCTATGCTTCTTAATATAAAGGTTTGGTGCCTGCTTTCTGCCACATGTAAATGTATATGCGAATGTATAAAGTGCCAAGTTTCTTTCTTTTTTTTTTTTTTTAAAGCTGTAGAGTGTTAGTGTGTCACAGACCTTTTGTCCCACATCTTTACTTGCAAATGTTGATGACAATGAGTCTCTGGTCTGTGTTGAGGCCTCTGGGTCCTGCTACACTATCAACACTGGACCCTCACAGGCAGCTCTGGCATGTCCAGTTGTCCTGAGTCATGGAGATCCTGCAGTTCTGGATCTGCAGGGCTGGCTCCTTCACACGCTCCAGCAGTTCACATATGGGTACATGTTGGGGTGGGCCAACTCAAACCCTGGATCTGGGCCTAGGTGGTAGCTGAGCTGGTCAGTCTGCCAGCTCCTCCATACCCCCACCACCAGGGGGAGCTCTCCAGCACTGCCCTGGCTAGCTCCCCCAATGCTACAGCTGCAAGAGCCAGGGTCAGCTCTCCTGCTCTCCTGGCCTTGGCAGGCTCACCTGCTCCCCCACCACCAGGGTCAGCTCTCAGGACCAGGCTCTCACCCACCAATCACTAACCAGGAAAATGCCCTACATGCTTCTGTATAACCCCATCTTATAGATCCATTTTCTTAACTGAGTTTCCCTCCTCTCAGATGACTTCAGCTTGGGTCAAGTTGACATAAAACTAGCCACCACACTCTGCAATGCCTGTCCTTGTGAGGTGAGGTAGGAAGAACATACATTCAAGGTCAGGCTGGCTACATGAGCAAATCCTACCTAAAACAATAGAAAGAACAATATGACAGACAGTGAGTTTGTCACTGACAGTGAGCATTTACTTTCTAATAGGAATTTCCCTTTTGACAATATCATATAAATGTTCTCTCATGAATTAAATAAAAACCACCCAGCACTAACACCAAGCAAAGTCTATTAGCTAATTTTAGGATATTGAATGAACATAAAATTACTATATTCTAACGAACCACATTGTTGCATTTTAGTGAAAGGAGTTAGGCAAAAATCTGTGACTTTAGAAGACCCACATACCTTCATGGCAGG
>NW_026589888.1:0-4251 GCF_907164565.1 Psammomys obesus | reverse complement strand
AGGCAAAAATCTGTGACTTTAGAAGACCCACATACCTTCATGGCAGGCAAAAATCTGTGACTTTAGAAGACCCACATACCTTCATGGCCATCCTCCTCTGTGTGGACTATGGCAGAGACACCTCTAATAATGTAGTCCAGGAAGAAGTCTAAAGGGTCTCTGTGGAAGTCATCTGTGTAACCTAAAAAGGAGGCAGCCAAAGAGCACACACCTGAGGACCCTCTTTCAGAGAGTGGGGGAGGGGAAGGAAGACAGAATAACTTCTTCTTCTTCTTCTTCTTCTTCTTCTTCTTCTTCTTCTTCTTCCTGCTCTCCCCATCGCTAATTGATCCTTTGATATTTTATACACTCACAGTGGTTCAGCAATCTCAGTTTCCTGCCATATATATATGTATATATATATACATATATTTGCACATATATAATCATGTACATATACATATGTGAATACATATATATGCTATATGTATAGTATATATACCTATGTGATCTCTTTCTGTGAAACAATCATTTGAATGTGGCCTAAATATTTATAAGAAACTATAAACTCACAAATGTTTGGACATTTTTAAATGACAAAGATTAACCAAAAACAAATAAAGAGTACTGGACAACATATATTTAAACCTATATTTGGAGTAAAAGAAAACCCTCCATAACTGTATTCATTTGCTAAAAGATGAAGCTGACTGCATGAACATTGAAAAATGTTTCATCATCCCATCTAACTCTAAAGAAAACAGGGAGATAAAAATATGCAGCCAGACTTAAGTCTCTCTAGCCCCAAGTACAGCCAGAACCTGAAATGTAAAGGTACCACTAAGTAAGTGATCTCCCACTTCTCAGCTTCAGATCACACCCTAGGGGAAAACAGAAAATCACCATCTACATGAACAAGAACACAATGATGCTGGACCTTCCCAACACTGCTCCAATGATGGATAACTGCCCCTGAGGCCAGCATGTCAGCTAAGAGGGTCACCACAACTGGAAAGAAGAACACTGGGTTCAGTAGAAATGCTCAAACACAGGCATGGATACAGGACAGGAGAAAGACAGGAAACCTTACAACAAGCCAGTACTGTAAAACTGACCAAAGTCCTGTCACCAAATCAACCAAAGGTATCTACAGTGGAGAAACCCACACACAGTGAGTGTGCACTGGGTCAGACAGCAGCCCTGATGACCCTGTTCTCTACACAGACCCTGTGGATGAAGGAGCTCTCAGAGCAGAGCCAACCAGACCTTGGGATTTGAAGTACTCCAAAGCACTCTTCACAGGCCCGTGAAACATGACTTTTCCTGAGGCCACTAAGGTGAGGCTGTCGAACAGTGTGAAGATAGAGTACGGAGGCTGCCTGATGGAGAAGATGATTATCCGTCCCCTCTTCGACATCCTAAGTTCAAAGAGGGAAACATCTAAGTCACTGGACATCTGGACCTTGAAATTCTCAACAAAATATTTTGTTTCTGAAGTTATTTTCCTTGTTCCCATTTCAGCTTGAATTTCCCTAATAAACATCCCATCTCACTTGATTTATGCACCTGAGAGAGAAACCAAGCTCCAAGCTTCAATTTAAAAAACAAGGATTCTTAAAGTGTGAGCTGTTAGTGGTCCAGAGTCCACATGAGTTTGATTGACAGCATAGATCCCTGGGCAGAATGGATCTCAGACTGTGAACTGGATCACTAACAGGCAGCCCAGGTGATCTGCAGGCTCACTCAAGCCTGAGAACCAATGACAGAGCAAACATTAAAACTGTGACTCAATTCCCCCTGGTCACAGAGAGTTTCTCCATCTTGAGGAACTGGTTTTCATTATTCTGATAGTGTGATTCACATGACTAACCACTTGATCTCCCTGCTGAAGGCATCAGCTATAACCTCATCTTAACTTTAATGTGATCAGCATAGTCAATTGTAATATAATTTCCCCTTTCTGAGGATGTGCCTCAAAAGGCCAAGCAACAGGCCAAGGAGTCACAGCTAGTGAGGGGCAAAGCTGGGATTTGATCACTGGTTTAATTCCATTGCAGGGAAAACTGAAGCACAGTTTCAGAGAATCATATATTCTGGTAGGAAAACCAATAGCCAAAATAGTGTTTAAAACTGCTATTGAACAATTTCACAAAAGCTGGGTATGGTGGCATATCTGTATACTCCCGGCAACCAGGAAGATAGCCTAGATCACATAAGACTCTGTTTCAAAGAGAGAGAGAAAGTAAGAAAGGAAGGAAGGAAGGAGGGAAAAAAGAAAAAAAGAAAGCAAGAAGGACAGGAAGGGAGCTTCCTCTTCAAAGGAAGGAAGAAGAGAGGGAAGAAGGAAAGGAGGAAAAGGAAAAACGAGACTAAAAATCTGTGAATGGCAGTGTGTATCTTGAATTCCAGGATTTAGAAAGAAAATTAGCCCAGCCTGTCTCCACAGCAAAATAATTAATCCACAAAACTTGAGGAAAAGGCTCTCCTAAGCAGATGCTATGAGGTAGCTGTCTGTCTAGAGGAAGACTGCCTCAAAGACAACCAGGCCACAGAGGAACAGCAACACAGGGTGGGTCAGAATTACACCAGGATTCCCTGTAAGCAAAGGAGACACACATACCATGGGAAGGTAACACAGAGCGCCACCATCTAGGAAGAAAGAGAACAGCTGCACACAGCAGGAAGTACAAATGTCCCTCCAGAAGCTACTGGAGCTCACTGCGACAGGTGATGGAGCACCCCTGTATATGCTCGAGAAAGGGAGGATCAGGGTGAAGAGGAGACAGGGGAGACGGAAGTAATAAAAAGAGAAGTAGGAGGAGAAAGAGAAACAGTTGGTGAGCAATTAAGTTGATCAAAGAGACCACTAGAAGGGCAAAGTGCAGCAGGAAAGCCAGAACATTAGGCAGATGGAGGCAGAGCAGAGGGGGTTAGAGCCTTCCTCAAAGCAAGGCCCAGGACGGCCCTGAGTGGCATCAGGACCTCCTCTCACAGCTGTGCTTCGCAACCCTGGCCGTCCTCACAACAGAGACAGAGAAGGTGATGTTTTTTAAAGGAAAGTAAAATTTTATCTTAAAAATGAATGTTAAACTATACGTATTTGCTGTACTTTATGTGTTTGGGTGTTTGCCTGAATGTATGTCTGAGCACCACATGTGTTCCTGTGCACATGGAGGTGACAAGTATGAATTAGATTCCCTGGAACTGTGGAACAGATGCTGTGAGCCTCCATGCAGGTGCTGGGATTGAACCTGAGTCCTCTGGAAGAGCAGCCAGTGCTATGAACTGCTCACCCATCTCTCTAACTCTAGTCAGAATTTTCTTTAAAATGTTTATTTGAAAAATATTTATCCTACTTGAAGGAATGAATAGGACTGAAATATATTGTGTGAAATTCTTAAAAAAACAGATAAAAACATAAAAATCCCTCACAGAGAAGGGCCTTCTATTAGCTCCAGGATTGATTTACTACTTGGAAAAATGAGGAATCACATGTTTCAGCCCTTTGTGCAAAATGGGAGCTGAGGAGAGAAACCATATAGAATGCTATGTCTGTTTGGAAAGTTATTAAAACAAGAGCAGAAGTTACCAGCTCACATTGAAGCTAGATGGTAGAGACAAGATGAGGAGCAGAATAAGGGCTTAATAGATGACTGTTCTCCCTGATAGACGATCAATAAATATGAAAATAAGAAATTGTAATTTTATATCATAGAATCCAGCAATCACCAGCATGATAAGATGGCCAAGATTCATGTAGGCAAGCGGGATGGCTCAGTGGATAAAGACGCTTGCTGCCAAGTGTGAAGACTGGAGTTCAGTCCCCAGAACCCACTCGGTGGAAGGAGAAACACTCCCTAAGCTGTCCTCTGATCTGTACATTCATGGTATACACATGTGGACAGAAACATATGCACACACACACAGACACACACACACACACAGACACACACACACACAATCAATGTGAAAACTTTTTAAAAATATTCCTACCATGAATTTTTTAAAATTTTTTATTAATTACACTTTATTCATTTTGTATCCCCCCAAAGGCCCTCCCTGCTCCCCTCCCGATCCCACCCTCCCTCCCCCTTCTGCATGCATGCCCCTCCCCAATTCCACTTATAGGAGAGGTTCTCTCCTTTCTGATCTTAGTCTATCAGTTCTCACCAAAATTTTTAAAAATATTCCTATACATTTCCAGCTGTGTTGGAGACCAAGGGGAACACAGCATGTCAGGGCCTGAGTCTGCTCCTAGAACACTGGGATAAA
>NW_026589887.1:3965-6348 GCF_907164565.1 Psammomys obesus | reverse complement strand
CTATACACAAATAAAAAAGCTTGCTTTAATTAATTTGGTCATGATGATTTGAGTAGGTAGTATTTTTTCTCCCATCTTTGAGATTAACAGACCAAGATAGAGCAAGAGGGAGGCGGAAGTTAGGGAGGGAGGGAGGGAGGAAGAGAGAGACAGAAAGACAGAGAGAGAGAGAAAGAGAGAGATAACAATGTAACCAACCTTACCATGCCTTGGATTTCCCATGAAATTAGTTTTTATAATCTAAGCTAAATGCACAGTTTTAAAAAATTTTTTTATATTTATATTTTTAATTTTATTTTTTCACAATTTATTCATTATATATCCTGATTGAAGTCCCCCCTCAACTCCCCCCAGTCCCACCCTCCCTCACTCTTCTCCCCATCCCCTCCCCCTAGTCCACTGAAAGGGGGAGTTCTCTACTATTGCCATCTGCCCATAGCTTGTCAAGTCTCATCAGGACTGCCTGAATCTTCTTCCTCCCTGGCCTGGCAAGGCCATGTCATCAGTGGTGAGTGATGAGAGAGCAGTCAACTGAGTTCATGATAGAGGCCGTCACTGCTCCCCTCACTCAGAGATCCACATAGAGACTGAGCTGCCAATCTGCCACATCTGAGCAGGGGGTCTAGGTCCCCTTCATGCATGGTCCTCAGCTGGTGCATTAGTCTCTGCAGGACTCCCTGGGTTCAGAACCATGTCCCTGTATTCCCACTCCTCTCTTCTTCTGTAAGACTCCCTATGCTCTGACCAAAGTTTGGCCATGAGTCTCAGCATCTGCTTTGACCCCTGTTGGGTGGATCCTTTCAGAGGACCCTCTATTTTAAAGATTTAGGTATTTTTTAAATACAGTACTCTGCCTGCAAGTATGCTTACACACCAGAAGAGGGCACCAGATCTCATTATAAACGCTTAGGAGCCACCATGTGGTTGCTAGTAATTGAACTCAGGTCCTTTGGAAGAGCAGACAGTGCTCTAAACCTCTGAGCCATCTCTCCAGTCCTAAATGCACAGTTTTCATCTTAAATTGTATAGTCTTTCATGCCTATGACCGAGAATAATGTATGTGCATGTTATGGCAACTGTTTGGCCAGAGGTTTGGGGACAAAAGCAAGATGGCCTGGACCAAGAGGTTCCCGCCCCTTCTCTTCTGACCCGGAGCCCACATTTTCAGAAGTCCTGGAAAGATAATGAAGAAAGCCAGATCTCAGTTGCGGATTCTGAAGTGATCACTGGGCCTAAGTCCCACCTATGGGGCCCTGAACTCAGAAATGAGGCTTCCAGTAACTCCCCATCATGTCCCTGTATCTCCCCATCATGTCCCACCTCTCCCTAATGCCCCTTTAAGAAGCCCCTATCCCACCCCAGCCTTGCAGCTTCACTGAACCCCTCCTCAGAGAGCAGGGAACCCACCTCAGAGCTGCCCCAAGATAAACCTGCCTTTTTTGCTTTAAATTCTGCTCAATTCAATTGAGTATATCGGTGGAGAAGTCATTCAGTAATCATTTGCTGAAAATAGTCAAAAGGTGGAAAGCAAACTTCAACACCACCAGCAAACTAATAAATGCTGGAGCAACTGTGCGTACAGGCTGATAATACCTGTTTGCAGTTTTCTTTGCCGTTCTGGCTAAGTCAAGGTCAATACATAACTTCTCTTGTAAAATTCTATTAAAGATCACTGTAAAAACATTTATCCCTTATTCTTTTCCCACACCATCTTTTCTGTGTTGTTCAATAAATCCGGAGCAAAGTCCTTTGTTATGAACAGGCACAACAGACACAGTTGCGTGACAAATATCACAGACGTGCACACACACAGACACACACAGACACACACAGACACACACATACATACACACAAACACACCAGACAATAGGCACAGACACAACAGGCAACAGAAACAGATAGATCAAATATACCCAACAAGCAGGCCAATAGCCACAAAGTATAAACTAGGAAGAGAAGTGGAGAATTTAAATTTGGTCCCACCCTTGATTAAGGTAATTCAAGAGGAAGTTTCTTTTCATTTCTTAATGCAGTACCTATGCACTTTGCTAACCCCTCTGTGGCTTACTTAAGGCACAAATTAGCACAATTTAGTGCCTTCTCTGACATTATCTTTTTTTTTTGATACCAGAAATCTTTGTTTATATTTATTTTTTATTATCATTTATTACAATTTAATAAATTTGTATCCAGGCTGTGGCCTCCTTCCTCATTTCCTCCTCATCCCACCCTCCCTCCCTCTTCTTCCCCTATGCCTTCCCCTAGTCCACTTAGAGGCAATGTCTTCCTCCCCTTCTATTTGACCTATCAGGTCTCATCAGGACTGGTTGCATTTTCTTTCTCTGTGGCCTGGCATCTGACATTATCTTTAATGTGTTGACC
>NW_026589887.1:0-3955 GCF_907164565.1 Psammomys obesus | reverse complement strand
AGTACTGAAGCATACAGGTCTAGTACAGTAAAACATGAAGAAAAGAGAACAGGAAAGGCTTTGTATCAGGGGACGAAGGAGGGGAGAATGCAGGTTATAGACATGAGATACGAAAGAAGATAGAAAGATAGTTATTTATCTAGTCCTAGTTTTGTCATGATGCCTTAGTTAGGGTTTCTGTTGCTGTGATCAAATACCATGATCATAAGCAACCTGGACAGAAAATAGTTTATTTCATTTCCATTTGCATATCTCAGTCCATCATCAAAGGACATTGGGGCAAGAATTCAAATAGGGCATGAAACTGGAGCCGAGAGCTTATGCAGAGGCCATGGAGGAGTGCTGCTTACTGGATTGCTCCTTATGGTTTGCTCATGCTGTTTCCATACAGAACCCAAGACCGTGAGCCCAGGGGTGGTACCACCCACTAGGAGCTGGGGACTCCTACACCAAACATCAGTCAAGGAAATGCGCCACAGGCCAGACCAATGGGGACATCTCCTCAGTTGAGGCTCCCTCTTCAAAACAACTCTAGTTTGTATCAAATTCACATTAAATCAACCAACACACATTAGTATTTCTAGGATAAGTGGATGAAATATATTTGCTACTGAAAGTATAAGATTTACTGTGCTGCTTCCCAGCTTTCCTTTCGGATGATAATTCTGATTGTAAGTTCATTAAGTTGTGTACACCTTGGGATTAGTTAATTCTGGTGTGTGTTTTTAATTGCAAGTATTTTTATGCTAAAATTTCATTTACAAAAATGGAAATTGGTGGAATCCATGATTGTCTCAATTCAAAATTGGAATCTTGATGAAATATTCTCTTCAGTCAGTGAATTGTAAGGGTCTGATACTCTTTTTCAGCACTATCTTTGGAAGACAGTTGTTGTATTCTAAAATCGATCAGGTTGTATTTCCTGTGATCTCCTGGTTAATGAACTGGTGACTGTCCTGTCTGACCTCTTACAATGATCTTTCCAGAACACTATATGCCCCAGGCAAGTACCCAATTTTTCCTCCCACATTCAGGTTTTATAGGTTTGTGAGAAGATCACTGTGTCATTTAATGTCGGGTCCATTTTAGCTTTTATTTAGAAGAACACAGACAATAGTTGCGCAAAACTCCAATATTTCCAAGAAATTTGTTTCTTTGACAAACACCTGGAATGAATGACTTTGTAAGCCTTAGGCAAGCCTGCTAAGTTGCAGAGAGAAAGCACCTACTGTAGTGGAAGTTTTGTTTTCTTTAAAAGCTCAGTTATATTATGTAAATATGTTTTTTTGTTTTAATCCCAAGAATGGGATATGAGGCTGTCTTAATTTATCTATAGCTGATAATTGCCTCCTGTGGCTAGAAGAGGGATGTGGTCTTTGCCAGTTGCAGTTAATGGAGTTCTGAGGACTTAAAGAGGGTGTAAATATGAGAGCTAGAGAGAGCCAAAAACTCCGAGAAAGATGAAGGCTTTTGCTCCTTGTGCAGTTGCTGATTTATCCTTCTGCTGTATTTGCTGTTGCTGGTTTCCTGGACTGCTAAATATCCTGACAACTGAAATTAGTATTGCCTCAAAGAAAACAGAGACCTTAACCAAGTTTAAGTAGCCAAAGAGAACTCTATCCCCTCTCCCTACTAACCTTCCTTCTCTCCTACCTAGAGTTGGAGTGTTGGAAGGTATTCATATAAGGGATGGAGAATGGAGGTAGAGGCATAAGAAACTAATAAAATGGATTTTTTTTTAAACTCTGTTTCTTAGGACCAGTCCTCAAAGTTCAGAGCATTGCTACCATTACGAAGGAGGAACTGCCTGGATAGTTCTATTTGTTGGCTAGCCATGAGGCCATCCTGGACTCTAACACTTGCTGATCTCAAACAAAAATAACCCCTTTCAACTAAAGGGTTTCTGAAAAGGAACACATAAAGACTCTTGGATCCAGATCCTCATGTATCTCTAACAAATCTTTTGGCACTAGAATGAATATTCTGCAGTGAGGCTGTTCCAGTCTCTTTAATGCCAGGAAAAGCTGTTTCAGAACTGTAGTGAATCAATGGTTACACAATTCCATGATCTACAAGTCTTATTTTCTGAGAGAAACATGGGGACATTAATTCCAAAACAGTCTTCCAACATACAGCTATTCTAGCTTTCCCAGACTTTCTCAATGAAATGAACAGGACTGTGGTAGTCCACATTCTGCCCAGGATCACACGACCTTTGTAACCTTGGTGGTCCATTGGTTCCCTCATAATGCCCATCACTTTCTGGCCTTAATTTTTAAAGATCCTTGAAATTACATGTATTTCTTGAAATTACATGTATTTCTTGAGTTTGGGTGCATCCAAACTCAAGCAGGGGCTACCTTTTGCTCCATGAGTGATTAAAGGCCCTGTAGGTAAGAGTATACATCAATGCCTGTCATGGATTAAACATGATGCCCACTCCCACCCTCTGTAAGTGTCTTGTGTTGAGAGTTTGGTCCCAAGTTGGTGTTGCTCTATGAAGAAGTTCTGAAAACTTGGGAGAAGTCTACTGAAGGAACTATGTTACTGGGGTAGGTCATTGGAGTGACATTATCCATGGCTCCCTTTCTCTTATATTGTCACTACTTCCTGCCTGCCATGAGGTGTCGTTCCTTTACCTCATAATCCTGCTGTCATGGTGTCATGCTTTACCATGGATCCAGAAACACAGAGCTGTCCATAGTCAAAGAAAAACTTCTGAAACTGTGAGACAAAGCACACACTTCCTCTGATAAGATGCTTCTGTAAGATACTTGTTAACTGCAACGCAAAAGTAACATACCACTCCGATGTACCATGACCACCACAATTCTGTGGGGGTGGGTAGGGGGTGTTTCACAATGACCATAGGGCCCTGAGAGCAGCTATTTATAACATCTGGTATCCTGGACCCAAAAACTAAGCTATGGTAAACAAAAAAGACCCTGCTAAATACTGAGCAGGCCAAATGAACCTCAGTGGAATTACTTACGTTTGCAAAATTTGAACCTCCAGTTGATACATTTTGGGGCTCCATGTCATGGAGTCTCTTGAGTGCTCCACCATGCTAGAATTCTGCTACTGCAGCTTGTATTCTGTCTCAGTCCTAGCTAATTCACAACGGAGTGTCCCCTGTACCTAGTGCACATGGTATACACTGGGACTACCTGACCATAGGTGGAACAAGAATACACCTGGGAGAAAACTCCTCCCTCTGATAAGGTTTTTTTTTTTTTCTAGAAAGTAGGTGCCACTATTCTCAAACTGTCACCAGAAATGATGGGTTTAAAGGTTAACTGATGTCAAGTCCTTGCTGCCAGGGAATAGTGATCTTTGCATATATACCAATGTCTAAAAACAGTGTCTAACAAGTCTAATCCAATGTCTAACAAGTCTCAGGGAAAAGCAGAAAAGGCACCAAAGTGGCCTTGATGTCAATATTCTATAATAGCATGCCTGGTGCTACTTATTCACCACCAACAGTCCTATATCTGGGCTGCCACTAGGAGACCTAGAACATAGAGGGCTGCTATTGCCTATAGGTAGACACCCAAGCACACAGGGCACTCTCTAAAATCTCTTCAATATTCCTATGGATCTTTTCAGCGTGCACCAGTCTGGTTGTGCCCACTGACTTATGGCTTGTATCTAGGGCCTGGATTTCCTGACTAATTGCTAGCCCACCTGCACAATACTATGCCCACAGTATCCCTGTCTATAATGTACAGCTATTCCCTTAGGGCAGGGCAATGTAGGCTTAGATTTTTTGCTGAACCTACTCTACTTAGGGCTCTTAAGCACCTTTACCTCCATTCCAACCCCCTGAAACATTAGGAAAAAGGGCTGTAGACCTCTTTTATCTACTTCCTGTGGATAAGGGTTGAAGGGCCTTTAGGGGATTACCAGACTCAGTCCTCAGGATACCCGCAGTGCAGGCCAAAAGCCAACACCGAGC
>NW_026589886.1:0-10926 GCF_907164565.1 Psammomys obesus | reverse complement strand
CTGTGGCCCCGTAATATGGGCTTTAGTCCCTTCAAAATGAATCTGCGCTTTAAGTTTCATTAATAGGTCTCTTCCAAGCAAAGGGTAAGGGCAATCAGGTACATGCAGAAAGGAATGGGTCACCTTACCAGTAGCAAGCAGTACCTTTCTTTCGGTGGTCCAGCAGCACTTCTTCCCTCCAGTAGCTCCCTGAACCCATGCTGACTTATCAGACAGGGGTCCTGGAGACGTGGTGAGCACTGAGTGTTGAGCTCCGGTGTCCACCAAGAAGGTGACGGGTTGGCCCCCCATGTTAAGGGTTATCCTGGGTTCAGGGGGGGCTCCTGACTCCGACCTCCCTAATCCTCGAGATTGAGTAGGGCAGTTTGAGGCCGGAGTTTGCGTGGCCCCTTTGGCTTTTTCGGACAGTTTTGGACCCAATGACCTTTTTCTTTACAGTAAGCACATTGATCTTTATCCAGCGGGAAGTTTCTTCGACCTCCCAGGTCCTGTCTATTCTGCCTCTGACCTGTCACTACGGTGGCCAACAACTTACTGAATTCCCTGTTTCTCTTACGTTCTCTCACATTCTCTCTCTCCTCTGCTTCTTTCTTCAGTCTCTCATCTCTCTCTTCCTGTGTCTCTCTCTTGTTAAAAATCCGTTCTGCCTCCTTCAGCAAATCCTGCACTGAACACTCTCTCAAGTTTTCTAGTCTCTCTAACTTCCTTCTGATATCTGGGGCAGATTGCCAGATGAAAGACATGGCCACGTTAGTCGCCTGATCTGGGCTCTCTGGATCATAGGGAGTGTACATACGGTATGCCTCTTTAAGTCGCTCTAAGAAAGCGGAAGGGGACTCCTCAGACGTTTGAGTCACCAACTTAACCTGGGCCAAATTGGTAGGGCGCCTTGCAGCCCCTCAGAAACCCGCTATAAGCAACTGGCGGTAGAGACGTAGGTGTTCCCTACGGCGTTCGGTGGAGAAATCCCAGTTGGGCCGTTCCAAGGGGACGGCAGTGTCAATCCGGTCGGGTAGTTGGGTAGGTTGTCCATCATCTCCTGGAACATTTTTGCGGGCCTCTAAGATGACTCACTGTTTCTCCTCTGTGGTCAGCAGCACCTGGAGCAGCTGCTGGCAATCATCCCAGGTAGGCTGGTGGGTCACTAGAATGGACTCGATAAGGGCTGTTAACCTAGAAGGGTCCTCTGAAAAAGGGGGATTGTTATTTTTCCAATTATATAGGTCAGACGCGGAGAAGGGCCAGTATTGGAGTTGGCGGTCTGGCCCCATCCGCAACAGAAATGCCTGAGAGGAGGGATCAGGAGTTATTTCCCGACGCCCCCTCAGTCGCCCTGCTACCGGGGACGAGGGGGGTTCTTCTTGGGGTTCCCGTCTTGCAGCCGCCCCCTCTGGTTCCTCTACAGGTACAGGGTCTGGGTTTCCGTATGGAGGAGGTTGTTCAGTTAGGAGGTCCAGAAGGGGACCATCATCTGCCGGCAGCACTGGGGGTGTCTTCTTTTGCCCAGAGGTCTCCTTTGGATCCAACTTCATACGAACCGGAAAAAGTGTAGAGTTAGCCGGGGCTGGAACTAGTGGAGGAGAAAGAAAAGGGGCGGACGGGGTGGACCTCGGCCAAGGGGGAAGGAAAGGTTTTACCCATGGTGGGGGATTCCTGACCAGAGATTCCCATGTGATGATATAGGGAATCTGGTTAGGATGTCCATGGGGTCCAGGATCCATGACTTTGACTTTAACCTGTAAAATAACTTCTAAGTTAAAAGTGCCATCTTGTGGCCAGCCCACGTCAAAGGTGGGCCACTCCGATGAACAGAAGGTGTCCCATTTCCCTTTACGCACATCCACCGAGAGGTTGTGGGCGATATCACGGACTTCCTTGAAATGCTGTAAAGTTAAACTTTTGGGGGTGGTGACAGTTTGTCCCATGTTTTCAGCTAGATAGAAAACACTTACTATACTTATAACAAAAATTAGACAGACAAAACACAACACAAGCCGCGCGGCACGAGATCGGCGCAAAACTGAAAGCAAAAATTCAGATGGAGACTGTGTTGGAGATCTGGTTTCTCCGTCTCCCAAATGGAGCACGTAGCCTTCGGTTAGGGGCGAAGCCCCAAAAAGCCCGAGTCGGCTCGTACTTCCAGTCAGACGGGGAGCCAAGCTGGCCCCCACTCAGATGAGAGTCAGTGGGACCGAACCCACTCAAACTCTCTCAGACACCTCTGGGATGTCTCCCAAAGGTTGCAGAAGAGAAGTCTGAGCCCGTCAGCTCCTTCTGATTTCCGCCTGATTCAGATGACCTGATCAAGTCTCAGATTGCACACTAGACAGACACAGAAACGCACGACAAAATGACGGCTACACACAACAGAAAAGACGGCTGGCCAGCTTACCTCCCGAGGGTGGCTCGGTGGTCCCTGGGTGGGGGTCTCAAATCCCGGACGAGCCCCCACATGAAAGACCCCCAGAGGATATCTTTCGTCTGAGAGACCCCCTCCCAAGGATCAGCGAGTCCAGGCGTTCGGATGCAAACAGCAAGAGGCTTTATTGGATACACGGGTACCCGGGCGGAAAGCCACTCAGATGACTTTACGCTTTTTCCGGGTGGAAAACTGGTTTTTTTTATAGGGTTAGAGCAGAAGCACTGATACAGAAGCGAGAAGCATAGTTACAGGGAGCTGATTGGCTCTTTCACATGAAACCATAACATGAATCAGGGTTGGCAGGGACACCAGAATTCCAGGAACTGGGTGGTCAAAACAATTATGACGACCTTGACTAGTGCCGCCATATGTTGCTTTTCCCAGGACTCCTATCTCAGCCGGACCACCTGTCAGATATCCCATGAGGGTGGTCAGGACAAAGTTGTTTTTGGCTCAGTTGGGGCAGCCTTGACTGCAGATATCTTGAGGGGGGTGAATTAGCTGGATTTCTCAGAGTAATTTTTAGTTTCCATCCGGCCTTTACTATTTTTCTCAGAACTGTGGTAAACCACAAAATGGCATGGCATTAGCTATGGTTAACTCTGTTTAACTCAGGGTGATATGGGGTCTTTCATTCCCCCATTTCTTTGCTAACTTAGAATGGAATCTTTCATTCTAGGGCCTCGGGGCAAGTACTTTCTGTTTCCCGCTGTCAGAGTTGATGATACTGTTGGGTCAGTACCAACGCTTGTATGACAGAGAGCCGATCTTTTATGAACTGGACCAGCCAATTTAGAATACAAGGCCCAAATAACAGAATCAAGAGAATTATGATCAGGGGGCCCATGAGGGAGGAAATGAGGGTGGTGAGCCAGGGGGCTTTATTGAACCAACTTTCATACCAACTCTGTCCCTCCTTGAAGAGTTTCTCTCTCTGGCTAAGTCTTTCTCTGAGCTTGGCCATATTATCTCTTACTAAGCCGGTATGGTCGGCATAAAAGCAACATTCTTCTCTTAAGGCTGCACATAATCCCCCTTCTTGTAAGAAGAGGATATCTAGCCCCCTTCGATTCTGTAAGACCACTTCTGACAGAGAGGTTAAGGATTTTTCTAGGGCACTTACTGATTCTTCCAATGCCTGTAAGTCGGTATGCATAGCCTGCTGTAGCTGTTGGAATTGATTAGTTGCTGTCAAGGCAGTGGCCCCAGTCCCAATTCCGGCGGCAATGCCTCCTACTGTTAGCCCTCCTAGCATTATTGCTAAAGTTAAAGACACGGGTTCCCTATGATACCGAATTCTTTCTTCAAAGTGTCTGTAGATATAGTCCGGTTTGTGATAGACTATCTTAGGCCATAATTCAATAAGGACACAAAAGTCAGAACCAGCATTCCAGCCTATAGCTGATATGCAGGGGGTTAGGCTGGTATTACATGCCCAATAGGTACCATTGAGACCAGTCAGGTAGTAATTTCCGGTATCAATATTGGCAGTAGAATCACAAAGTTGCTGATAAGCCACAGGTATCTTTCCGACACAAAGCCCCTGCCCGGACACTTCAGACAGAGTCAATCTATGTTGGGCAGAGGGATAGCAGCTCGCTGGAGGGCTTGTATGGTTAGAAAAGTTACCCATTACGGCCAATCCTTCATAATAGGGTGGAGTTGAAACCAGGCATAACCAGCATTCTTGGGTCTGATCAGGATTGGAGTGGTTTAGCACCTGATAAGCTCCTGTTATTAGATCTAGAAGTCTATCTCCTGATCCAGGCCTCTGGGGAGGCTGTATAGTAGGGTCTATGACAGTCAGGCTAGGGGAAGAAACAGAAGCATTTGGGGCCGTGGGCCATAGGGGTGGATGTTTTGGCTGAGAGGGTCTCTTCTGATCTGACAAGACCGGGTTGGGGCCCACAGATCTAGTAATAGGTAAGGCCTTTTTAAGCCTGATCCGAAAGGTGAGGCCTATGTCTTTTCGATCTTTATAAACCCGGAGGCCCCATCTAAATCCTTGTGAAGTCCAAATCTGGTGTTTGGCTTGTGGAGTAAATTGAATCAACAGGGGATTGCACCATCCTTTGGTTTTGCCCTGGGGATTAGATACCCCCAACGTGGTTTGTTGGAGAGGTGTATTAAGAGGGACGGATGTGGGATTCTTTCTTTTTACTGTAATATAGTCCCAGGAGGAGGAGGGCTTCCAGTGAGTGTCTCCTGAGGTTTCACATCCCCATGAGGCACAAAAATACTGATCTGTCCACCCACATTTATGATGGAGAGTTCTATTCCGATGTGTACCAGGACAGACATAAATTCCCCATACCCCACTGCCGGGGGGGCCCCGCAAAAGGGCCCTTCCAACTGAATTGATGCAGCTTGGATCAGTGGCCCGTCCTGGGGTTATCCGTTCAGGCACTCGGCCCCCAGGTGGAGGCCAAAAAATATCAGGAACTGCCCAGTCGGTATCTGCTCCAAGGGCAAGGGCACAGAGATCCACTTCTAAATCTGGCCAATGGGGCTGGGCCCCAATAGAGGAGCTTGTCATGACTATATCCCAGCTTGGTTTTTGATGACCCAAGTATAATTGTAAACCTGATGAGGGGAAGCATAAGTTATTTCTAGACTTTAAATTAGACACAAGCTTATTAGGGCTCCCCACAAGTCAATCTTATCTTTAAGGGATTTTGGGTGCGGTGAAGTTTCCATCTGGCTTTCGACTCCGGGTGGTCGGGCAGGAGTTCGGGATCGGCGGCCTTGACGTGAGAGGCGTGGACCCAGGTTGCGATGCCGTCTACCTTTAGGGCCGTGGGTGTCGTTAGTAGTACAGTGTAGGGTCCCTTCCAGCGCGGCTCTAGGTTCTTGGTCTGATGTCGTCGCACCCAGACCACGTCCCCGATGTGGAATTGTTGGGGTATCACAGGTTGATTTTGCTGTTCTTGGTATGCAGCTGCCAGTGGTTTCCAGACCTCCCGTTGTACGATTTGCAGTGCCTGTAAATGAGCTTGGAGAGAAGGTCGAGAGAAAGAGGCTATGTCAGGGTCAAGGAAGTGGGCAGCTGGCGGTGGGGCACCATAAAGGATTTCAAAAGGAGTGAGTCCATGAGGGCCAGGTGTATTTCGGGCCCGATACAGTGCTAAGGGGAGGAGGGTCACCCAATCCCTAACGCCAGTTGCAAGCGTCAATTTAGTTAAAGTCTCCTTAATAGTTCTATTCATTCGTTCTACCTGTCCTGAGCTTTGGGGACGATAAGCACAGTGTAATTTCCAATCAATCCCCAGTAGTGTGGCCACCGACTGACTTACCTGGGAGATGAATGCAGGGCCGTTGTCAGAGCCCAGTGCCTGTGGCATACCATACCTGGGGAAGATTTCTTCCAAAAGCTTTTTGGTGACGACTCTGGCAGTTTCATGTTTGGTAGGGTAGGCTTCTACCCATCCAGAGAAAGTGTCCACGAATACCAGCAGATACCGGTATCCATATAGTCCAGGCTTGACTTCTGTGAAATCAACTTCCAAATGGGTTCCGGGTCGGTGTCCCCGGACTCTAGCCCCAGGACACACCTTACTGTGTCCAGCATTTACTTGTGCACACACGGTACACCTTTCTGCCACTTGCCGTAGAATCTTGTCTTTCCCCAGCAGATGGTAGGTGTTTTCTTCTTTTTCAAGAAGGGCTTTCATTTTTCTGTAACTCAGGTGGGTCAGTTTATGGAGATAATCAACCAAGTAATAGGTCAAACGTTGGGGCCACACTAGTTTTTCCTCTAACGTCCATTTCTGCGTTTTAGGGTGGTAGGTAGCCCCCATTTCTTTTAGTAGGTTTTGGTCTTCCTGGCTATATTGAAAAATAGGTCCTTGATCTCGTGTAGGGGAGTCTATGATTGTTTCCTCTATTGTCAGGACTTGAGAAACCGTAGGGCTTTCCTGTTGAGCCACCCTGTGGGCAGTTTCATCTGCCAGGCGGTTACCTCGAGCCTCAGGGCTGTTCTCTTTTTGGTGGCCCGGACAGTGAATGATGCTCAACTTTAAGGGTAGGAACAACGCCTCGAGCAAGGCTAGTATTTCAGCCTTGTTTTTGATTTCTTTTCCCTCCGAGGTCAACAATCCCCTTCTTCGGTATATTTCCCCATGAATATGGGCCGTGGCAAAGGCATAGCGGCTATCGGTATAGACGTTAAGCTTCTTACCTTCTGCCATCTGGAGGGCTTGAGTCAGGGCGATGAGTTCAGCCCGCTGTGCTGAGGTGGTAAGGTCCTAGCCCAAATTACCTTAGTCTCAGTGGTGACCACAGCCCCTGCTCTTCGTTCTCCGTTGTCTAAAAAACTGCTCCCGTCTGTGTACCAGGTGAAGTCGGCGTCAGGGAGGGGCTGATCGGTCAAATCAGGCCGGGTGCCATGTACCTCTGCAAGTATCTGGAGACAGTCATGAGTTTCTGGACTCTCCGGTAGGGGAAGTAGTGATGCTGGATTGAGTGTTACCACAGAGCCAAAACGTACGCGGTCAGTGTCTAGTAGTAGAGACTGATAGTGGGTCATGCGGGCATTTGAAAGCCATTGGCCCGGAGGTTGTTTGACCAGGGCTTCCACTGCATGAGGAGCCAAAATTGTTATCGGTTGCCCCATTGTTAGCTTACTTGAGTCTTTGGTTAGGAGGGCAATTGCCGTGACCATCCTCAAACAGGGAGGCCACCCTAAAGCCACCGGGTCAAGTTTCTTGGACAGGTAGGCAATCGGGCGCCTCCATGGCCCCAGTCTTTGAGTCAGGACTCCTTTAGCATAGCCTTGTTTCTCATCAACAAATAGCTCAAAGGGCTTATTTAAGTCGGGAAGTCCCAATGCGGGGGAGGTTATTAAGGCCTCTTTGATAGCTGTGAAGGCCGTTTGTTGTTCATTCCCCCAGGTGAAAAGGGTACCTGGTTTGGTGAGTGGGTAGAGCGGTGCAGCCATTTCGGCAAATCCTGGAATCCAGAGCCGACAGAACCCAGCTGTTCCCAAGAACTCCCTCAACTGCTTTGGGCTTTTAGGCACTGGAATATTCAGGATTGTTTGTTTTCGTGCTCTTGTCAGCCATCTTTGACCATCCCTGATCTGATAGCCTAAGTAGGTGACTTGCCTCTGACATATTTGGGCCTTTTTAGCTGAGGCCCTATACCCCAGAGTTCCCAAAGCCCTCAAGAGGGCCTTTGTTCCTTCCCTACATTGTTCTTCAGTTCTTGCAGCCAGGAGGAGATCATCCACGTATTGGAGCAAGATTAGGGCTGGGTGTAATACCCTAAAGTTAGCCAGGTCTCGATGTAATGCTTCGTCAAACAGGGTAGGGCTATTCTTGAACCCTTGGGGGAGCCTAGTCCAAGTGAGTTGTCCTGATAACCCCAACTCTGGGTCCTTCCATTCAAAGGCAAAAATGGACTGGCTCTGAGGATGGAGCCTTAGGCAAAAGAATGCATCCTTGAGGTCCAGGACTGTATACCAAATATAGGCCGGTGGTAATCCGGTCAGCAAACTGTATGGATTAGGGACTGTTGGGTGTATATCCTCTACCCTCTTATTGACCTCTCGTAGGTCTTGAACGGGGCGATAATCGCCTGTGCCTGGCTTTTTGACTGGAAGGAGGGGAGTATTCCAGGGAGACTGGCAAGGGGTCAAGATTCCCTGTTCCAAAAGCCTCTTTATGTGGGGCCGGATTCCTTGGTAGGCCTCTCGAGACATAGGGTATTGTCTGATGGAGACCGGAGTTGCGGTCGCTTTGAGGGGTATAATTAGAGGTGGCTGTTGGGTAGCCAATCCCATTCCCCCTGTTTCTGCCCAGGCAGATGGAAAGTTGTCCAACCAGTCAGATATGTCCTCAGCCGGAGGCCCCTCAGGGGGCCTCTCAGGCTCTTGTAACCGATATTCATCCTCCAGGTTAATGGTCAAGACATGTAATGGCTGTCCCTGTGGCCCCGTAATATGGGCTTTAGTCCCTTCAAAATGAATCTGCGCTTTAAGTTTCATTAATAGGTCTCTTCCAAGCAAAGGGTAAGGGCAATCAGGTACATGCAGAAAGGAATGGGTCACCTTACCAGTAGCAAGCAGTACCTTTCTTTCGGTGGTCCAGCAGCACTTCTTCCCTCCAGTAGCTCCCTGAACCCATGCTGACTTATCAGACAGGGGTCCTGGAGACGTGGTGAGCACTGAGTGTTGAGCTCCGGTGTCCACCAAGAAGGTGACGGGTTGGCCCCCCATGTTAAGGGTTATCCTGGGTTCAGGGGGGGCTCCTGACTCCGACCTCCCTAATCCTCGAGATTGAGTAGGGCAGTTTGAGGCCGGAGTTTGCGTGGCCCCTTTGGCTTTTTCGGACAGTTTTGGACCCAATGACCTTTTTCTTTACAGTAAGCACATTGATCTTTATCCAGCGGGAAGTTTCTTCGACCTCCCAGGTCCTGTCTATTCTGCCTCTGACCTGTCACTACGGTGGCCAACAACTTACTGAATTCCCTGTTTCTCTTACGTTCTCTCACATTCTCTCTCTCCTCTGCTTCTTTCTTCAGTCTCTCATCTCTCTCTTCCTGTGTCTCTCTCTTGTTAAAAATCCGTTCTGCCTCCTTCAGCAAATCCTGCACTGAACACTCTCTCAAGTTTTCTAGTCTCTCTAACTTCCTTCTGATATCTGGGGCAGATTGCCAGATGAAAGACATGGCCACGTTAGTCGCCTGATCTGGGCTCTCTGGATCATAGGGAGTGTACATACGGTATGCCTCTTTAAGTCGCTCTAAGAAAGCGGAAGGGGACTCCTCAGACGTTTGAGTCACCAACTTAACCTGGGCCAAATTGGTAGGGCGCCTTGCAGCCCCTCAGAAACCCGCTATAAGCAACTGGCGGTAGAGACGTAGGTGTTCCCTACGGCGTTCGGTGGAGAAATCCCAGTTGGGCCGTTCCAAGGGGACGGCAGTGTCAATCCGGTCGGGTAGTTGGGTAGGTTGTCCATCATCTCCTGGAACATTTTTGCGGGCCTCTAAGATGACTCACTGTTTCTCCTCTGTGGTCAGCAGCACCTGGAGCAGCTGCTGGCAATCATCCCAGGTAGGCTGGTGGGTCACTAGAATGGACTCGATAAGGGCTGTTAACCTAGAAGGGTCCTCTGAAAAAGGGGGATTGTTATTTTTCCAATTATATAGGTCAGACGCGGAGAAGGGCCAGTATTGGAGTTGGCGGTCTGGCCCCATCCGCAACAGAAATGCCTGAGAGGAGGGATCAGGAGTTATTTCCCGACGCCCCCTCAGTCGCCCTGCTACCGGGGACGAGGGGGGTTCTTCTTGGGGTTCCCGTCTTGCAGCCGCCCCCTCTGGTTCCTCTACAGGTACAGGGTCTGGGTTTCCGTATGGAGGAGGTTGTTCAGTTAGGAGGTCCAGAAGGGGACCATCATCTGCCGGCAGCACTGGGGGTGTCTTCTTTTGCCCAGAGGTCTCCTTTGGATCCAACTTCATACGAACCGGAAAAAGTGTAGAGTTAGCCGGGGCTGGAACTAGTGGAGGAGAAAGAAAAGGGGCGGACGGGGTGGACCTCGGCCAAGGGGGAAGGAAAGGTTTTACCCATGGTGGGGGATTCCTGACCAGAGATTCCCATGTGATGATATAGGGAATCTGGTTAGGATGTCCATGGGGTCCAGGATCCATGACTTTGACTTTAACCTGTAAAATAACTTCTAAGTTAAAAGTGCCATCTTGTGGCCAGCCCACGTCAAAGGTGGGCCACTCCGATGAACAGAAGGTGTCCCATTTCCCTTTACGCACATCCACCGAGAGGTTGTGGGCGATATCACGGACTTCCTTGAAATGCTGTAAAGTTAAACTTTTGGGGGTGGTGACAGTTTGTCCCATGTTTTCAGCTAGATAGAAAACACTTACTATACTTATAACAAAAATTAGACAGACAAAACACAACACAAGCCGCGCGGCACGAGATCGGCGCAAAACTGAAAGCAAAAATTCAGATGGAGACTGTGTTGGAGATCTGGTTTCTCCGTCTCCCAAATGGAGCACGTAGCCTTCGGTTAGGGGCGAAGCCCCAAAAAGCCCGAGTCGGCTCGTACTTCCAGTCAGACGGGGAGCCAAGCTGGCCCCCACTCAGATGAGAGTCAGTGGGACCGAACCCACTCAAACTCTCTCAGACACCTCTGGGATGTCTCCCAAAGGTTGCAGAAGAGAAGTCTGAGCCCGTCAGCTCCTTCTGATTTCCGCCTGATTCAGATGACCTGATCAAGTCTCAGATTGCACACTAGACAGACACAGAAACGCACGACAAAATGACGGCTACACACAACAGAAAAGACGGCTGGCCAGCTTACCTCCCGAGGGTGGCTCGGTGGTCCCTGGGTGGGGGTCTCAAATCCCGGACGAGCCCCCACATGAAAGACCCCCAGAGGATATCTTTCGTCTGAGAGACCCCCTCCCAAGGATCAGCGAGTCCAGGCGTTCGGATGCAAACAGCAAGAGGCTTTATTGGATACACGGGTACCCGGGCGGAAAGCCACTCA
>NW_026589885.1:1367-2135 GCF_907164565.1 Psammomys obesus | reverse complement strand
CCCTCTACCTGGGTAAATTCTTACCATTATTTTTGTCCACTTGTCAGTTGGTTCATAGCCACATTATTTAGCTACTTCTTGTGCAACCCGTTGCTTTTCCTTTCTCCGTACATAAGACCGCTCTAGTTCTGAGTCACTCTTCCCGTCACCATCACCACCGTCACCACCACTCTGTTTTTTCCTCCTTTCCTCATAGACTGTCTCCTTGAACATGCTGCTTGATTTTTTAAAGGAGGAACCCCCTGACTTGTCACTTGGGCTGTTGTCATCCTGGGAAGAACTTGATCCCCCACTTTCCCCCGATGAAGTAACTTCAGAGGCTGCACTAGAAGAACTGTCTTCAGAATCTTGTGAGAATTTTTCTGTTGAGAGAAAATCATGGCTCATTCTCCATGTCCATCTTTCCCTGTATTCTGGAAGGTTTGTGCATCTGGACACTGCCAAGAGCCTGTGCTACAAGTGTTTGAGTGAACCCTGTTGCTGCTGTCTATAAAGTCATTGACCATGTAGTATAGCTAGAAATCGAATTGATCTGCTTGTCAAATGGCCCTTCACAACTGACAGTGAGGAGGTTTGTGTTACCTGATGTCCAACATTCTCCCCCAGTTGGCTTGTCTCGTTACAGATCTCTGCACAAGGCTAATGGTTAAGGCTCAGAGATTCAGTTTCCATCAGGAGTAGAAGCCCTGAGACAGCCTTCTGCAGACTCCAGGTGGCCCCTCCCTCTTGAGAATGTTGTCCTCAAATCCTTTTGCACAGAACAAAACT
>NW_026589885.1:0-1357 GCF_907164565.1 Psammomys obesus | reverse complement strand
AGGTTTCTCTTGAGAGCAGAATGAAACAAAGGGGGGTCAGGAGAAAAAGCCCAATACAGTTCTCCATTCAGCATCAGAACATAATTCCCTATGTTCAGTAGCAAGAATATCTTCCTCCTGCTATTAGCAGCAACTTTTCTGGGATCCACCTGGCTTCTTCTGCTTTCTGTGGAAAAACAGGAACATGCTCTCTTCCCCACATTAATAAAGACCCGGGGCCCTCCTCTCCAAATAACCCCTGAGGCTTATGGCAGGAGTGTGATATAAAACCAGCAGATCTTGAAGGACAGAAAGAGGAAGAAAATGAGGATTGAGAGATGTGATTTCTCCCACTGCTGTATGTCAGTTGTCCAGGCCCTCTGAGGGAGACGTCTTCTCAGTGTCATGCACACACCTGGTTGGTCCCCATGCTCTCATACTATCAGGTCCAGATCCCTTCTATCATTATTGCAATGACTGAGATCACCAGGTTTTTGACATAGTTTCTATAATCCCATGTCAGGCCTAGTCTTTTGTCAATATTTACATCCCACTATTTCTTGACAATTATTAAAAC
Organism: Psammomys obesus; assembly: GCF_907164565.1. Taxonomy (NCBI): domain Eukaryota; kingdom Metazoa; phylum Chordata; class Mammalia; order Rodentia; family Muridae; genus Psammomys; species Psammomys obesus. The sequence continues at coordinate 801 of NW_026589885.1, read as the reverse complement.
GTTAAGAGATAGAATTACTTGAAAGATATAAGCCTATCACTGTTTCATGAGCACCCCTGGGAAGCTTGGCTTGAACCAAGTGTCCATTTGAATTCGTTTTTCATTTGGCCTTGGCCTTGTTTACCTAGGGGAGCATGTCCCTTCATTTCCATCAAGTTCTTCATGTCCCATTACTTTATGGTACCCTGCGTTCTGGTTCTCTTCTAGATTCCAGAAATAATAGCAGCATGCCATCTTCCACACCACAGTATTAATCTCCATGGACATGGAAGGGGCTAAGTTCCTTGCTCTCTCTTAGCGTCAGCAACACCAGAAGGCTAGAGAATGTCCAGTTTTCTGAGATTTTAACTGACAGCTCAGCAATTTGTAACTCACTTCTGTTACTGAGTGACATGGTGGAAAAAGTCAGAAGTTGGGGCTGATGTGCGAACTTGGGTCTAACTGACACCATAAAGGTCATATTAATGCCATTTGAGTTTCCCACAGAGCCTTGAATATACAACTCAGCATCCAATTGGGATAGGATAGAAATATTCTCTTTTTCATTCCTGTATCCAAAGTGGAGCATGCAATGGGATCTGGTCTGTTGACTGCAGTAGGAGCCACTCATTTTCAGGAGACATCTGGAGAGGAGGCAATAGAGCAGACACTTTAGCCATGATCATAGCTCTTGATTGGAACTGCTTACCAAGTTCATCTTCCACCCAGACTTCCATGCTAAGCCCACTCATGGTAAACATCCAGTAACACTAGGATGTAAAGTTAGTTACACATAAGTAAATGTAATAGTTACAATATCAA
>NW_026589884.1:0-3080 GCF_907164565.1 Psammomys obesus | reverse complement strand
GTTGTTAAGTTCACACCTTTACAATTTTCCACATGTATTCAATATATCGCAGGTATGTTCCCCTCTACCAACACTTGTCAACACTCATCCTTTAACATCCTTTTAACAGTTTCTTTTTTCCCATTTTTTGTGTGTCCTATTTGGTTTCATTATGGTCATCTGCATGTCCGTTGGATTCAGACTGTCCTCTGGAACATAGTGTAGTCTTCAATTGTTACACAAGCAAAGTTATTAACTTGTCTTTTCTTTGGGTGTCTTTGCAGGACATAGTTTAGCAGGTAAAGGAAGATAATCCCCGAACTTTTCTTCAACTCATACTTAACAAAACCAACCAGCAAACTTATCCCTATCTGTTGATGTAATTGTTAATGCAGTACATGTGTAGTCTGGAAGCAGGCACTTCACAGTCCTCATTTTATATCCTTTTTGCATTCATTTCCGTTACATTTCTTTAGTGCTAGAGCAGATGCTATAGAAGTCCTTGTTTATTGATGGGGATTAAAGCAAAACTTCTTCCCAGGATATTCCACAGTCACACTTCTCTGCCCTCAGCGCAGATCACTGTGAAAGGCTTCTTTGAGTAAGGAGACTGTTACTTTGCTATGTGTGTAATCACAAACATTTAGAGGATTGTTTGACAATAAGTAGATTAAGCTAAAATGGCAGCCATCACATTCCTCCTTATATGATATGACCTCCCTCCCCTCAACCATGAAATTTCATGTGGGCTTATAGTGCCAGGAAGGAAATACTCTTTGATAAATATTCCTCCTGTGCATTTTATCTGCATTATGTGTTCATAAATACATTCAATATGCAAAAGTAGGAGCACTTCAGTTATGAATATACTAAATCATTCACAGTTTTCTCTTAATGACTATATTTTGAAACAATACATAAATCAAAGTATGGTAAACACATGATAAAAATAAAAATTCAAAGATTCACTGATTCATTATTAAAGAATAAGCAAAGCCTATTTTTAGAAAGAAGTGTTATTTTATATAAATTAGTTAATAATCATCTATCATGTAGCTTAATTAATTCAGAGATAGAATTCTATGCCTAAAGCATGCATTGTACAAGAGGAAATCAACAACAAATCACTCATAACAGGAGCAAACAAATAAGCTGTGAACATTGAAAACAGTTGAGAAAATATCTTGAGAAAAGAAAAACAAACAAGGGAGTAAAACAGAGATTTTATTGTCCTGAAAATACACTTGATAAATATGTAACTGAAATATTAAACATGAGGAAATCCATTGATGTGGTGTTGGTTGGCAGAAATTCACAAAGGTTTGATGTATGTAATAGAAATATGACATTAAAAACAGAGGTGTATATGTTTTTAATTCAAGATAAAACACACAAATGTTTAGGAGCAAAGTATTCAGATTTTCTTTTTTGAATGACTAGAAATATTTCAAAAGACCTCTCACCATATGTTAAAATTTTCTGTAGCTAAATATAACAATATATTAGTAATGCATAATTTAAGCTTTAAGAAAAAAATGGTATGTTTTTTAATTCTTTTTTTATTAATTACACCTCATTCACTTTGTATCCCCCCACAAGCCCCTTCCTCCTCCCCTCCCGATCCCAACCTACCTCCCCCTTCTTCACACATGCCCCTACCCAAGTCCACTGAAAGGGGAGGTCCTCTACTTCTTCCTTCTGATCTTAGTCTATCAGATCACATCAGGATTGGCTGCATTGTCATCTTCTGTGGCCTGGTAAGGCTGCTCCCCCCTCAGAGGGTGGTCATCAAAGAGCAGGCCAATCAGATTATGTCAGAGGCAGTCCCTCTTCCCATTATTAGGTAACCCACTTGGACACTGAACTGTCATGTCCTACATCTGTGCAGGGGTTCTAGGTTATCTCCATGAATAGACCTTGGTTGGAGTATGAGTCTCTGGGAAGTTCCCTGTGTTCAAATTTTCTGGTTCTGTTGCTCTCCTTGTGTGGTTCCCGTCCTCTCCAGCTCTTACTATTTCCCACTTCTTACATAAAATTCCATGCACTCTCCGCAACAGTTGGTCATAAGTCTCAGTGTCTGCTTTGATAGTCTGCAGGGCAGAGCCTTTCAGAGGCCCTCTGTGGCAGGTTCCAAGGTTGTTTCTTGTTTTCTTCTTCTTCTGATGTCCATCCTCTTTGCCTTTCAGGATGAGGATTGAGCGTTTTATTCAGGGTCCTCTCTCTTGATTAGTTTTATTTCAAAATTATTAACAGAATGAAACAAACTAGACGATTATTGGATTATGACAAAATAAATAAATGTGAGTCTCATATTTGAGAACAATACTTTTTGTTAATTACTTTTGTTAATTAATTACAAACACTGTTGACCATATTGTACAAAATACATGACCAGAATTAGAGATTATTTTCACAAGGGGTTGTAAGAATCCAATTAGAATTATACACTACTATTAGCTAATCTTATGACTTGTAATACAGATGCAACCTACACAGAGAATTAGAATTGACCTTCTTTGATTTTTGTCACCATAGATGAAGATGGCTTTATAGATTTGAAATGATTCATAGAGTATTTAAATGTATGTTTCTGAAACACTAAAGGAGGGTGAGTCAAGGAACATTTCAATGAGCTGAGGCTGAGTAACAGCTTAGGGGGAAGGGGACTACCTGAGGATTGAATCACAGACACTTGATTTCTTAACAGATATGGAGCAGTGTGTGAAGTGTCCAGAAAGTCACTATGCAGACCCAAAAAAGAACCACTGTCTCCAGAAAACTGTGAGCTTTTTGGCCTACGAAGACCCCTTGGGAATGGCTCTCACCATCACAGCACTGTGCTTCGCTACACTCACAGCTGCGGTCCTAGTAGTCTTTGTGAAGCACAGAGACACAGCCATTGTCAAGGCCAATAATCGGGCTCTCAGGTGCACCCTACTGTTGACACTCATCACCTGTTTCCTCAGTTCCTTGCTCTTTATTGGCCAGCCCAACACAACCACCTGCATCTTGCAGCAGACAACGTTTGGGATTTTGTTCACTGTGGCTCTCTCCACAGTGTTGGCCAAAGCTATCACAGTGGTTATTGCATTCAAGGTCAC
>NW_026589883.1:0-3432 GCF_907164565.1 Psammomys obesus | reverse complement strand
GAGAGAGAGAGAGAGAGACAGGGTGACACAAAGAAGGTCACCAAGCCTACATGCTGATCCAGGTGTCGATTTAATGGATGTCAGGTTAACACTTAAGTAGACAAAAAAGTACAAGCAGTTTCCCGTGTAGGAGTTTTACTTGGTCAAAACATAGGAGAGCTCACTCAAGGTTACACAGAGCCTGCTGTCTGGTTACTATGATTTCACAGAGTTTGTCAGGGTCAGAGCAGTCTGCTGTAGGACCACCAAGGTCAGTTTATGAGAAACTGGACTTTGGAAAATAGCCAAAGTCAAGAGGCCAAATTCCACTGCTCAGATGCCATTAACTCCAAATTTGCCATTAACTCCAAAAAGGCTGCCACAATTCCTCCCTTTCGAATTAAAGCAAAAGGATCGTGCCTGTCTTAGGTGGGGGTGATTCCCAATAAAATCTTACCTGTCATGGGAGAATCTTGCTTATAGGGGGATTTCCGTGTCTTAGGTTTATAAATATCTGATCACCCAGAACTCGTCATTGACTAACCGACCCATCACACAGGAAAGGGGAGGTTAAAGCTGACGTTTGAGCTGGGCAAGCCAAGCCTCTACCTGGGGCAAGGGAGTCACAGCATGCTGCTGTTTCAATGGCATTAAATCTAGCTTGTCGCTGTTGAGCTAAGTGGAAACATTTGGCAATGACAAAGATGAATAGTACCAGACCAGCCAAACAAAGGTGTACTAACATGTACAGGGAGAACAAGGGGGGATTGGGTACTAAGACCTAAAAGTGTAATTTAGCCTTCACTGGATGAATCAGCTGTAGCAGGATCAACAATATTGTAACTTGGAGAATGACCTTGTTCCTTGAAGTAATCCACTTGTTGCACCAGTCTTTCTGGCAGCCATCAAGCAGAATCTTTAACCTGAAAAAAAAAAAAACACAAACATATCCTCGTCCCCAAATTAAAATGGGGTCGGGTCCATGCCATGTATTATTCAAGGGGTCCCTCCATTTAACCATGGAGGTTTTAGGGTGCCAAAAATGTTCAGCTGCAGATTTGCCATGTTTGTCCAAAGTAAATTGAGCTCTGGATGAACTAGGAGGACATATTTCCCCCTTTTTTTCGTCTTTTGTAAATATATCTTTATGGTGGCATGGGCATGTTTAACCACGCCTTGGCCCATAGGATTATAAGGAATATTTACATGTTTAATAAATAATTTTTTACAAAAAATTTGAAAGGGCTTGTTGCTATAAGCTGGTCCATTATCAGTTTTATTTTGGTGTGGTACACCAAGAACATCAAATGCAGCCAAACAATGATCTATATTATGGTGTGCAGCTTCTCTAGAATGCAAGGTAGTAAAAATAAATCTCGTATATATATCAATAGTTACATAAATAAAATTTTTTTTAATTTTATTTTTCTTTTTAGTTACATTTTGTTATCTCTGTGTCCCAGGTGTATCCCGCTCCCTCATTACCTCCCCAACCCCACACTCCCTCCCTGGTCTCCTCCCTGCCCCTTTCCAAGTCCACTGATGGTCCTCCCTTTTCATTTGACCCTGTTTTATCAGGTATCTTCAGGGCTGGCTGCAAAGTCCTTCTCTATGGCCTAACAGGACTGCTCCTCCCCTGGAGGGGTCAAAGAGCCTGCCCTTGAGATCCTGTTAGAAATAGTCCTTGTTCCCTTTACTTTGGAAAACTACTTGATTACTGAGCTACCATGGGCCACATCCGAGCAGAAGAAGTTCTAGGTTATATCCATAGATGGTCCATGGTTGAGTGTCAAAATTTATTTATTTTTTAATTTTATAAAATGAGTCACATCCATTTGCTATACCTGACCTGGGGTCAGCTTTCAGGGGTTAACCCCAAGATGAGGTACTGGACAGAAAACATCATAATTATTATAATTTTTAAACATTTTTTGGCTTGTTTTTTGGTAAGGCCATAAATTAAATGTAAGGAGTGACTATTAAGATGGTGTAATTTATGAGCCAATTGAGCTTTTTGTATAGGTGTTTTTTGAGCCAAGGTTATTAAGGCTTTGTCAATAGTCTGGTTACCTAAAGCAAGAGGTCCAGGATGGCCAGAATGGGCTCTAACATGAATAATAGCAAAAGGAATATGATGAGCCTGAATAAGTCCTTGAATCTGAGCAAACATTTGACTAGCCCACTGCTGGAGCCAGCCAGCAGAGTCGAATGGTTCTTGAGTCAGGAGTGAGGATTAATATTAATAAAATAAACACACAGCACACAGGAAAGTTTTTAAAGGTCCAGACTCAACAGCCACAGCAAAAGACAGGCTGCTGCAGTAAGCAGTGCCAGCAGCAAGTCTCAAGTCTCTGCCTCCTCCTCTGCCTCCAGCCTTCTTACCTCTTTATTTGTGAGTAGCCAGTAAAACATCTCAGAACAATAGGTTAATTTTCACAAGGAGCTTGAAAAAGAGGTGTGACCCTCACAAGCTATCCCACCTGCTGTCACAAACAAAAGGAGGAGGACGTGCAAGTTCTTTTCTGCCATTAGTAAAGGCCTGCTAAAAGCCATCTCTCTTCCAAGATTTAAATATCAAAGCAGGCCGCTTGGAGTCACAGCTCCCAACAAGTCCCCCTTTTTAATATTTTTAAAATTTTGCCATAATTTAAGAGTTATGGAGCAGAAGATTGTACCTGTCTTAGGTTGTTTCTCTCGAAAGGTATATATTTTTTATTCATGTCTCCATTTTTGGGTCAATATTTGTACATGAATTTTCATACACCTCAGAAAAAACTTACCTATCTCTGACTACCAACCTCTGCTAGGGTGGACACTGTGATATGATCTTGTGCAGATCAGCTCAGTTTTGACATACCAAAAGGCCTTCAGGCAGATTTTAGTTGTCACTGATAGGAGCGCATCTCCTCTCACAAGCCAACTCCAAAGTAACACTCCAAAAGTGACTAGCAGGTGACTCCCTGTGTAAATTACCAAGTCTGAGAAACATTTAGAAGAACCATAGTAAAAGGCTGTCGAGCAAACAACCATTTGAAAGCTTAACATCTCCAAACAGCAAAACAAAAGTAGAATTTACATAGGCAGTTACAGCCCCCCCCCAAGAGTTCCTGAAGCAAGTCTGTTTTGCTCTGCTGAAAACCAGAGCCAGATTAAAGTTTTACAGTTAGCTCTCTTTTGATTTTGTTGAGGTTTGTCCTTATTAACAAAACAGTCAAATCCAGTTTATTATATAAGAGGTTTCTCTGCATGACATCTTCTCCTAGGAGCAGAATGAAGCAAGAGCAGGGTCAGGAGCTCAGGTCTAATGCAGCTTTTCAGTCTATGTCAGGGCAGAGTTTATGGTTGTCTGCAGCGGGAACATCTTTCTGGGGAACAACTGCAAATCGTACCAGTCTCTCTGGGATCCACCTGGCTCCCTCTGCGTCCCGTGGAAAAACACAAACATGCCCTCTT
>NW_026589882.1:0-7170 GCF_907164565.1 Psammomys obesus | reverse complement strand
TCTTTTATGTGAGGAAGAGATAACCTAAAGAGAATTTCTCAACAAAAGGACATTATCATTGAATATTGGCTCATGCCTGGTTAGTTAAATGATGGTACATGTAGGAACGAAACCTTCAAAGGCTGACTGACCACGCTCAGACAAGGTAAAAGAGGACTGAAGTTGTATCAAAAAGATAATTGACCTTAAAGATTGCTGTAATAGATGTTTGTTGATATGTCCTTCATTGGAGAAATTTTTCACATGACATGTAAAGATTTTAGTGTTTATATCAAAAATAACAGACTGGAAAATAAATTTAAAATGTAATGTTGAGATTGCATTTTATTTATTTTTTTAAAAATTTTTTATTAATTACACTTTATTCATTTTGTATCCCCCCATAAGCCCTCCCTCCACCCCTCCCGATCCCACCCTCCCTCTCCTTTCTGCATGCATGCCACTCCCCAAGTCCACTGATAGGGGAGGTTCTCCTCTTCTTTCTGATCTTAGTCTATCAGTTCTCATCAAAAGTGGCTACATTGTCCTCTACTGTGGCCTGATAAGGCTGCTCCCCCCTCAGGGGGTAGTGATCAACGAGCAGGCCAATCAGATTATGTCAGAGGCAGTCCCTCTTCCCATTACTATGTAATCCACTTGGACACTGAACTGCCATGGGCTACACCTGTGCAGGGGTTCCAGGTCATCTCCACGAATAGTCCTTGGTTGGAGTATGAGTCTCTGGGAAGTTCCCTGTATTCAAATTATCTTGTTCTGTTGCTCTCCTTGTTGAGTTCCCGTCCCCTCCAGCTCTTACTATTTCCCGCTTCTTACCTAGAATTCCTTTGATTTCCCGGCACTCCCCTCCCCCAGACCTTCTTCCTCTTTCTCGGCACAGCAGACTCATCTTTCTCAGCTCAGACCTAACTGCCTGGGGCCTGCAGCCACTGAGGAGGAGCTTCCAAGCCCTTTAGCCTCAAAGGCCAGCAGTACCCATCTCGGAGTCCCAGATTCGCGCAGCAGCTGCACCATCCTCCCAAAGCGGTAGTCTGCTAGGCACCATACTAGCTCCACAGGATCGCCATTACTGACGGTATGGCCCGTCCAATCCCACAGTGACAGAGAATACGCTAAATACTCACCAAAACCAGGCAGAAATGCCATATAAGCTAGACACACCAGGCGCTGAGCCTCCCAAGCTTGGAGAGCATAGTGAAGAGACCCCAGGACTTCCCAGAAAGCATCTGGACTAGCAACCCAGTCTCCAGTTACAGCAGGACTTTCTAACCTGGCAGCAGAGCAGCACTGAGCTGGCGGGGCACATCAGCCCTCCAGTTTAAGACTAACCAGGGCCAAACCAGAGAACAGAGAGCCTGCTTACCCCGATCCCTACTGATGTGACCAGCCTGAAATCTCCAGCTGCAGCAAGACCTCATAACCTGGCAGTGACAGCAGCACGGAACTGGCGGAGCACATCAAAGAAGCAGGGCCAAACCAGAGAGCAGAGAGCTCAGATACCCCGATATCTGCCAAGTGACCTGCCTGTAAGTGAGTGCACCCTTGAGAATCTGCATATCCCCAGATCCCGGGTCCTTCTAAAACAGAAGCCAGGCATCGAACCCCCTCCCACCCATATACCCACTTTGGGAAACAGAGGGGCACTTGGGACATTGAAGTTCCTGCTCTGTGGGTTTAATTGAGGAGTTAAGGCAGTTAATGCCAGAAATTGTGCTGCAATCATCACTAGCGCCTGTGACATATACAGTGCAGAGCCCCTCCCACACACTCAAGGGTTCAACATTAGCCATCACTCTGTCCCTCGAGACACATGCCCACGCACACTTACACACACACACACGCACACTTGCATTTGCCCCGTTTGTGCCTGCATACTTTTCTCCCACAGGTACAGCTAGTCCTCAGCTAAGGACACGGGACCTCTCTCAGCTTCCTGAAGAACTCTCCAGACTCCAGAGAGAGACAATACCAGTGTAATCTGCAGAATCCAAAAACAAACTGGGAAGTTCTCAGATAAGCCAATGGCCAGGGGTAGGCTAAAGAACACTTCCAACATAAATCAGGACATCATGACTTCACCAGCAAACCCCAAAATCGATGGATACTCCAATTCATCAGAAGCACAGGAAAATGATTTTAAAACCATGCTTACTCAATTATTTGAGGCTCATAAGGAGGAAATGAACAAATCTTTCAAAGAGTTGGCCAGTCAATTGGAGGTAAAGAAAGAAGAAATAGACAAAAACCTTAAAAAAAAAAAACATAGGCAAACATAGCCAAACAAATAGAGGCACAAGTAGAGAAAAAATTAGTGGCATATAAAAAGGAAATGAACAAAGAAATAGAGTCCATCGTAGAGAGACAGGAATCCAAATTCAAACACATGAAAGAAATGGTGCAAGGCATGAAAACAGAATTAGAATCAATAAAGAAAACACAAAATGAGAAAACCCTTGAGCTGGAGAACATGGAGAAAAGATCAGGAACCACAAAAGTAAGCATCACCAACAGAATACAAGAGATGGAAGAGAGAATCTCTGGAGCTGAAGACACACTTGCAGAAATTGATACTTCTCTCAAAGAAAAAGTAAAATCAGAAAAGTTCCAATCACAAAATATCCAAGAAATCAAGGATGCTATGAAAAGACAAAATCTAAGAATAATAGGAACCGATGAAAAAGAAGACTCCAGCTCCAAGGTCCAGAAAATATTTTCAAGAAAATCATAGAAGAAAATTTTCCCAACTTAAAGAAAGAGATGTCCATAAATATAGAAGAGGCCTACAGAACACCAAATAGACTAGACCAGAAAAGAAACACATCACGTCACATCATAGTCAAAACACTAAATCTACAGAACAAAGAAAAGATATTAAAAGCAGCAAGGGAAAAAGGCCAAATAACATATGAAGGTAGACCTATCAGAATCACACCGGACTTCTCATCAGAAACTATGAAAGCCAGAAGGGCCTGGGAAAGTATCATGGAGACTCTAAGAGATCACAAATGTCAACCCAGGCTACTATACCCTGCAAAGCTTTCAATCAACACAGATGGAGAAAACAAAATATTTCATGACAAATCTAAATTTACGCAATATCTATACAGCAAACCAACCCTACAGAAGATACTAGAAGGAAAACTCCAATCCAATGAAAACGAATTCACCCAAGAAAACAGGGCATACAGATAATATCCCAACAAAAATAAAAAGAAAACAAGCAATGAAACAGGGTAAGATCACCGACTCCATTACAAAAGGAACTAACATGCATTGGTCACTATTATCTATCAATATCAATGGACTCAACTCACCAATAAAAAGAAACAGGCTAACAGAATGGTTACAGAAACAGCATTCAACATTCTGTTGCATCCAAGAAACACACCTCTGCAACAAAGATAAACACTACCTCAGAGTAAAGGGCTGGAAAAACGTTTTTTAAGCAAATGGTTCCAGAAAACAAGCTGGAGTAGCCATCCTAATATCTAATAAAATAGACTTACATCCAAAGTTAATCGAAAAACATAAGGAGGGCCATTATATTCTCATCAAAGGAAAAATCCACCAAGAAGACATCACAATCTTGAATATCTATGCCCCAAATACAAGAGCACCGCCATTCGTAAATGAAACATTATTAAAGATTAAATCATACATTGATCCTAATACCTTAATAGTGGGAGACTTCAACACTCCACTCTCACCAAGAGACAGATCAACTAGACAGACACCAAATAGAGAAATAAAAGCACTCACAGAATCCCTAAATCAAATGGACCTAATATACGTCTACAGATCTTTTCACCCAAACTCAAAAGAGTACACCTTGTTTTCAACACCGCATGGAAACTTCTCCAAAATAGACCATATAGTGGGTCACAAAGCAAGTCTCAACAGATACAAAAGGATTAAAATAATCCCATGTATACTATCTGACCACCATGGACTAAAGCTGGAAATCAACAACAACAGAAACAACAAAAAGCCGACACGCACATGGAAACTGAACAACTTACTACTCAATGACAGCTGGGTTAAGGAAGAAATAAAGAAAGAAATTAAAGGCTTCCTAGAATTCAATGAAAATGAAGGCATAGCATACCCAAATTTATGGGACACATTGAAAGCAGTGCTCAGAGGAAAATTTATAGCACTAAGTGCCTGCAAGAAGAAATTTATAGCATCACATACAAACAACTTAATGGCCCAACTGAAAAACCTAGAAAAAAAAGAAGCAGATACACCCAAGAGGAGCAGACGGCTGGAAATAATCAAACTCAGGGCTGAAATCAATCAATTAGAAACAAATAAAACTATCCAAAGAATCAATGAAACAAAAAGCTGGTTCTTTGAGAAAATCAACAAGATAGACAAACCCTTAGCCAAACTAACTAAAAAGCAGAGAGAATCTATCCAACTCAGCAAAATCAGAAAGGAAAATGGGGACATAACTACAGACACTGAGGAAATCCAAACGATTATTAGGTCATAGTACAAAAGCCTATATGCCACAAAATTTGAAAATCTAAATGAAATGGATAACTTTCTTGATAGATTCCATCTACCAAAATTAAGTCAAGATCAGGTAGAAAGACTGAATAGCCCTATATCTCCCAAGGAAATTGAAGCAGTCATTAACAGTCTCCCCTCCAAAAAGAGCCCTGGACCAGATGGCTTCAGCGCAGAATTCTACAAGACCTTCAAAGAAGAGCTAACACCAATTTTCCTCAAACTATTCCACAAAATAGAAACAGAAGGAACACTACCAAACTCATTCTATGAAGCCACAGTCACCTTGATACCTAAAACACACAAAGATCCAACAAAAAAAGATAACTTCAGACCTATCTCTCTTATGAACATTGATGCAAAAATACTCAATAAAATACTTGCAAACCGAATCCAAGAACACATCAAAGATATTATCCACCATGACCAAGTAGGCTTCATCCCAGACATGCAAGGGTGGTTCAACATACGGAAATCCATCATGTAATCCACCACATAAACAAACTGAAGGAAAAACCACATGATCATCTCCTTAGATGCTGAAAAAGCATTTGACAAAGTCTAACACCCATTCATGTTTAAAGTCTTGGAGAGATCAGGGATACAATGCACATCCCTTAAGATAGTAAAGGCAATATACAGCAAGCCTATAGCCAACATCAAACTCAATGGAGATAAACTTAAATCAATCCCACTGAAATCAGGGACAAGACAAGGCTTCCCATTGTCTTCATATCTCTTCAACATAGTACTTGAAATCTTAGCAAGAGCAATAAGACAACTAAAGGAGATCAGGGGGATACAAATCAAAAAGGAAGAGGTCAAAGTGTCACTATTTGCAGATGATATGATAGTATACATGAGTGACCCCAAAAATTCAACCAGAGAACTCCTTCAGCTGATAAACACCTTCAGCAAAGTGGCAGGATACAAAATCAACTCAAAAAAATCAGAAGCCCTCCTGTATACTAAAGACAAAAAGGCTGAGAAAGAAATTAGGGAAACAACACCCTTCACAATAGCCACTAATAACATAAAGTACCTTGGTGTGACTCTAACCAAGCAAGTGAAAGACCTGTTTGAGAAAAACTTCAAGTCTTTGAAGAAAGAAATCGAAGAAGATATCAGAAGATGGAAAGATCTCCCGTGCTCATGAATTGGTAGGATTAACATTGTGAAAATGGCCATACTGCCAAAAGCAATCTACAGATTCAATGCAATTTCCATCAAAATACCAGCTCAATTCTTTACAGAACTTGAAAAAAAGATTCTCAGCTTCATATGGAGAAACAAAAAACCCAGAATCTCCAAAACGATCCTGTACAACAACAGATCATCTGGAGGTATCTCCATCCACGATTTCAAGCTGTACTACAGGGGAACAGTAATAAAAACTGCATGGTACTGGCATACAAACAGAAAGGAGGATCAATGGAACCACATAGAAGACCCAGAAATAAGCCCACACACCTATGAATACTCAATATTTGACAAAGAAGCCAAATCCATTCAATGGAAAAAAGACAGTATATTCAACAAATGGTGCTGGTCCAACTGGATGTCTGCATGCAGAAAAATGAAAATAGATCTATATTTATCACCCTGCACAAAAGTCAAAGTGGATCAAGGACCTCAACATAAAACCAGATACTCTAAATCAGTTGGAAAAAAAGTGGGGAACAGCCTAGAACTCATTGGCACAGGAGACAACTTCCTGAACAGAACACCAACAGCACAGGGTGTAAGAGCAACAATCAATAAATGGGACCTCATGAAATTGAAAAGCTTCTGTAGAGCAAAAGACACTGTCATCAAAAGAAAACGACAGCCTACAGATTGGGAAAGAATCTTCACTAACCGTTTATCTGACAGAGGGCTAATATCCAGTATATACAAAGAACTAATGAAGCTAAAAAGCAGCAAACCAAGTAATCCAATTAAAGAATGGGGAACAGAGCTAAAGAGAGAATTCTCGAAAGAGGAACATCGAATGGCAGAGAAACACTTAAAGAAATGCTCATCCTCATTAGCCAGTAGGGAAATGCAAATCAAAACGACCCTGAGATTTCACTTTAGACCCATCAGAATGGCCAAGATGAAAAACTCAAGTGATAACACATGCTAGAGAGGTTGTGGAGAAAGGGGAACCCTCCTCCATTGCTGGTGGGAATGTAAACTGGTACAACCACTGTGGAAGTCAATCTGGCACTTTCTCAGACAACTAGGAGTAGTGCTACCTCAAGACACAGCTATACCACTCCTAGGTATATACCCAGAATTTGCTCAAGTACACAGCAAGGACATTTGTTCAACCATGTTTGTACCAGCTTTATTTGTAATAGCCAGAACTTGGAAACAACCCAGATGTCCATCAACGGAGGAATGGATACAGAAATTGTGGTATTTTTACACAATGGAATACTGTACAGCAATCAAAAAGGAGGAAATCATGAAATTTGCAGGGATCTAGAACAGTTCATTCTGAGTGAAGTATCCCAGAAGGAGAAAGACAAACATGGTATATACTCACTTATATAGACCTACAAGATATGATAAACATAATGAAATCTACACACCTAAAGAAGATAATCAAGAAAGTGGACACAGGCGAAGATGATCAATCCTCATTTAGAAAGACAAATGGCATGTGCATTGAACGTA
>NW_026589881.1:136241-176962 GCF_907164565.1 Psammomys obesus | reverse complement strand
GCTACTGTGGCCTGCTTCCTGCCCATCCTTCTCCCTTCTGCTTTGTGGAGGATGGAGGTGTTCAAACAGTCTCAGCATAACCTTGTGGTTTCCCTACAAGGCCATTATGAACATGCTCCTCCCAGATTCTTCTGTGGTTGTATTTCCACTCCTCTGAAAACACATACACCCTTCCTTCTTTTCTTCCTTCCCTCCAATCAAGGTCAAGAGATCCTCATACCTTACCGATCTCCTGCTTATGCCAAGGTCTCCTTTAGAATAAGAAGGCATTACCTTCCATCATACTACTCATCCTGAACAGCAAGCGAGAGGGTGACAGATGTTCCAGAAGCTTCCTCAAGGCCCAAAAGAAAATGATCCAGAACAGTCAGTAAAAAGCAGTTAGGACTGTGCAGCAGAGTTACATGGCGGGTTCACAAATCATGCCATGCAACTGGTTCCATGTAGGAGCTTTTCATAATACACTGGCTTAAGGGCATCCTTGCAGAGACCAGCCAGGAGGCTAGTCGTGAACTGATCTCTAGCTAAAATGCCTCCCATGGTATTATAATCCCATTATGGATCCTGGTCGGGCACCACCTCAGCACCAACTAGGTGTGCTGGGTTTGTTTGATGTACCTAATATCCATGCACTCTAACCTGTTCTAACTTGCCTGAGCTCCTCAGGTAATAGGCTTTGAGTGAGATATTGAAATTCTTTAATGAAAGTAGAAGGATTAGAGGTATAGGATCCTAGTCTCTCTTCTACGTGAGAAAGTTCAGTTAATGAGAAGGGAACATGCACCCTAACTAAGCCATCCACCTTGGCAACCTCCTGCAAAGGAAGGATTGAGGCTGATTTATGCTGAGTAGAAGAAGAGGGCTTCACTATAAAGCAAGAGCGGGTAGCAGGGGGGTTAATAGCTCTTAGTGGGGTGAAAGTAGGTGCCAAAGTAGGATGACTAGGACAGTCTGTTGTTGGTGAGGAGGTGAGGGTGCTGGAAAAGCCAAAGAGGAGGAGGAGGAATCAGAGGAGGAGGGGAAAAATGGAGGTTGAAAAGAAGCAGAGGCTGAGAAGAAGTCAGAGGTTGAGAACAGGGAGATGGAGGTTCATCAGCAGGGTCAAAGGTAGAGAACTCTTGAGATTGAGACTTTATACCTAGAAGAAGGTGGATAGGAGAACAGGAAGAACAGAGAGAAGGTTTAAAGTGAAGAAGAGGCAAAGCTTGAACATAAGATACCCCCTTCCATTTACCAGTTCGCTGACAGTAATTAAAAAGATTCCATAGAATATTGGGATTTAATGTGCCATTAATTGGCCAATTTGAACCATTATCTAAGGAATATGTAGGCCAAGTTTCATTACAGAGGTGTATGAGCTAAGAGGCCTTTAACTCAGGCTTCATGTGTAGGGTTTTTTTAATTCTCCAGAAGACATCCCAGTGGGCTGCTCTAGGAATAGACAAATGGGAAGCTCCCATTGGGAGGGTAGGAGTCAATGACCTGCCAGAGGCATCCCAAAGGCAAGGTTTGACTCAGTAGAGTAGTATGGCCCTACCTGATCCAACAGCTCATCAGCATTGGCTAGAAACTAAGGACACAGCTTCCCATAGGAGACACGGTTTACCTAGCACTAGGATTTTTGTAGGCAAGTGTGAGAGGGGGAGAAACCATGCATGTCGAAGAGCAAAAATCTCACCCAAGGGAAAGAAGCCCTAAGTGGAGGTCAGCAAAAGACCATGGTTGGGGGTTCCTCCATCTAATAAGATAGTAGGTAGTTGCCAGACTCTCAACGGTCAATTTTCCCCTTCCAAGGGAGCGATTTATGCTGACAGTTAGGGGAACTCACCAATCCAGCCGGTGTTGCATGCAGCAGATAGCGATCTGGTTGCCAGAAAATGGGTCACAGGCAGATTTGGAATGAAATAGGTTTCCAGCAGCTCCAGTGTGGTGATGGCACCAAAAAGGAACGACCACATGGGGTGACCACTTGAAGCACCTATTCCCTGCAGAGCACACCAATGTTAGGCCTGTGGAGCAAAGTTACACTGCAGGGTTCAAACACAACACCACTTGACTGGTTCCACGTGGGAGGTCTATTGAGGGAAAGGGGAATGCGTCACAGAGACCGTCTCTGGTAGGGCAAGAGAGAGAGAGGAGATGGTGTGAGGTCTCTTATAAGGTGACCCAGAGGATGTGCAGGTAGTATCAGGTGGTTGAGGGTGGCTTCACAGATGCCTTATATCCAGTTTGTCAGCCTTGGGGCTGGCCATAGAGATGCCTCCTTACAGATACCAACTAGCATGTTTTCTTAAAGCTCAAAATGAGCAAAGTAAGGCCCTAAGTGAGCAGGAATCTCATTTTGTGTCAACTTGACACAAGCTGGAATTGTCTGAGAAGTGGGAGCCACAGCTGAGAAAATGCCTCCATGAGACTGTCTCACAGACAAGGCTCTGGGGCATTGTCTTAGTTAATTTGATGTGGGAGGGCACAGTGCATTATGAATGCTCCCACCCCCAGCCACATGATCTGAGTACCATGAAAGCAGAATGAGGAAGTCATGAGGAACAAGCCAAGAAGTCGCACTCCTCCATGCCTTCTGCCTCAGGTTCCAGCCCTGACTTTACCAGGTGATGGAGAAGGACCTGAGTGTTGTAAGATGAAAGGAACCTATTCCTCTCCATGCTGCTTTCTGTCACAGTGTTTTATCTCACCAATACAAACCTGACTAAGACACCTAGTATGTCAATGCCAATACAACCTTACTGGACAGGAGATTTGATCTAATAATTTTATGATCTGTAACACGAATATTGAGATGTATTTTTTCACATATACAAGGTTAGGAATTTCTTTCGTTGAATCCAACTTCACTGGATAAATTTTACATGAAAATGCAATTATATTCATAAATTTACATAGATACTTCACATATAAGATATATTTTAATGTTATTTTTGTGTTGGTATAATGTTCTTTTGGAACATATACACCTTACCCTTGTTCATCCAAATGCTGATTTCTCTCCCCCACTATGTGGTTTTAATCTGGTCATTGCATTGTGATACTTATTCCAAGCATTACCTGTCTCAAGTTTGAGTAAACATTCCACCATTTGTTCTCTATATTGTCAATTAAAACAACCAGCCACGATGTTGAGCAATGGAGAGGATAGGGTGGGACATCCTGGTTCAGAGTGGGAGGAGAGGAAGGAAGAGGAAGACATGAAGGAATGGGAGGCAGAGGAGGAGGAAAAGGGGCAGAAGCAGTAGCTGGGAGAGCAGAGGCTCAAGGAGATCTTGGAACGACATGGAGAGATGAACTGGACCTAAGATATCACTAAAAGCAAGTATAATGAGTGAATTTGAATGTTATAAAACTGCGGGATTGGAGGTTTAAGATGGAGTAATTATTGCCCAGCATTGTGTTTTATAAATCCTAGTCTCTGTGTGGTGATTTGGTTATACAGCTATTTAGGATTAACCACAGCTTTACTAAACGATATATCGATAGTAAATGTTTACGCCATAACACATTTCTGATATAAAATACTGACAAATAAAGTTACCTACAAATATAAGAGTAATCTTTACCTGACCTAGATAAAAACACAAAAGTGAGCAAAAAATAAAAACCAGCTCAAGTGAATGTCAGCACAGTGAGAGAGGCCTGGAGTCCCAGAGGGGTAGGTAAGAGTCAGGTGTGTGTGATTGAGAGGAATGTGCTGGACCCCTTGGGGCCTCAGTACACAACTGTCCCCAGATACCCTGGGCAGAATCAGAAGACTGAGACTTTCAGCCCACCACCTTCAGGGAGAAGAGGGTCTAGAAGCTGAGTTGGTCACAACAGCCAATGAGCTCCATCCTACCAATATGCAGGGCTGCCATAAAAGCCAAAAATATGGGGTTCAGAGAACTCCAATACAGCTGAACACAGAGGAGCCTGTGTGAAGGTGACCCAGAGGTTTACAAGCCCTAACCCGGACACCGCTGTCCACTGCTCACCCTGAGTGCCTCCTCATCCTGCTTCCTCCTGTCCTTTGTAAACCAGCAATCATGGTGAGTGTTTATTTAGGACATTAATCTCAAGAGTGTATTTCAGAGCCTTAACACTGAGCCAATGAGTCAGAGCACAAGCTGCAATCTGGGCTGTACAACTGACTGGTGAAGTGGAGAACCTTGCAGAGCTGAACCTCAGCCCCTGGGGTCTGTGCTGTCTCCTAATGGTTATCTTCAGAAACCTCCTTGCCAGGCAGGGGCTGCTGTCACCGGTCAGATGAATGAAGGTTCTTTTGCTCCACCTACTTAGAAATCATGGGACAACAAGATCCTTCTTTTTCATTAAATTTTCTTTTAATTTTTTCTAATTTATTCACTTTACATCTCAATTGTAGCTTACTCCCTCATCTCCTTCTGCATGACCTTCCTCCTGCCTCCTATCCTCCTCTTCTATTTCTCGGAAATGTGGAGCCCTCCGCCCCTACCCTCTGACTCCAGCACGTCAAGTCTCATTAGGACTGCCTGCATTCTCTGCCTCTGTGGCCTGGCAGCCCCCATCACCAAAATCAGGTGGAAATGATCAAAGAGAGAGCAACAGAGTCCATTTCAGAGATAGTCCTGGAACCCTTCCAAGGAAACCCACATGGAGAATAAGCTTCCTATTGGTTACATCTGAACAGGGTGTTTGGTCCTCTCCATGTATGGTCCTTGGTTGCTGCATCAGTCTCTTCAGGCTCCCTTGGGCCCAGATATGTTTGTTCTGTTGGTCTTCTTATGGATCTCAGGTCCACTCCGGGTCCTGAGCAAGGTAACCCAGAACAAGAAAGACACATATGGTATATACTATAAGCGTATATTAGCCATATAATACAGGATCCCCAAAATACACTCCACAGACCTAAAGAAACTAAATAACAAGGAGGACCTAGGGAGGATGCTTGATTCTCTTTCAGAAGGGCAAATGAAATAGATATTGGAAGCATTTGAAGAACGGAAACAGAATGGGAGCCTGCCATGCATGTCCTCTGAACAATTCCACCAAGCAAGGGATAAAAACAGATGCTAAGACCCACAGCCAAACTTTGTGCAGAGCACAGAGAGCTATAGGAAAGACTGGGGGAATAGAAGGATCCAGAGTAGACAGGATCTCCATGAGAATACCAACAGCGACAACAAATCTGGGCTCATAGAGGCCTTCCATGACTGATGCACAAACCAAGCACCTTGCATTGACCACTCATTTTATTTTGTATATTAATTACAGTTAATTCACTTTGTATCCCAGCTGTAGCCCCCTCCGCCCTCCCCTCCCAATCGCATTCTTCGTCCTTCATCTACTCTCATACTCCTCTCCAAGTGCATGGATAAGGGAGGTCCTCCTCCACTTTCTCTGACCCTAGCTTATCCACACTGGCTGCATTGTCCTCCTCTGTGGCCTGGCAAGGCTGCTCCCCCATCCAGGGGAGGTGGCCATGGAGCTAGCCACTGAGTTCATGTCAGAGACAGTCCCCGTTCCCCTTACTAGGGTACCCACTTGGATACTGAGCTTCCATGGGATACATCTGAGCAGGGGTTCTAGGTTATATATTCATAAATGGTCCTTGGTTGGAGTATCAGTCTCAGAAAAGATCCGTGTGCCCATATATTTTGGTTCTGCTGCTATCCTTGTGGAGCTCCTGTCCTCTCCAGGTCTTACTATCCTTTCTATCCTAAGATTCCCTGCACTCTACCCAAAGTTTGTTTATGAGTCTCATTATCTGCTCATTTTAAAACTCTAATTTATTTGAGGTGTTCAGGCCCTCACCTCCCTTTGAACCACACAACCCTACATAGGAGAGAGGTTGGTGGGGAGAGAGGACCCTTTAATTCTCCTGGCTTTTTAGGATCCAGGGGTTCTTCTAGACCTCTGTACAAATCTCAGTCAACAGCAGACACAGCCAGCAGTCTCCTCCAAACAGCCTATGAAGCTTTTCTCTCTTTCTGGGTCTTAACTCTCCAAACTTCTACACGCAACACACCAACATGGAACACCACCTTCCATTTCTCAGCTCTCAATTTGTATTCAGAGTGGAGCTCTAAACTACAGCCCTCTTTGTGCTGAATATGAAAGGCCATTACTTAAGGGCAAAAGCCACACCCCCACGAGACAATTAACAGGTGTGGGCAAACAATGGCTGAACTAAAGACATACACTTGGGATTAAAATAAAAACTTATTTACCTAACATAACTGAGTTTACCAGGAACCAAAACTTCCATTACAGAGCTCCCTGTGACCTTCTCCCCAGTATCCTCAGCATCCTCTTCGGGAACCCTGGCCCTCACTCCTTACTCCACTCTGCATTCTCATTGTCTTCTCTGCCATAGAAACTCAGCTAAGGTAACTGTGGGCATGGCACATCTGGACCAGGTGGGGTCAGCTGTGTCACTGTGAAGCTACAGTGTGCTTCTCACTAGAGCACAAATAACAGCAGGTCCTGTGTCTTGGCTGAACTCTCCCTGAGGGCCCATGAACCATCTCATCACTTCTTTAGGTCTGAGTCAGCACTGGTCACAAGACAGTCACCTGCCTCAGATTAAAACTCTGCTAGATACAGGAGAGATAGAATCTGCCACTGTCAAATACAGACAGAGAGCAGATATGGAAGGAGCAGGGTGAAGAACATCCACCATCACAGCATGGCAGGAGGACCACTGGAACAGGATCCTGTGTGGGTCTCTCTCCCTATGGAATACTTCCACAGTAGTACAGGTCAGTTCCAATATCCCAGATTAAGCCTGATCCCTCAACTACAGTGGCTAGCCAGGCAGGATATGTGGGAGCCTACCCTTGGCCTGGGGTCTTAGCTCTGAGTCTAAGTGACACCAATGGAGTCAGGGTTGATATCCCCAGACTCTCCCCTACCAATACTGTTAGGGCCTCTATGACAGTGTCCATGGCAGGTTCAGGCAGCTGGCTTCTGTGGTGGCCCCACCCAACATGTATAACCACTCATGGACCGAGAGCCATCTGCACTGTTGTGAGAAACTTTCAGATCTAAGGAGAGGAAAACTCAGTGTTGAAGGAGACCCACTACAAGTCAAACAGGCCCCAGGGGACACTGAGCCCTGCCAAAGTGAAGGGACCACAGGCCAAGATGTTTCTGCTGCTGTCTGTACCATGGTGAGTTTGGGGTATGGTTACCACAGTGACAATCAATGGGACAGAAACATGCCCAGGCCAATTCTAGAAGAGAAAGGAGGCTATCCGGATAAGCAGATGCCTCCTGATGGGCTCAGTGCCTCGCTCTCCATTCTAAGAGGACAGGAGCAACTCAAGTAGGAACAAAAGCCAGGATTAAACACACAGACACACACACACACACATACACATGCGCACACCATAAACGTCACACTCAGAAAGAGACTACCAGCCTTGCCAACTCAAACCAACCCACCCAGAGTTGAAGGCTGAGAACAGCTAGTATTAATGTTACCCCCAGGGGGCCTTGTTATGAAGGAGCCTGGAAGGAGTCACACAGTGAAGGGGAATTTGCACCAGCCTGAGGCACTGTGGTTATTATGACTACGATACCTATAGTTATACCCACAGTGTGATATATCATACACAAAACCTAGCCATGCATGATGGCACATGCAATCAATCCTAACATGAAGGGGGCAGAATCATGCAGTTTTCAAAGTTCGGGGCCACCCTACTCTGCAGAGAGAGTTCCTAGACAGTCAACACTACACAGATAAACTCTGTCTTTGGGGGGAAAAAAACAATTTGGCTGAGGCCACCGAGTGCTCAGGATGTGAGACAAGCTCTGCCCAAAAGAGAAACCTGCCCATGCCCGCCACTCAGCAAGAAGGCTCTGAGGCCCGCAGGGAATTTTTAATAAGTAAGTACCACTGTGGCTATGACTGGATCTACCACTATCAGAAAAGCTGTAACCAAAACCCAGTCCTTAAACCTATTCCTGCCTGGCTTTGCGCTAGGCCCCAGCCACCTTGTTGCCACTTAATATACTCATTCCTTGATTCCTTGGGGCAGGCAAACCTTACCCTCTCATCTCGGCTCTGGACTCTCTACCAAAGCTGACCCTTCAGGGGAGGAGCTATATGCAGGCAGGATCAGCTGGCTCCTACCACCATAAGTTCAGGCAGGCGAATCCACATATGAGTCTGTAACATCCAGGAAAGACTGCAAGAGCAACAGACACCCCACAGCTCCTGGCACACCACAACAACAGGGCCCCAACCTGGTATCTGCTCCACATTTCCAGCAACAAAGGCTCCACGTGCTCTGTCCTCCTGTCAGGTCTTTAGGGAAAGCTTGCAGGAACAGACAGCTATACAGACAGTGGCAGTCAGGGTGAGTGGACACAGACAACAGACAGGTGCTTAACACAGATTCTCAGGCTGAAGAGGTGATCAAAAAACATGTGTCCCTTCAGATACCTGTAGCCAGTTGTGTCCTCCCGTGCCCCCCCCTTAAGGTCAACAATGCAGAATACTCCATTCATACCTGTCCTGGGGCCCATCACACTAGACAGTTAGAACCTAGGCTCTCTAGAACTCAGCTCAAGGTTAGTTCATCAGCCTGAAGCCCACCCAGCCTGTCAGCCTGACCCAAGCTTGGAAAGTCTGGAGCCTCCATAGGACTAGAGACTCAGCATATCACTTCCCTACCTCCAGTCCTGGGTTGCTTGGCCAGCATTGGTCCCAGGAGCTCTACTAGACTAAGGCATCCAGAGGTTGAGATGCTACACACACACACACACACATACACACACACACACACACACACACACACACACACACACACACGAGAGAGAGAGAGAGAGACGAAGAGAGAGAGAGAGGCAGAGACACAGAGAGACAACAAGAGGGGAAAGGAAATCAAAACAGCAGAAGCAAATATCAAAAATTGGATACAGGTTTATAACCCCCCTCCAGAGTGGGGAAGGTCTGATTTGTATGCCAGTGAGATGGCTACTGTGGCCTGCTTCCTGCCCATCCTTCTCCCTTCTCCTTTGTGAAGGATGGAGTGTTCAAACAGTCTCAGCATAACCTTGTGGTTGCCACACAAGGCCACACTGAATATGCTCCTCCCAGAGTCTTCTGTTTGGTGTTTCTCTACTCCTCTGAAACCACATCCATCCATCCTTTCTTCCTTCCTTCCTTCCTTCCTTCCTTCCTTCTGAAAGGGTTAGACTAATTTTGTAACCTGTATGTCTTCTAAAGCCTATAGTTTTGAGTTTTAGGTCCAGGTTAAGCTAAAGCCTCTTAGTACCTTTCCAGAGAATGGAGAAATGTGACCCTATCTGTGAGGACAGATAGAAAAAAAAGCGAGCAAGCAATGACCTTCACTCAGCAAAAAGGACCAGATCCTTGTCTTTGAGATAGTGTTTCTTAGCAACCAACCCAGACAGCCTCAATCCTTCTTCTGAGTATCTCCTGACTGCCAGCCAAAAGTCCGCAGCCCCAATCTTCAAAGATGAGCTAACTACCCCCACCTTCAATTGCAGCTGCATCCACACTTGGCAGGACTGGCCAAGCCTGAGCACCTAAGACTAACCAATTATCTTACTTTATAGCTTCCTCATCCAATCCTAAATTGCCAAAACCGCAACTTCAAATTTTCCACAATTTTTCTTTTAAAAACCTAAGGCTTTTGTCTCCCGGTGCCACTCTTTGCTGACCGGTAGGGGTGACCCTATTGAGCAATGGTTAAATTAAACCTCTTGCTTTTACATCAAGTCGTGGTCTGTGGGGGTTTCTGGGAAGGGCGCGATCTTGAACTCTTGAGCTGTGAGACCCCAGGTCTTACACTTCCTTCTTCCTTCCTTCCCTCCAGTAAAAGCCCAGGGCTCGCCATGCCTTGCCCACCTCCTGCTTGTACCAAGGTAAGCTTCAGAGTATGATGGCATTACCTTCAATTATACTACTCAAGCCGAACAGCAAGTGAGAAGGTGACAGATGTTCCAGAAGTTTCCCTGAGGAAACTAGAAGAAAATGTTCCTGAACAGTAAGTAATAAGCATGTTTTATTAAACTTATTAAACCTCAAAATGAACAAAGTAAGGCCCTAAGTGAGCAAGAACTTCTTTTTGTGTCAACTTGACAGAAGCAGGAATTATCTGAGAAGAGGGAGGACATTTGAGAAGACGCCTCCCTAAGATTGTCCCACAGACAAGTGTCTGAGGACACTGTCTTGGTTAATGTTTGATGTGGGAGGGCACAGAGCATTACGACTGGTACCACCGCTGACCAGGTGATCCTGGGTGCCGTTAAAAAGCAGGATGAGGAAGTCATGAGGAGCAATCTAGAAGTCTCACTCCTCCACGCCCTCCCCCTCAGGTTCCTGCCCTGACTTCCTGAGGTGATGCAGAATGGCCTGAGAGTTGTAAGATGAAATTAACATTTTCTGCTCCATGATGCTTTTGGTCACAATGTTTTTATCAAGCAATAGAAACCTAACTAAGACACCTAATATGTCAATGTCAACTCAACCTTACTGAACAGAAGATTTAATCTAATAATTTTAGGATAAGTAACCCTAGTATTCAAATATTTTTTTCACTTACACAAGCTTGGGAATTTTTTCCTTCAATACAACTTCACTTGTTAAGTTTTATATGAATATGCAATTTTATTTATAAACTTACATCCATATTTTACATGTAAGACATATTCTAATGTTATGTATGATACAGAATATTGACAAATAAAGTTACCTATACAAATAAGAGTAATCTTTACCTCACCTACATTAAAATGTGCTGGACACCCTGTGGACAAAGTACACAACTGTCCCCAGAAATGCTGGGAAAGATCAGAAGATTGAGACTTTCATCCCACCACCTTCAGGGTTAAGAGGGTCTCGAAGATGAGTTGGTCCCAATGGCCAATGAACTCCATCTTACCTATATGCAGGACTGCCATAAAAGCCAACAATATGGGGTTCAGAGAACTCCCACAGCTGAACACAGAGGATCCTGTGGGGAGGTGACCCAGAGGCATAGAATCCCTAACCAGGACACTGGAGTCCACTGCTAACACAGAGTGCCTCTTCATCCTGCTTCCTCTGGTCCTTTGTAATCCAGCAATCAAGGTGAGCATTTAGCTGCTCCAGGAAATTGATCTGAAGAGTATGGAGCAGGACCCTTAAGCCAACGAGCAGAAGCTACAATCTGGGCTGCACAACTGGCTTGTGCAGTGGAGAACCTTGCAGGGCTGCACCTCAGCCCCTGGGGTCTGTGCTGTCTCCCAGTGGTTATCATCAGAAACCTCTGCCAGGCAGGGGCTGCTGTCACCAGTCAGCTGAATGAAGGTTCTTTTGCTCCAACTATGTAGAAATCATGGGTCAACATGAAACATTTTTCTTTCATTTTAAATTTTATAGTTTATTCACTTTACATCCCAACTGTAACCACCTCCCTCATCTCCTTCCCCACTCTCCTCCTTCTTGCCTCCTATCCTCCATTCTATTCCTCAGAAATAGGGAACCCTACTCCCATCGCCTCTGACCCAACCATATCAAGTGTCATTAAGCCTGCCTGCATTCTCTTTCGCTGTGGCCTGGCAAGACCCCACCACCATGATTTGCAGGTGAAACTCATCAAAGAAAGAGCAACATATAGAGACAACAGTAATACCCTTAGTAGGGAATGCAAAAGAAGAATGAACTGCTTATCAGCTACATCTGAATAGGGGTTCTAGGTCCTCTCCATATATAGTCCTTCTTTGGTGCATCAGTCTTTGCAGGCACCCCTGGGCCCAGATTTATTAGTTCTGTCAGTTTTCTTATGGAATTCCTGTCCCATCCGTGTCCTCAGTAAGGTAACCCAGAACCACAAAGACAGTCACGGTATACACTATAAGCACTTATTAGCCATATAATACAGGATAACTAGACTATACTCCAAAGACCTAAAGAAGCTATGTAACAAGGACCTTAGGGATGATGGTTAATTCTCTTTCAGAAGGGCAAATAGAATACATATTAGAAGCAGTTGAAGAGAGGAAACAGGATTGGGGCCTTTTATACATATCCTATGACAGATTTCACACAGCAGGGGATCAAAGCAGATGCTAAGACTCACTGCCAAGTCTTGGGCAGAGTGCAGAGTGCAGAGATTCTTAGATAGAATGGGGAAGAGAAGAGCCCAGAGAAGATAGGAGGTCCATGAGAAGACCAACATAGCCAACAATTCTGGGCTCATGAGGGCCTGTAAAAACTGATGTGCCAACCAAGAACCATGCATGTAGTGCTCATTTTTAAAACTCTACTTTATTTGGAATGTTGAGATCTCACGTCCCTTACGAACACCCAACCCAACATAGGAGAGAGGTGAGTGGAGAGAGTGGGCCACTTTACTTTTCCTGGCTGATTAGGGTCCATGGGTCCCAGGATATGTGGGAGCCTACCCTTGGCCTGGGGTCTCAGCCCTGAGTCTAGATGGCCCCAATGGCATCAGGGTTGATACCCCCAGGCTCTCCCCTACAATACTGTTAGGGCCTCTATGACAGAGTCCATGGTAGGTTCAGGCAGCTGGCCTCTGTGGTGGCCCCACCCAACATGTATAACCACACATGGACCGAGAGCCATCTGCACTGTGGTCAAAAACTTACAGAACTCAGGAGAGGAAAACTCAGGGTTGAAAAATCCCCACCAAGAGTCAAACAGTCCCCAGGGGACACTGAGCCCTGCCAAAGTGAAGGAACCACAAGCCAAGATGTTTCTGCTGGAGTCTATACCATGGTGAGTTGGAGTAGCTGGTATCACAGTGACAATCAGTGGGACAGAAACATGC
Organism: Psammomys obesus; assembly: GCF_907164565.1. NCBI lineage: Eukaryota > Metazoa > Chordata > Mammalia > Rodentia > Muridae > Psammomys > Psammomys obesus. Next base: position 164,186 of record NW_026589881.1, on the reverse strand, counting down.
CCAGGCCGATTCTGGAAGATAGAGGAGGCTATAAAGATATGCAGGTACCTCCTGGAAGGCTCAGTGCCTCACTCTCCATTCTAAGAGGACAGGGGCAAGTCAAGTAGGGACACAAGCCAGGATCGAAACACACAGACACACACACACACACACACACACACACATACACACACGCACACCATAAATGTCACACTCAGAAAGGGACCCTGCTAGCCTTGCCAACTCAAACCAACCCACCCAGAGTGGAATGCTGAGAACTGCTAGTACTGATGTGACCCCCAGGGGGCCTTGTTATGAAGGAGCCTGGAAGGAGTCACACAGTGGAGGGGAATTTGCACCAGCCTGAGGCACTGTGGTGATTATGGATGGAACCACAGTGTGATACGTCATACATAAAACATAGGTGGGCATGATGGCACATGCAATTAATCCTAACATTCAGGAGGGAGAGGCACGCAGTTGTATAAGTTCAAGGCCAGCATGGTCTGCAGAGAGGGTTCCAGGACAGTCGGGACTACACAGAGAAACTCAATCTTGGGAAAATAATAAAATTAAAAAACATGCCTGAGGCTCAGGATGTGAGACAAGCTCTGCCCACAGGAGAAACCCGCCCATGCCCACCACTCAAAAGAAGGCTCTGAGTCCCACAGGGGATTTTCTTTTCTTTTTTATTTGATTGTTTTTTATTTAAACTATTTTTTATTTTTATTAATTACAGTTTATTCACTTTGTATCCCCCTGTAGCTCCCTCCCTCCTCCCCTCCCAGTCCCACCCTCCCTGTTCCCCACCCCTGTCCCTCTCCCAGTCCACTGAAAAGGGAGGTCTTCCTTCCCTTCCCTCTGATCCTAGTCTATCAGGTCTCATCAGGAGTGGCTGCATTGTCTTCTTCTGTGGCCTGGTAAGGCTGCATCCCCCTTAGGGGGAGGTGATCAAAGAGCAGGCCAATCAGTTCATGTCAGAGACAGTCCCTGTGCCCATTACTATGGAACCCACTTGGACACTGAACTGCCATAAGGCTACCTCTCTGCAGGGGTTCCAGGCCATCTCTATGAGTGGGCCTTGGCTGGAGTTTCAGAAAAGACCTCTGTGCCTAGACTTTTAGGATCTGTCACTGTCCTTGTGGAGCTCCTGTCCTCTCCAGGTCTTACTATCTCCACTTCTTTCATAAGATTCCCTGTACTCTGCTCAACATAGTCTCAACATCTGCCTGAGGGGATTTTCAACAAGTTAGTACCACTGTGGCTATGACTGGATCTACCACTATCAGAAAAGCTGTAACCAAAACTGTCCTCCAAAACTCAATCCTTAGACCTATTCCCTGCCTGACTTTGCGATAGGCCACAGCCACCCAGTTGCCCCTGAATATACACATTCCATGGTATAGAATGGAGTAGACAATCCTTACATGCTCATCTTGGCCCAGGGCTCTCCACCAAAGCTGACTCTTCGGGGTGAAGCTATAGGCAGGCAGGTTCAACTGACTCCTACCACCATGAGTTCAGACAGGCGACTCTGGATATGAGTCTGTAACATCCAGGAAAGACTGCAAGAGCAACAGACACCCCACAGCTCCTGGGACACATGACACCAAGGCCCCAAACTGGCATCTGCTCCACATTTCCAGCAATAAAGGCTCTACCTGCTCTGTCCTCCAGTCAGGTCTGTAGGGGAAGTTTGAGGAAACAGACAGTGGCAGTCAGGGTGAGTGGACACACAGACAGCAGACAGGTGCCTGACACAGAGTCTCAGGTTAAAGAAATGATCCAAAAATACCTGTGTCCCTTCAAATACATGTACCCAGTCACTGTCCTCCCGTGGCCCTCCCTTAATTCCACAATGCAGAATATTCCATTCAAACCTGTCCTGGGGCCCATCACACTAGACAGCTAGCTCCATACGGTTAAGTCCAGAATTGTTCACCAGCCTGAAGCCCACCCAGCCTGTCAGCCTGACCCAACCTAGGAAAGTCTGGAGCCTCCACTAGGACTAGAGACTCAGCATATCACTTCCCTACCTCCAGTCCTGGGTTCTGTGGGCAACATTGGTCCCAGGAGCTCTACTAGACTAAGGCATCCAGAGGTTGAGATGCTACACACACACACACACACACACACACACACACACACACACACATGCACACAGGAGAGGGAGAGACAGAGACACAGAGACAAAGAGAGACACAGAGAGGATGGAGGAAATCCAAACCAGCAGAAGCTAATGTCAACAATGGAATACAGGTTTATAACCCCCCTCCAGAGTGGGGAAGCTCTCCTTTGTATGCCAGTGAGATGGCTACTATGGCCTGCTTCCATCCTTCTCCCTTCTGTTTTGTGAAGGATGGAGGTGTTCAAACAGCCTCAGCATAACCTTACAGTTGCCATACAAGGCCATACTGAATATCCTCCTCCAAGAGTCTTTTGTTTTGTGTTTCTCCATTCTTCTGAAACCAGCTACTCTCTTCCTTCCTTCCTTCCTTCCTTCCTTCCTTCCTTCCTTCCCTCCTTCCTTCCTTCCTTCCTTCCTTCTTTCCTTCCTTCCTTCCTTCTTTTCCTCCAGTCAGGTCCCAGAACTCCCCATGCCTTAACCCATCTCCTGCTTGTGCCAAGGTCCCCTTCACAGTACGAAGGCATTACCTTCCATCATACTACTCACCCTGAAGAGCAAGCGAGAGGGTGACAGATGTTTCAGAAGTTTCCTCGAGGCCCAAAAGAAAATGATCCAGAACAGTCAGTAATAAGCATCTTTTATTAAACTTATTAAACCTCAAAATGAGCAAAGTAAGGCCCTAAGTGAGCACGAGCCTCAGTCTCAGACAAAACTGGCCTAGCTGGCTGTGCCATTTTGTGTCTACTTGACACAAGCAGGAATTATGTGAGAAGAGGGAGCCACATTGAGAAGCCTCCCTAAGATTGTCCCACACACAAGTCTCTGGGTTTATTGTTTTGGTTAATTTGATGTGGAGGGCACAATGCATTATGAGTGCTCCCACCCCTGGCCACGTGATCTGAGTGCCATAAAAAGCAGGAAAAGGATGTCATGAGGAACAAGCCAAGAAGTCGCACTCCTCCTCGTCTGCTGCCTCAGGTTCCTGCCCTGACTTCCTGAGGCGATGGAGAATGACCTGGGACTTATAAGATGAAACAAACCCTTTCTTCTCCATGTTGTTTTTGGTCACAGTGTTTTATCTCAGCAATAGAGACCTAACTAAGACACCTAGTTAATGCCAATACAACATTACTGGACAGAAGATTTGATCTAATAATTTTATGATTAGTTAACCCTAGTATTCAGATATATTTTTCACATATACACAGGAAATTTTTCCTTGAATCCAACCTCACTGGATAAGTTTTACTTGAATATACAATTATATTTATAAATTTATATGCATATTTTACATTAAAGCATATTTGACATTAAAATATTTTAATGTTGTATGATACAGAATATTGACAAATAACGTTACCTAAATGAATAAGAGTAATCTTTACCTGACCTAGAAAAAAATACAAAAGTGAGGAAGAAAGTCAAAACCAGCTCAAGTGAATGTCAACACAATGAGAGGGGTCTGGAGTCCCCAGAGGGGTAGGTGAGAGTAGGTGTGTGTGACTGAGAGGAATGTGCTGGACCCCTGTGGCCTCAGTACACAACTGTCCCCAGATACCCTGGGCAGGATCAGGCCATTGAGACCCCAATCCCACCACCTTCAGGGAGAAGAGGGTCTAGATGCTGAGTTGGTCACAATGGCCACTGAACTCCATCCTACCTATGTGCAGGACTGCCATAAAAGCCAAAAATATGGGGTTCAGAGAACTCCAATACAGCTGAACACAGAGGAGCCTGTGTGGAGGTGACCCAGAGGTTTACAAGCCCTAACCCGGACACTGTTGTCCACTGCTCACCCTGAGTGCCTCCTCATCCTGCTTCCTCTGGTACTTTGTAAACCAGCAATCACAGTGAATGTTTATCTGCTCCAGGAAATTAATCTGAACTGTGCGTGGTGGGAGCCTGAACCCAAAGCTGATGAGTCAGAGCAGAAGCTACAATCTGGGCTGCACAACTGACTTGTGTAGTGGAGAGACTTGCAGGGCTGAACCTCAGCCCCTGGGGTCTGTGCTGTCTCCTAATGGTTATCATCAGGAGCCTCTGCCAAGCAGGAGCTGCTGTCATCAGTCAACTGAATGAAGGTTCTTTTGCTCCTGGAACACAGAAATCATGGGTCAACAAGAAGTTTTTTTCATTCTTTTAAGTATATTTTCTAATTTAGTCACTTTACAACCTAATTGTAGCACCCTCCCTCATACCCTTCCACACACCCCTCCCTCTTGCCTCCTATCCCCCTCTTCTATTCCTCTGAAATGTGGAACCTTCCTCCCCTACCCTCTGACCCCAGCATATCAAGTCTTATTAGGACTGCCTACATTCTCTTCCCTTGTGGCCTGGCAGGCCCCTATTATCACCACCACAACCAGATGGAACTGATTAAAGAGAGAGCAACAGAGCCCATATCAGCTATAACCCCTGATACCCTTACTAGGAAATCCACATGGAGACTGAGGTGCCTATTGACTACATGTGAGCAGGGGTTCTCGGTCCTCTCCACGTATGGTCCTTGGTTGCATCAGTCTCTGCAGGTGCCCCTGGGTCTAGATGGTTCTGTTGGTCTTCTTATGGAGCTCCTGACCCTTCCGGTCTGAGTGAAGTAACCCAGAACCAGAGAGACACTCATGGTATATACAATAAGTGCATATTATCTTTGTAATACAGGATAATGAGACTACACACTACAGACCTAAAGACGATAAATAACGAGGAGGACCCTAGAAAAGATGCTTGATTTTCTTTCAGAAGGGCAAATAGAATCGATGCTGTGAGTGGTTGAAGAGAGGAAACAGAATGGGAGCCTAACACAGATGTCCTCTGAAAGACTCCACCCAGCAGGGGATTGAAGCAGATGCTAAAACTCACAGCCAAACTTTGGGCAGAGTGCAGGAAGTCATAAAAAACAAGAAACTTTTCAAATGTTAACCTCTGGTAGATTTTTTTTTTTTTTACACTCTTCACCTGACAGTGAGCAACAGCAGGGAGACAGAAGCCGCAGCAAGCGGCACCCTGTAATGCTCCAGTCTCCATGCTGACCTCAAGTACAGAGACCCTTATCTTTGGCCAGTGCCATAGCCCTCAGCCAGGATCAGAGCTCCTTGACCTTGAAGACCTGGAACTCTTGTAGCAACTACGGTCTACAGCATTTTATCAGCTCTCCTCTTCTTCATGTAGTCTCTGTTTCAGCTTCCTTTCTCCCTGCCCTGCCACTCTCAATATGCTCAGCTTTTCAATTGTCATGGCTTTTTTCAGGACTCCAGATAGATGCATCTGTTAGAAAAGCTTGAAGGATCCAGGGCACACAGAAGGCTATCTGTGCATTATCTGGGCATTAAGTGCAGCTGGAATCCCTCCCCTCTTCCTCAACAGATATCTATGTAGGATCAAAGAGTAACCTGTGTGGTGCTGTGGATTCAGGTGGTTGAGTACTGACTGTAGGCAGGCCCAAGGCCTTCACAGACAACCACTTCTTCAGCTGTGAAGTACAGGTTACCAGGGCTTTGTGCTAAGAAACCAAGAACCAGGACTTAGGAACAAAGATGAACCCAGCACCAGGTAGTAGATAACAGACACTTCTTGCCTTGGAGGACAGGACTTAGGGTTAGTGATTGACGCCAGGACTTCAAACACCTGTCAGCAGATACAGTGTGTGTGGGGGGGGGGGGGGGGTATTGGGTAGGCAGGCTGTACTAAGCAGTGCCAAGTTCCATGGGTCCTTGAGCTGTCAAACTGTGCCCATTGCTGTCCTCACTGTTGCTTGCTGCTCTTTTTTTTTTTTTTTTCATGATTCCAGTTCAATATGAATTACTTACTGAAAGTAAGCAGAGGAGACCACTGGAGAGAAGTTTTTGTTGGACCTGATGTTGCAACACCAGAGGAGGCAGCAGGAGTCTCCTGGAGAAGCTGGTGATCTGGAGTAGCCTATTTATATAGCCTAAGGAGAGGTTGACCAATCACAGCATTCATTTTGAACCAATCATAGCCATTAAAGTTTTTTTGGACCAATTAATTGTAGTAGGCGAAAACAAAGTCAAAGCAGGCCTTTCAACAGGGAGAGTGCTCTTTGGCTAAGGTCTAAGTGGCTCGTGGAGGCTTGTAACTGGAAAAAGCTTGGTATAAGGTGTGATGTTTAGTGTTGTCAACTTGACAGAATGTAGAATTTCCTAGAAGATAGATGCCTCTTATGAATTGTCTTGATTATGTTGTGCCCGAATCGCAATACCCCAAAAGACCACCACCAGGAGCCAAGTCTGTTGCAAACCACATGAGGATCTTTTTATTACAAATTACAAGCTGCAACTTGGGCTCACACCCTCCAACCACCAAAGCGGTGAGAACCAAGAGCCCTGTGCTCAGGTTAGTTGGGTGATTTAAAGATTCTGGTCCCTCCCAGCATGCCCAAGGCAGGGGCGATTCCTGCCTGGCAAGCATCTATTGGTCAAAATGCTACATTTTGAAATGATTGGCTATAGCAAGGTCCCCAAACCATTAATGATCTGGTGTCCCTCCTTAGGGGGATGGGCCAGTTTCCTAGCAACTGTATCTCTAGTGAGTGGGGAAAGAATGCAGTACAGCAGGTTCTTCCCCACAGGGCATTACTGAACCTCACCCAGCTAGTTCAGGCCTTAAACTTTAATAATAAGGGCGGATTTTTAATCTTTTGGTCCCTCAATTACTTTAATGTTAATGTAAGACACACCTTAGCTGTGGGTAGGACCGTTCCCTGGCAGAGAATTCTGAATCATGTAAAGCAGGGAAGCAAGCTTAGCACCAGTATGCACATACTGTGCCCCAACCCACCCCCACCCCTACCCCCATTTCCACCCCCACCCCCATCGTTGTTCTCACTGTTGCTTGCTGCTTCTTTGTTTCATGATTCCAGCTCAACCTGAATTACTTACTGAAAGTCATTCTGCTATATCCTGTGTGCCTTGGGTCCTGGAACCCTGCCAGGGGTGAGGAGATGAGAGAATAAAGAAAGGACAAACACATATACATTGAAACTGAGATAAAGTGGAGTTCTTTAACCCCTGAAACCATACGGAAACCTCAGTGTGTTTAGTAAGTACAACGAGAAGGGATTAGCTATTCTCAACGGGAGGCCTCTGTAGGTGAGCAGGCTCTGGTTGTAAGCATCTAGGATATGGAAGAATCAGTTGCTAATCTTTGCATACATTCATCAACACTCATACTCAGATTCTCAAAGAGAACTTTCCAGCCCTCTTCAGGCTGGCTCATATGGGTAATAGCTTTCCCAGTTTTTCATGGGTCCAAGACCTTGGAGTTCTCAACATGGTGTGCCTGTGTCAGTAATACACATTCAGTCAGGGCTTCCTCCATTCCCTGTACGTTTCTGTCTTCTGGCTGCAGACAATGTGACCAGCTGCGTTAAGCTCCTACTACCTTGCTTCCCCACCATTACAGACAGTACTGGGACAGCTAGCAGAAATAAGCTCTTAAGCTGCGTTTTTAGGGCGTTTTGTTGGAGCAACAGAATAGTGATGCAGACAACCATTGGTGCCAAGCATTTGGGATCATCATTGCAGGATGAACCTGATTGTGTTGTTCCTAGGACACTGAAATTGGTTTTGTAGGAAGAATTTGGAGCTTTCAATTAGAAAAAGAGTTTGAATGCTGTAAGCAGAGCTTAATCATTTGTTCTGTTGGAAGTTTGGAAGACAAGAATAATAAGAGAAATGAGGAGAATGGTAGCTCAGCTCATGAAGTTACAGAGATGAATGAGAATTTCACTAGGACCTAGGATAGGGACCATATGTGTGGTATTTTAGGAAAGAGTTAGGCTTCATTCTGCTTATGTCCTGAGAACATGTGTGACACTAAATTTTAGGTAATAGATTAATTTATTTGGCAGAGGAAATTTCAGGTCAGGAGAGTGTTAAGACTGGTGCTGAAAAAGTAGCTGTAACTGTTAAAGAGGTTAATGTCACTGAAGATAATCCTGCTCAAGAAGGATGTTCTGTGCCATGCATTGAGAGCCTATACCCAAGATGACAGAGGAATTTGTTACTGTCATTCACATGGTATTGGTTTTGGAATTATAAAAGATGCAAGACTGAGGAGTGTCCTGGAGTCTTTCCCCACGGTTTCAGAGAGTAAGCGTGAACAATGTGTGGCAGAGTCAGAATTCATTCAAAGAAATCCTAAGGAGCCACTGTGTGAGTCTGCAAAGGTGAAGCCTTCTCACCATTTGCCCTCTTGACTTTCCCTCTTGCTCCATTGTTGCTGGTAATATATAATAAAAAGGAGCAAACTAGACAAAGGCAAATACAAATACACATTCTGAGGAGAAAAGAAGCACCAAGAGTTATTATGGAGCTAACTCCAGTGCTCAAGCAGATAAACAGTTTAAAGAAAAGCCTGACAACAAGTGGGATAAAGACAGTGGTGAGCTCAGAACAAGGCCTCACCCAACTAAGCTTCCGAATTGTGGAAACAAATTAAAGAAGAGCTTCAGCAGTGAAGGAAATTACCAACAGAAAACTATTGTAAACATAATAAAGAAGAGAGCCAAGTTCCAGCCCCAGCAAGCACCAGAGCTCAGCAGCTTTGACCACATGGTTCTACTGTTATACCCAGTTCGCAAGCCCCCAAAAGATCTACAGGAATCGACTCCGTTGCAAAACACATGAGGGTCTTTTTATTGTAAATTACAAGCTGCAGCTTGGGCCCACAACACCCACCGCCGAAGAAGTGGGAGCTGAGCGCGTGTCCCCAGGTTAGTTAGGTGATTTATAGATTCTGGTCCCTTCCAGCATACCCAAGGCAGGGGCAATTTCTGCCTGGCAAGCATCTATTGGTCAAGATGCTACATTTTGAATCGATTGGCTATAGGAAGGTTCCCAGACCATTGACCATGACCAGGTGTCCCTCTCTAGGGGGAGGGTCCAGTTTCCTAGCAACTGTATCTCTAGTGGGTGGGGAAAGAATGCAGTGAGGTAGCTCTCCCCTCAGGGCATTACTAACTTTTTACCGCACCTACTCTAGGTTTTAACGATAGCTGCTACTTTATCCTTTGGTCTAGCCAGAGCAATAAGACAACTAAAGGAGATCAAGGGGATACAAATCAAAAAGGAAGAGGTCAAAGTGTCACTATTTGCAGATGATATGATAGTATATATGAGCGACCCCCAGAATTCAACCAGAGAACTCCTCCAGTTGATAAACACCTTCAGCAAAGTGGCAGGATACAAAATCAACTCAAAAAAATCAGAAGCCCTCCTGTATACCAAAGACAAAATGGCCGAGAAAGAAATTAGGGAAACAACACCCTTCACAATAGCCACTAACCACATAAAGTACCTTGGGGTGACACTAATCAAGCAAGTGAAAGACCTGTTTGAGAAAAACTTCAAGTCTCTGAAGAAAGAAATTGAAGAAGATCTCAGAAGATGGAAAGATCTCCCATGCTCATGGATTGGTAGGATTAACATTGTGAAAATGGCCATCCTGCCAAAAGCAATCTACAGATTCAATGCAATTCCCATCAAAATACCAACTCAATTCTTTACAGACCTTGAAAAAAAGATTCTCAGCTTCATATGGAGAAACAAAAAACCCAGAATCTCCAAAACAATCCTGTACAACAACAGATCATCCGGAGGTATCTCCATCCCCGATCTCAAGTTGTACTACAGAGCAATAGTAATAAAAACTGCATGGTATTGGCATAAAAACAGAAAGGAGGATCAATGGAACTGCATAGAAGACCCAGAAATAAACCCACACACCTATGAATACTCGATTTTTGACAAAGAAGCCAAAACCATTCAATGGAAAAAAGACAGCATCTTCAACAAATGGTGCTGGTCCAACTGGATGTCCACATGCAGAAAAATGAAAATAGATCTATATTTATCACCCTGCACAAAACTAAAGTCCAAGTGGATCAAAGACCTCAATATAAAACCAGATACTCTAAATCTGTTAGAAGAAAAAATGGGGAACAGCCTAGAACTCATTGGCACAGGAGACAACTTCCTGAACAGAACACCAACAGCACAGGCTCTAAGAGCAACAATCAATAAATGGGACCTCATGAAACTGAAAAGCTTCTGTAAGGCAAAGGACACTGTCATCAAAACAAAACGCCTGCCTACAGATTGGGAAAGAATCTTCACTAACCCTTTATCTGACAGAGGACTAATATCGAGTATATACAAAGAACTAAAGAAGCTGAAAAGCAGCAAATCAAGTAATCCAATTAAAAAATGGGGAACAGAGCTAAACAGAGAATTCTCGACAGAGGAATATCGAATGGCAGAGAAACACTTAAAGAAATGCTCATCCTCATTAGCCATCAGGGAAATGCAAATCAAAACGACCCTGAGATATCACCTTACACCCATCAGAATGGCCAAGATGAAAAACTCAAGGGACAACACATGCTGGAGAGGTTGTGGAGAAAGGGGAACCCTCCTCCATTGTTGGTGGGAATGTAAACTGGTACAACCACTCTGGAAATCTATCTGGTGCTTTCTAAGACAATTAGGAATAGTGCTTCCTCAAGACCCAGCTATACCACTGTTAGGTATATACCCAAAGTTTGCTCAAGTACACAAAAGGGATATTTGCTCAACCATGTTTATAGCAGCTTTATTTGTAATAGCCAGAACCTGGAAACAACCCAGATGTCCATCAACGGAGGAATGGGTACAGAAATTGTGGTATTTTTACACAATGGAATACTACTCAGCAATCAAAAAGGAGGAAATCATGAAATTTGCAGGCAAATGGTGGGATCTAGAAAAGATCATCCTGAGTGAAATATTCCAGAAGGAGAAAGACAAACACGGTATATACTCACTTATATAATAAACATAATGAAATCTATACACCTAAAAAAGATAATCAAGAGAGCGGACATGGGGTAAGATTATCAATCCTCCTTTTGAAAGACAGATGGGATACGCATTGAACATTGACAGGAGTCTACTGAGCACATTTGAAAGACTCTAACTAGCAGTGTTTTCAAAGCAAAGACTCATGACCAAACCTTTGGCAGAGTACAGGGAATCATAAGAAAGAAGGGGAGTTAGTCTGATGAGGAAAGGATAGGAGCTCCACAAGGACCAAATATATCTGGGCACAGGGTCTTTTCTGAGACTGACATGCAACCAAGGACCATGTATGAATGTAACCTAGAACCTCTGCTCAGATGTAGCCTGTGGTAGCTCAGTAACCAATTGGTTTCCCATAGTGAGGGGAACAAGGACTATTTCTAACAGGAACACAATGACTGGCTCTTTGGCCTCCCCACCCCCCAAGGGATGAGCAGTCCTGTTAGGCCACAGAGGAGAGCTTTGCAGCCAGTCCTGAAGATACCTGATAAAACAGGATCAGATGAATGGGGAGGAGGTCCCCCCTATCAGTGGACTTGGCAAGGGGCACGGTGGAGATGAGGGAGGGAGGGAGGGACTGGGAGGGAATGAGGGATCGGGACACGGCTGGGGTACAGAGTTAATAAAATGTAACTGATAAGAAAAAAATAAAATTCAAAAAATAAAATAAAATTCTACAGAATAAAAAAATTACACTTTATTCATTTTGTATCCCCCCATAAGCCCCTCCCTCCTCCCCTCCCGATCTCACCCTCCCCCCCCCCTTTCTGCATGCATGCCCCTCCCCAAGTCCACTGATAGGGGAGGTCCTCCTCTCCTTATTTCTGATCTTAGTCTATCAGTTCTCATCAGAAGTGGCTGCATTGTCAGGGTTCTAGGTTATCTCTATGGATAGTACTTGGTTGGAGTATGAGTCTCTGGGAAGTTCCCTGTGTTCAAATTATCTTGTTCTGTTGCTCTCCTTGTGGAGTTCCTGTCCTCTCCAGCTCTTACTATAGTTTTATTTGTTTCTAATTGATTGATTTCAGCCCCGAGTTTGATTATTTCCAGCTGTCTGCTCCTCTTGGGTATATTTGCTTCTTTTTTCTCTAGGGCTTTCAGTTGGGCCATTAAGTTGTTTGGATGAGATGTCACAAATTTTTTCTTGAAGGCACTTAGTGCTATGAATTTTCCTCTGAGCACTGCTTTCATTGTGTCCCATAAATTAGGGTATGTTGTACCTTCATTTTCATTGAATTCTAGGAAGTCTTTAATTTCTTTCTTTATTTCTTCCTTAACCCAGCTATCATTGAGCAGAAAGTTGTTCAGCTTGATACCTAAACCTCTAGGCTATTTTCTATTTCCATTGTTGTTAAGGTCCAGATTTAGTCCATGGTGGTCAGATAGGTTACAGGGGATTATTTCAATCTTCTTGTTTCTGTTGAGGCTTGCTTTGTCACCAACTATATGGTCTATTTTGGAGAAGGTTCCATGAGGTGCTGAAAAGAAAGTATACTCTTTTGATTTTGGGTGAAAAGTTCTATAGACATCTATTGGGTCCATTTGATATAGGACCTCTTTAAGTACCTTTACTTCCTTATTAGGCTTCTGTCTAGATGATCTGTCCCTTGGTGAAAGTGGGGTGTTGAAGTCTCCCACTATCAAGGTGTTGGGATCGATGTGTGATTTAAATTTTAGTAATGTTTCATTTATGAATGTAGGCGCTCTTGTATTTGGGGCATAGATGTTCAGAATTGTGATGTCCTCTTGGTGGATTTTTCCTTTGATGAGAATGTAGTGTCCCTCCTAATCTTTTTTGATTAATTTTGGTTGAAAATCTATTTTATTAGATATTAGGATAGTTACCCCAGCTTGTTTTCTGGGTCAGTTTGCTTGAAAGACATTTTTCCAGCCCTTTATTCTGAGGTAGTGTTTATCTTTGTTGCAGAGATGCGTTTCTTGGATGCAGCAGAATGTTGGATCCTGTTTCCGCACCCATTCTGTTAGTCTGTGTCTTTTTATTGGAGAGTTGAGTCCATTGATGTTGATAGATAATAGTGACCAATTGAATGTTAGTTCCTTTTATATTGGGGTCGGTGGTCTTACTGTGTTTCATTGCTTGTTTTCTTTTCATTTTTGTTGGGATATTATCTGTATGCTATGTTTTCTTGGGTGAAGTTGTTTTCATTGGATTGGAGTTTTCCTTCTAGTATCTTCTGTAGGGTTGGTTTGCTGTGTAGATATTGCATAAATTTAGTTTTGTTATATAATATTTTGTTTTCTCCATCTATGTTGATTGAAAGCTTTGAAGGGTATAGTAGTCTGGGTTGGCATCTGTGGTCTCTTGAGTCTGCATGACACCTTCCCAGGCCCTTCTGGCTTTCATAGTTTCTGATGAGAAGTCTATGTGATTCTGATAGATCTACATTCATATATTACTTGGCCTTTTTCCCTTGCTGCTTTTAATATCTTTTCTTTGTTCTGTAGATTTAGTGTTTTGACTATGATGTGACATGATGTGTTTCTTTTCTGGGCTAGTCTATTTGGTGTTTTGTTGGCCTCTTGTATATTTATGGATATCTCTTTCTTTAAGTTGGGAAAATTTTCTTCTATGATTTTCTTGAAAATATTTTCTGGACCTTGGAGCCTAGATTCTTCTTTTTCATCAATCCCTATTATTCTTAGATTTCGTCTTTTCATGGCATCCTTGATTTCTTGGATATTTTGTGTTTGGGACTTTTCTGATTTTACTTTTTCTTTGAGAGAAGTATCAATTTCTTTGACTGTATCTTCGGCTCCAGAGATTCTTTCTTCCATTCTTATATTCTGTTGGTGATGCTTACATTTGTGGTCCCTGATCTTTTCTCCAAGTTCTCCAGCTCCAGGGTTTTCTCAGTTTGTGTTTTCTTTATTGATTCTAATTTTGTTTTCATGCCTTGCACCATTTCCTTCATCTGTTTGAATGTGGATTCCTGTCTCTCTACAATGGTCTCTATTTTTTTTTGTTCATTTCCTCTCTATATGCCACTAATTTTACCTCTACTTGTGCCTCTATTTGTTTGGCTATGTTTGCCTGTGTTTCTTTAAGAATGTTGTCCATTTCCTTTTTCTTTACCTCTAATTGACTTGCCAAATCTTTAATAGATTTGTTCATTTCCTCTTTAACTGTCTGAATTTGCATGGTTACTGCTCTGAAAGAATTGTTTGTTTCCTCTTTATGAGCCTGAAATAATTTGATAAGCATAGCTTTAAAGTCATTTTTCTGTGCTTCTGATGAATTGGAGTATCCATCAATTTTGGGTGTTGCTGGTGAAGTCATGATGTCCTGATTTATGTTAGATGTGTTCTTTTCACCTACCCCTGGCCATTGCCTTATCTGAAACCTTCCTTGTTTGTTTTTGGATTCTGCAGTTCAGACTGGTATTGTCTCTCTCTGGCGTCTGGAGAGTTCTTCAGGAAGCTGAGAGAGGTCCCGTGGCCTCCGAGTGTGCATTAGTGGACTAGCTGTGGGAGAAAAGTATGCAGGCGCAAAAGGGGCAAATGCAGCGTGTGTGTGTGTATGTGTGTGTGTGTGTGTGTGTTTAAGTGTGCGTGGAGGTGTGTCTCGAGGGACAGAGTGATAGATAATGTTGAACCCTTGAGTGTGTGAGAGGGGCTCTTTACTGTATATGTACAAGGCGCTAGTGATGGTTGTGGCGCAATTTCTGGCATTAACTGCCTTAACTTTTCTATTGGACCCACAGAGCAAGGGCTTCAATGTCCCAAGTGACCCTCTGTTTCCCAAAGCGGGTATGTGGATGGGAGGGGTCCGGTGCCTGGCTTCTGTTTTAGAAGGACCCTGGATCTGCGGCTCTGCAGATACTCAAGGGCGCACTCACTCTCAAGCAGGTCACTTTGTCAGGGATCAGGGTATCTGGACTCTCTGCTCTCTGGTTTGTTCCTGCTTGTTCTCATGCAGGAGGACTGATGTGCTCTGCCAGCTCAGTGCTGCTGCTGCTGCCGCTGCCGCTGCCAAGTTAGGAAGTCCTGCTGCAGCTGGAGACTGGGATGCCAGTCCAGATGTCTTCTGGGAAGTCCTGGGGGCCCTCCACTGTGCTCTCCAAGCTTGGGAGGCCCAGCACCTGGTGTGCCTATCTTGTATGGCGTTTGTGCCTGGCTTTGGTGAGTATATAGTGTGTTATCTGTCACTGAGGGATTGGGCAGGCCATACAGTCAGTGGCTAAACAACCCTAAGGAGCCAGTATGGCGGCTAGCAGACCCAAGACCCTGGGAGGATGGTGCCGTGCAGGTCTGGGACTCCAAGACCGGTACAGCTGGCAGTTGCCACTAAGGAGCTAGCAGCTCTGCCTCAGCCGCTGCAGACCAGGCAGTTAGGTCTGAGCTGAGAATCTTGATGAGTCCTCTGTGCCAAGGAGGAGGGAGGTCCGAGAAAGGGGAGTTCGGGGAGATCAAAGGATCATTTCTCTCCTTCCCCAAACAAGTCCCCGGGGTGACCCATCACCCATCACCCCGGTGATCCGAGACCAAAGTTTTCACCTCATGCAATGTTCTCAGTCGTTTAGAAAGCCTCACCATTGTTCACCATTGTTTTGAAGCCTCACCTGGCTTCCGAGGTCCTTCTGCTCCCCAACTCAGGCGTTCAGCTCTTCCACAGCTCAGAAACTGTGCAAGCTAGTTGCCATCTTGGCTCCGCCCCCGTATATTTTTTTTTATTAGTTACATTTTATTAACTCTGTACGGATACTTGATTTTTGACAAAGAAGCCAAAACCATACAATGGAAAAAAAGACAGCATCTTCAACAAATGGTGCTCGTCCAACTGGATGTCTACATGCAGAAAAAATGCAAATCGATCCATATTCATCACCTTGCACAAAACTAAAGTCCACGTGGATCAAAGACCTCAACATAAAACCAGACACACTAAATCGCTTGGAAGAAAAAGTGGGGAAGAGCCTTGAACTTATTAGCACAGGAGACAACTTCCTGAACAGAACACCAACAGCACAGGCTCTAAGATCATCAATCAATAAGTGGGACTTCATGAAACTGAAAAACTTCTGTAAAGCAAAGGACACTGTTGTCAGAACAAAATGACAGCCTACAACAACCCTATATCTGAAAAAGGTCTGATATCCAGAATATATAAAGAACTCAAGAAGTTCAAAAGCAACAAATCAATTAACCCAATTAAAAAATGAAATACAGAGCTAAACAGAGAATTCTCAATACAGGAATATAGAATGGCAGAGAAACACTTTAAAAATGCTCAACGTCCTTTGTCGTCAGGGAAATGCAAATCAAAACCACCCTGAGATTTCACCTTACACCCATCAGAATGGCTAACATCAAAAACTCAAGTGACAATGCATGCTGGAGAGGATGTAGAGAAAGGGGAACCCTCCTCCATTGCTTATGGGAATGTAAGCTTGTACAACCACTTTGGAAATCAATTTGGCGCTTTCTCAGACAATTAGGAATAGTGATTCCTCAAGATCCAGCTATACCACTCCTAGGCATATATATCCAAAATATGCTCAAGTGCACAACAAGGACATTTGCTCAACCATGTTCATAGCAGTTTTATTTGTAATAGCCAGAACCTGGAAACAACCCAGATGCCCCTCAATTGAGGAATGGATACAGAAATTGTGGTACATTTACACAATGGAAAACTGCTTAGCAACTAAAAACAAGGAAATCATGAAATTTGCAGGCAAATGTTGGGATCTAGAAAAGATCATCCTAAGTGAGGTATCCGAGAAGCAGAGACACACATGATATACACTCATTTATAAGTGGATATTAGATATACAATATAAGATAAACATACTAAAATCTGTACACCTAAAGAAGCTAAGCGAGAAGGAGGACCCTGGGTAAGATGTTCTATTCTCATTCAGAAAGGCAAACGCGATTGACATTGGAAGAAGGTGAAAGCAAGGAACAAGACAGGAGCCTACCACAGAGGGCCTCTGAAAGGCTCTACCCAGCAATGTATCAAAGCAGATGCTGAGACTCATAACCAAACTTTGCCCAAACTCTGCCCAAACTTTGGGCAGAATGCAGGGAAACTTAGGAAAGAAGTAGGGCATAGTAAGACCTGGAGAGGACAGGGAACTCCACAAGAAGATAACAGAACCAAAAAATCTGGGCACAGGGATCTTTTCTGAGACTGATACCCCAAATAATGACTATGCATGGAGATAACCTAGAACCCCTGCACAAATGTAGCCCATGGCAGCTCAGTATCCAAAGTGGGTTCCCTAGTAAGGGGTCTGACTCTGACATGAACTCAGTGGCTGGTTCTTTGATCACCTTCCCCTGAGAGAGGAGCAGCCTTGCCAGGCCACAGAGGAGGACAATGCAGCCAGTCCTGATGAGACCTGATAGGCTAGGGTCAGATGGAAGGGGAATAGGACTTCCCTTATCAGTGGACTTGGGGAAAGGCATGGGAGGAGATGAGGGAGGGAGGGTGTGTTTGGGAGGGAATGAGGGAGAGCGCTACAGCTGGGATAAAAAATGAATAAACTGAATAAAATTAATACAAAAAATGAAAATTAAAAAAGAAGGGCTTGTGTAATACCCTCCAGGGCTAAGGAAAGCCACTGAGAATAGTGAGAAAGGTCTCTTCTCAGTTTATTCTTTTATTTTTTTTATTTTTGAAAGTTGCATGTCTGTGTTCAATGAACTATGAACACATTTACTCCTGTATGCCCTTCTAACTTCCCCATATCCCTGCCAACACACCCCTAACTGCATGTCTTTTTATCTTTTTATTGAAAATAAATATTTTTCATACAACATATTCTGATCACATTTTTCCTCGTCTCCTCCCAGATGCTTCTCATTCCACCCAACACCACTCCTTCTTTCTCTCTCTTTAGAAAACGGGCAGTTTTTCTTTTTCTTTTATTTTATTCTTATTAATTACAGTTTATTCACTTCGTATCCCCCTTGTAGCTCCCTCCTTCCTCCCCTCCCAATCCCACCCTCCTTCCCCCTTCTCCACCCACATCCCTCCCCAAGTCCACTGATAGGGGGGTCCTCCTCTCCTTCCTTCTGATCCTGGTCTATCAGGTCTCATCAGGACTGGCTGCATTGTCATCTTCTGTGGCCTGGTAAGGCTGCTCCCCATCAGGGGAAGGTGATCAAAGAGTAGGCCAATCAGTTTATGTCACAGACAGTTCCTGTTCCCATTACTATGTAACCCACTTGTACACTGAACTGCCATGGGCTACACCTGTGCAGGGGTTCTAGGTTATCTCCATGCATGGTCCTTGGTTGAAGTATCAGTCTCAGAAAAGACCCATGTGCCGAGATATTTTGGTTCTGTTGCTCTCCTTGTGGAGTTCCTGTCCTCTCCAGATCTTACTATCTCCCCCTTCTTTCACAAGATTCCCTGCACTCTGCCCAAAGTTTGGCTATTAGTCTCAGCATATGCTCTGATACCCTGCAGGGTAGAGCCTTTCAGAGGCCCTCTGTGGTATGTCCTGTTCCCTGTTTTCTCCTTCTTCTTATGTCCATCTCCTTTGCCTTTCTGAATGGGGATTGAGCATCTTAGCCAGAGTCCTCCTTCTTGATTAGTTTCTTTAGGTGTACAGATTTTAGTATGTTTATCCTATATTGTATATCTAATATCCACTTATGAGTGGGTATATACCGTGTGTGTCTTTCCACTTCTGGGATACCTCACTTGGGACAATCTTTCCAGTTCCCACCATTTGCCTGCAAATTTCATGATTTCCTTGTTTTTAATTGCTGAGTACTTTTCCATTGTGTAGATGTACCACAATTTCTGTATCCATTCCTCAACTGAGGGGCCTCTTAGTCTCAGCACTCTGACAAGTGGTGGCCTCTGCAAAAGAAGGCTTTTTTGCCTAAGGTTGAGAGCAGCCTAGGTCTATGGGTATAAATATAAGTACATAGAAAGCAATTTGACAGCACAACTACTCAACAAAAACATAATAGGGCATTCCACCCTGGGGCCTATCATCTCCTCAGCCAGGCACTTTTGACCAGGATTACCATACCAGGCACTAAATTTCCTTCTATGAAACAAGCCTCAAATCCAATCTGATAACAGTTGGTTATATTGAAATAGTCTTGCTATTCTTGCAGTCTTACCTGGCAGAACAGTATTTGAAATGGACATTTCTATTTTCCTTGAAGACTTAGTTTTGACATGTGATGTTTTGCTGTAAGCTGGGCACTTGCTATTTTGCTGGAGCTTGGCTTGTGAGAGGGCATGTGATGTTTCACTGTGAACTCTCCAATATGAAGAGTGTGATTTGGGCCAGCTGAGAGCATCTATAGGTAGACTCTGAGGAGAGGACATATATAGAGGCCTGAGCACAGTGAGACATCACTGCACTGATCTTCATGCCTTGACACTTGACTTTGTAGAAAGAAGCATTCCAGAGAACTTACAACTGAGTCTTGTGGTTTTTGCTGACTTTCTGTTGCTTCTTGGTGTTGGCCTTTGGACTGGACTGCTGGTATCCTGATGACTGAGTTTGGTAATCCCCTAAAGACCCATGGACCTTAATTCTCAGGAAGTAGATAAAAGAGAGCTGTAGCCCTTTTCCCTACTAATCTCCTACCTAAGGTAGGGGAGAGGGAGGTAGAGGTGTTTACGAACCCTAAATAAAGTAGGTCAAATATTGTAGCATGCAGAGTCCAGCACTGGATGGCTTTTCTCTCCAGCCATCTACACAGCACCTGCTAAAACTATGAAAGCTAGCCAGCAGGTTGGACGCTACCCAGTCACTTTCAAATTAATGTCTCAACAAAGTGTGATATCTTTGGCAATAGGAACTTACCATACAGGTTTGGTAGGGCCTCCCTGACAAATAACTCATAAGCAGGTGCCTCATACTTTGTATTTACCTCTTCATATACTTATTTCTCTCAGTAATTTCTGACAGCTGTTATATTTGCCATTGCATGTGCCCTTGTAGCACTTCTGACCAAACCTAAAGAAATGTTTATCTAGGAGACCCCCTTCTGAAATGAAGTACCCAGACAGTGATGGCCTCAAGAACCTGGAGAACACCTCTCCAGAGCAGAGGCAGTCCCGAGTTAAACCTACAGACAATGCACTATCCCATCGGGAGTATTCCTGCTCTACCATGTCTGGACATCAGTATTCCGGTTCCTGCCTAGTCCACGCAATGCTAGGCCCTAGGAAAATGCTGCCAGACCCAGTCCAGCACACCAAGGCACAGAGACCCAAACTTTAGGGCCTGGACACTCAGTTAAGCTTATTCATTACCCATGGTCTTCTGATCACATGCCGACCATCATGTCTGGTATCTCTTGTGATGAATATCTTGATCCAGAAGTTTAATGATGGAGCAGATGGAGTAAAAGTGCTCGCTCTCTCTCTCTCTCTCTCTCTCTCTCTCTCTCTTTCCTCTCTCATCTCTCCACATCCCATGGGGACACCTATAGCTCACCAACTACTCTGATTAACTCTACAATGAACCTGCTCTAATGAGATGAATTTCCAGGGTCTGTTTTCTACCTACCCTAGGGTCCGTCTTCAGCTGAGCTCCAAGTCCTGTTCAAAGTAGCCATCCCAAGAACTGAGTACTTAGAACAGTCTGTTAAGGTGTGGAACTAAATAGGCAGGATGGGACATGATGAAGCATATCAGGTCAGAGTTTGACAGAACAAGGTCAGGCAAGATAGGGCACCAGGGATAGGGCCCCAGGAGACTTCAGCAGAGGCTGGAAGAGCAACTCACCCCAAGCCAGTAGGCCCAGGTCTGGTCATCTCATTGTACAGATCCAGTTTCCTTACCTGGCCCTTTCTGAGACACATGTCTGCAACACTATAATGGCTAATAATTATCAACTTAGTTATCAATTTGGCACATTTGGAAAGATAAAACCTCAGTTAAGGAGTTGCCTGCATCAGATTAGCCAATCGGCATGTCTGTGGGCATTTTTTTGACTGATAATTGATGTAGGAAAGCCAAGCCCACTGTGGGTGGTACCAGCCTTAGACAGCTAAGCCTGGGCCATACACAAAATGTAGCTGAGCAAGTCAGAGGAAGTAAATCAAATAAACAGCAATTCTCCAAGACTTTTGCTTTAGCTCCTGCCAATGTTTCTGCCCTGACTACCCTCAGAGATGAATTGTAAGTTATAAGATGAAGAAAACCCTTCCTTCCTCAAGTTGCTTTTGGTTGTGGTATTAAGCACAGCAACAGAAAATCAAACCAGAAAAACACATGTATGTTTCCTGGCAAAATCCCATAGTAGGTAGAACAGAGGTGATCTCAGACTAAGTCCATGGATACTGCAGAAGAGCCACCTAGAGAGCAGAAGTGTAGATAGGTAGATTGATTGTGTGACCATGATCCACAGTAGTTCTGCATAGCTGGGAAGCTACAAGAAGGGCCAAAGCTTCCTCAGGGAGGTCAGATTCTGTCACACTGCATCCAACGAGGCATATGGCAACACAGGAGAGGACTAAGACTCGGGAAGGCAATAAAGCCCAGTGCCCGTAGCTTAGCTAGACCTCTATAGTAAGGAGGAAGGTCTGTGAGAGCCCAGACTGTGGGCTGGGAAGGCACCTTCCATACCCCTATCAGTAACGAGGTACTACAGCAGGAGCAGGTGTTCCCTGGGGAGGCTGAGACAACACTACCCTTCCTTCTCTCAAGAGACCACCTAAGATAGACCTGAGAGAACAGATTCTGGGCAGAGGTGCACCTTGATGGTCCAAGATCTAGAGCTCCTCCACAGCGTAGGGTCCCCTGCCAAGAGCATGAAGAAGGCTGGCCCTCTCTTGCTCCCTACCCCTAGAGGTCCAAAGCACAGTGTAGGGAGGGGAGCTCCTGGACTACAGCACACCCCTTCTCCTGCTTACCCCACCCTCCCGTGTGCCCAGATCTCCAAGCCACAGACATCACCTTTACCACTCACCCACCCTACTTGTGTCCCCGAGCTACAGTTGCCTCCCTTCCTGTTCACCCCACCCCATCTATGCCCCTCATGTCCTGACTTACCAGAGTCTTATACCAAGCCTGGGGCTACAAATATCTATACGCCCTAAGCACCTACTGCTGACCTGTGGAGCCCATCTCTGAACAAACTCACATGGGTAAATACAGACTCTTTCCTATCTTGAGATGGTCCCCAGGTCAGGAGGAGAACGCTAGCAAAGAGCATTCTCTTAGAGCACTGAACTCCTCCCCAGGACTGAGCTGAGACCCCTTGCTGAGAACCAGCTCTGTTGGTGACCAGGAGGGGACACATCTACCCTGGGCACAGGTGACACAGCACTCGAAATTCTGTCCCATCAGGACATTGGTATGACACCTTCAGCCTTAATGTAGGTCACTTTCCTGCTGTAGAGATGGAATCAGAAAGCAAAGAGGAGTCTGAGTGCCTGACAGGCAGGTGTGCTGCAGAGGTGCCCATAGCTGTCCATGGAGGGGGACTGCCCCCCACCACCATGGCAGACCCTTCTCCATAGCTCCACCTCCACCTGTCCTTACTTTTAAAAGTAGAAAAACCTCACAGGCTCCAGAACTCTAGTGACTGTTTTGAGAAAAATCATTGGTCCCTGACTGGAGAGATGACTGGCAGTTTGGGGGCCAGGATATCCGTACTCTACAGCTAGGGTGAGGTTTGAGAGTCAGAGTCCTTGTGGTCTGTGACTGTTGCAAGGTTTTAACTGAGCGGAGAACCACTGTGATAACTGGAACCACAGTGACTTATGGCTCAACAAAAACCTCTGGAGATTTCCATGGGCAGCCTGTGAACTATGGAGAGGCAAAGAAGCTTGAGAAAGCTGGGTGAGAAAAGAATAGGTCTGAGAGGAAGGGTAACTCTCTAGAGGACAGGAAATAGTGCAGAGAGAAAGTTACCATGGACAGGTCCTGGGCTCCTGTATGGGAAAAGGATGAGCAAACCCAGACATCAGAAGGGTGCAGTGCCCTGCCAAGGACTAAGGAGAGGATGCCAGGTCAGAGCAGACAGGTGAGGTTTGCTAAGAGTATGGATAGGAGTGGATCCCTCCCTCTCTCCTTCCCTTGCTCCTTCTCCTGTCTTTATAGGGGCTCATTATGCTAGCCCAGGCTAGCCTGAAAGATACCATCCTACACATCTGCCCATACAACCGTGCTAAGGTGGAGGTCTACCCAAACAGCTGAGTTTCTGGGGCTTGGAGCCCCTGGGGACTCCACGGGACTTTGGGCTGAGTTTTGTGTGGCCCTGGATATAGGGCTACCTCACTGTGATTATAATTACTTCGATGTCTGGGGCCAAGGGACTCAGGTCACCGTCTCCTCTGGTAAGTCCTGCATCTGGGAACTGCGGGTTTGAGATGGGCCAAGTCAGGCTGTGGTGAAGGTTTTAGAATGGGAATAGAGGCAGAATAGGGACTGTGTTACTGGTACTTTGATTACTGGGGCCCAGGGACCCTGGTCACCGTCTCCTCAGGTAAGATCTCTTCTGTTGGCTCCCACCTTTTCGTTTGGTAACCAGCCAAGTCTCTGGAGTCTCTATGTGCAGTCCAGATGGAGGTCAGATTTTCATTTGGGCAGCATCAGGGACCCTGCCTGTTTGCCATGCTCTTGATATCTGGGGCCAAGGAGCCCAGATCAATGTCTCCTCGGGTTTTCTGTGTCTTCCATTCTGAAACTATTGTCTGCAGACTCTGAATCCTGAAGCTTTTCTTTAAGGATGGGGTCTTTGTTCCCAGGATAAGAGGAAGGCAGAGGCTAGCCACCTGTGGGACAGTGACCACCATAGGAAATTGGCTTCTGTGTTGTTAGGCTGGATGGGTGGACATAGGGATTTTTGTACACACACTGAATGGGGTCTGTGATAGTGTGACTACTTTGACTACTGGGGCCAAGGAACCATGGTCACCGTCTCCTCAGGTGAGTCCCTACAGCCTCTCTCTTCTACTCAGCTTAGACAGACTTTACTGCATTTGTGGGAAGAAGTGAGTCTTCTGAATTTCGGGTCATGAAGAACCAGGGACAACCTGGGAGTCAGAAAGGAGTCTTCTGGGGGCCCTGGCTGACACAGAAAGGAACCCTCAGCTCCAAGACTTTACAGCCAGAGATCTATAGGGATCCTGGCCACCCTTGCCGCTGGGGTCCACTCATTCCCCCTGTCTTTGTCTCTCACCGGGCTCCATGTGAGATGACCCAGGGCCTTAGCCAAGGGCCATTTATTGTCTGGGTTCTTATCATGGTTGTCACATGGTGGCTTTGCTTACTGGGGCCAGGGGACTCTGGTCACTGTCTCTTCAGGTGAGTCCTACCTTCTCCCATTCTAAATGCATTTGGGGGGAACTCTGAACATTCAGGACCAATATTCCCTGACAAGATCCAACCCCTTGGTCCCCAAGTTGAGGCTCAGGGGTCTGGGTCAGGAATCTCTACCTGCTGGCCTGTGGTGATTGATGTCGGTACTGATGCGTGATGGAGGGTCTGACAGAACTGAGGCTTGAAGTCTAGGGTGGGTTCCCATCCAGGATTTACCAGGCTCTTGTGTGAATTAGGGGCTGACAGTTTTATGGTGACAATTCCAAGGCCAGTGGCTGTCTGGTTTCTCAGAGGTGAGGCTGGAATATTGTCACTTTAAAGACTGAAGAGGAGTCCAGGAGCCTCTCTGCCCAGGCAGAGAATGGAATGTGAGACAGGGGCTTGAATCGTTGCTTCTTGTATGATGCCTGGAGTCAGCATGGTGCCTGAGTGGCCTAGGGATCGTTCTAGTCAGGCTCTGGGGTTTTTGTTGGGTATGGTTGAAAATTCCACCATTGTGATTACTATGCTATGGACTACTGGGGCCAAGGGACCCTAGTCACCGTCTCCTCAGGTAAGAACGGCCTCTCTAGGCCTTCATTTTTAACCTTTGCCTATGAAGTTTTCTGAGCATTGCAGAAAGTCCTAAAGTCTTGTTCCTGAGGGAACATGGTGTTTGGCTGGGAGAGGCTGGGGTAAACTGCCTGGGGAGCGCAGAGCCTTGGGGATAGTGCCACACCTTTGACAAAGTATCAGGGAAGGGTCTGTCTGATGGTGTTGGTGGCGCTCCCAGATGATGGGGCAGGGGACCTGAGAGCCTCCTTTGAGGGGGATGCTAAGAAGATCCCATGGCTGTGGTTGGAGATGTTCAGTTTTTGGAGTCACAGTGTTGACTGAGGAGTGTGCCTCAGGACCACCTCTGTGGCAGCATCTGTATGGTGCCAGGAATGCACAGGCACAGAGAGTGGAACAGAATGTTTTCTTTAGATTGGTGAGGAATGTTCTGCACTAGATTGTCTAAAACTTTATTTGCTGGGAAGAGAACTGTCTGAGTGAGTGAATCTGGTCTTAGAGCGAGTGGAATCATCTCAAAAGGGTAGCTACTGTCCAGAGGAGTCTGGGGGAGCCTGCAAAAGTCCAGCTTTTCAAAGGAACATAAAAGTGTGCATATGGAATATTAGAAGGTGTTATTTTTATCCTTAAACTGGTTCCTGAGAAAAACAGAATACTGTGGCTTTAAAATGTAAGAGATTTTTCAAGTGTTCACTCTTTTAAATGTCCAAGTATCAAATTCTTGTCACTCTATTTGAAGTCATGTTTGTCTAGAATTAATATTGCTGAAAGTTTAACCAAGGAATGGGAATGAGGCTCTCTCACACCTTATTCAGAACTGAATTTTAACAATAATAATTTAAGTTTAAAATGTTTTAAAATTGAGTAGTCGAGGTGGAGTCAAGATGGCCGAACAGGACCAGGACACCTGCCGCAGCTGGCAGGAAGCAGGTCTTGTAGCAAGGCTATTTTGGGAAGGAAAATAAAACCGCGGGGTAAACTTGTAGCTATGGTTTGAAGAAGTGGTTTTGAAACGCTCTGCCCAGCCTCACAGAACTGAAAGTCCAGGCCTAGCAAAACAACACCTGGGTAATTTGCATTTCTAAAATAAGTTGAGGATTCAGCCGAAACTGGAAAGGTCCTCTTTTAACTTAGTGAGTTCAATCTTTTAATTTTAGCTTGAGAAGTTCTAGTTTCCCCAAACTTTAGAAGTTTATTAACTTCTAAAATGTGCTCATTTTCAAAGTTAGATTATGTAAGAAATTGAAGGGCTTTAATGTATTTAATTTCTAATGTATTTAGAAAACTTTTTTTAAATTACTTTCTTTTTCTCCCCTCTGATCATTGATCTCATTTCAATTCTTTTTTCCAAACATTTACAGTGACTTTGTTCATGATTTTTTAAGCTAGTTGGTTATTGCCTTTATGATTAAGAAAGACTTTGACATTCTGGTAAAGAAGGCTTCATTAGTCTTTTTCAAGACCTCTTTCTAAGTATTCATCTCAGGATAAAGTTTTTTTTTTTAATGAATGCAATTATCTAGAATTGCTCCAATTAAAAATGCTAGTTGGTGGTTGAGAGGATACTTGTCAGACAGTGCAGAAGAAGGGCTTCTAAGCCAATCGGCAGGGCATGCTCTGTGTGACCTCCCTCTGGCCCTGCTCCTTGCTGGAGAGCTGGCCAAAGGTCTGAGACAGGGTTGCTGCTGGGCAGACCTGGACTTTGGGTCGCCCAGGACCACCCAGACAGTTGTGGCTTCTGCCATCCATCTACCTGGCTGCCCATGGACCAGCCGGTCTTGATGGCCTAGAAGGAACGATTCCACACAAAGACCCTGGACCTCCCCGAAGCCAGGCACCCTGAACGGTAAGCCAGAGGCAGCCACAACCGTGGTTGCTGCTCTTAAAGTTTGTGCTACGTGATTGTTTCTGCTTGAGAGAAACTTAGTCTGAGTCACTGCTTTAGGAGGAGAAAGAGACATTTGCGCATCTTTTTGAGTGCTGTTAACTAGGTCGCTCACATTTAACATTTCTTGAAAAACTTGTAAAAGAAGAAAGTTGCCTGCTAACCATTGATTATAATGATACTTTAAGGAAATCTTAGAGAAAGTGTATATGATTGTCTGGAATTATTTCAGTTAAGTGTATTATTTGGGGTGCTTGCTGTCTCGGCCTTCGTTATACATGTGGCTTTGAGTTTTGCATCAAGACTTCCTCTTCTTAAGCAGCAAAGGTAGATAAAATGAATGCCCTGGTGCTGTTAATGGTGGTTTTAATCTAGAACGAGCTTACAGTGGTGTCTAATTTAGACTCAGTAGGGAGGAATCCAGGCTAAGGAGCATTACTGGAATTCTGGAGGAAAAGATGTTTTTAATTTTTATAGAAAACACTACTACATCTTTGATCTACAACTCAAGATGGTCTAATAAATTTGAAGTTGTCAGTAAATATACTGCCTAGTTGTTAAAGAATGGTACAGAAGGACAGTGCTTGGAAGCCAAGGTCAGTAAGAAAGGATAGGAACTACGGTGTGGCTGCTCAGAAGGAAGACCATAGGTAGACAGAACTGGGAAAAGAATAGAAACAGCTAAGGCCGACAGGTTGGCTGGAGTAACTCTCCAGCCTCAATCAAGAACCAAACAGAGAAGGCTAGGCTAACACCGCTGGCTGTGCAAATTCAACCAACACAGCTGAGAACCCCAGTTAGCTAGGCTCTAACAAGCAGAGCAGGCTGAGATGGGTGACCTGAGCTGGACAATACTCAGCTTCTCTAAGCTCTTCTAAGATTTCCTAAACTGAGGTAATTACTCTGGGGTAAGCAAAGCTGGGCTTGATGAGCTGAAATGAGGTAGACTGTGCTGAGCCTGAAGAGCTAGGCTGGCAAACTGCTGGCTTACTGACATGAGCCAAGCTGGAAATGAACTGCCTTGGGCAGAACTGAACTGGGCTAAGCTGTGCTGCCTTAGATGGGCTAAACTGAGCTCTGGTAAACTGAGCTACGCTGAGCTGGGGTGAGCTGAGCTGAGCTAGAGTTGAGTTGAGCTGAGCTGGGGTGAGCTGAGCTGGGTTGAGCTGAGCTGGGGTGAGCTGAGCTGGGGTGAGCTGAGCTGAACTGGGGTGAGCTGAGCTGAGGTGAGCAGAGCTGAGCTGGGGTTAGCTGAGCTGGGGTGAGCTGAGTTGAG
>NW_026589881.1:85842-131241 GCF_907164565.1 Psammomys obesus | reverse complement strand
AGCTGGGGTGAGCTGAGCTGAGGTGAGCTGGGCTGAGGTGGGGTAAGATGGGGTGAGCTGAGCTGAGCTGGGTTGAACTGAGCTGAGCTGGGGTGAGGTGAGCTGGGTTGAGGTGAGCTGAGCTGAGCTGGGGTGAGCTGAGCTGAGCTGGGGTGAGCTGAGCTGGGGTGAGCTGGGCTGAGGTGGGGTAAGTTGAGGTGAGCTGAGCTGAGCTGGGCTGATCTGGATTAAGCTGGGGTGAGCTGGGATGAACTATGCTGAGTGAGCAAGGCTGAGCTTAGGATGCATGGGCTATGATGAGATAGACTGAATTTGGTTGATCTGGGATGGATACGCTGGTGCAGGGGAGCTGGACTGCCGTGAGCTGGTGTGTTGTAAGCTGGATGAGCTAGGATGAGCACAGATGAGGTGGAATGGCATAGAATGAGGTTGGCTGGGATGAGCTCAGCTTAATTGGTCTAGTTGTGTTGGGATATGCTAGGCTGAACTACGTTCAGCTGAGCTGAACAGGACTAAACTGATATGAACTGGACTCAGATGAGCTGGGCTGAGCTGGGCTAGGATGAGCTACCATGAACTGGGATAACATGAGTTGAGCTGCAGTGAATACAGCTGGGGTATGCTGGGGTGAGCTGACTGAGCTTAGACTGACCTACCTGAGTTGGGATGAGTTAGGTTAACAGAGCTGGGATAAAAAGAGATTAGTGGGGTTTAGATGAGATCGGCTGAACTATGCTGACCTAGAGCACTTGAACTTGGATGAGATGAGCTAGCCTGGGCTGAGCTAGGCTAGCTGAGCTGGCCTGGGCTGAGCTAATCTGGGCTGGAATGAACTAGATTTACTGAGGCCTAGATCAGTTTAACTAGACTAGACTAAACTGTGGTGGTGTGAACTAGCCTGAGCTGAGCTGGGCTCAGATTAGTTTAGCATGGGGTGAGCTTGGCTAAAACTGGGATGAGCTGTATGTGAAACAATTTAACTAGGCTGAGATGGGCAGATCTGAGATGGACTGAGCAGAGCAGAGATAGGCTGAACTGAATGAATTTCACCAGGCCTGAACCAGCTAGGTTAGGACCTTGTTCTGGGCAGACCATGTGCTAAGGTAGAGTTTCAAGATGATTCACTAAGAGTTCCCCCATCACAACCCACTTTTCTCTTACCCTACATGCCCTGTCTGGTGTGTAGACTCAAGCTGTGTGTGCTGATATAAATGATTTGAAGCCTGGGCCCCTCCCTTACCACCACCACCTCCCGACACACTCCTTTTGCTTTGGAATGAGAATGTTTCCCTCAGCCAGTGTCTCAGAGGAAGCAGAGCAGGTCAGGCCCAAGCCTACATGAGAAGCCAGGATCTAGGCATGTTCCTGAGAGCAAGTGTCAGTGCCCCTGGAGCTGGCTGGGTGATGGCTGAAAGGCCATATCCAACTACTCTAGCAGGCATCTGTCCCTGTATGTGAAGCTTCCAAAGCCATGTTACTGTGGCTAGAAGGTGGCTCTGCAGCAGCTCTGTCCTGAAGGCCAGGCTCGCCTACTACCATATCTAGCCACCTGTCTTAAGACCAACAGCCTCAGAGGCAGGAGAGTATAAAGAAACAGCCTGACTGGCAGGAGGTCGGAAGACAGATTCTTACTCCTCCATTTCTCTTTTATCCCTCTCTGATCCTCAGAGAGTTCGTCCTCCCCATCTGTCTTCCCCCTCGTCTCCTGCGAGAGCCCCCTGTCTGATGAGAATTTGGTGGCCATGGGCTGCCTGGCCCGGGACTTCTTGCCCGACTCCATTTCCTTCTCCTGGAAGTACCAGAACAACTCTGATATCAGCCAGGGTGTCAGAACCTTCCCAACACTGAGGACAGGGAACAAGTACACAGCCACCTCGCAGGTGCTCCTGTCTCGGAAGAATGTCCTTGAAGGTTCAGATGAATACCTGGTATGCAAGGTCCGCCACGGCAACAATAACAAAGATCTGCATGTGCCCATTCCAGGTAAGAACCAACCCTCCCAGTGGGGGCAGAGGCCCGGGCATGGCCTAGAGGGAGCAATGGGCTGGGGCTGGGGCCGAGCTGGGCTCACTTTTGTCCTTCCACTCCAGCTGGCACAGAGATGAGCCCCAATGTGAGTGTGTTCGTTCCACCACGTGACGCCTTCTCAGGCCCTGCACCACGCAGGTCCAGACTCTACTGCGAGGCCACCAACTTCAGTCCCAAAGAAATCACAGTGTCCTGGCTACAGGACGGGAAGCCTGTGAAGTCTGGCTTCACCACAGAGCCGGTGACCGCCGAGGACAAAGGATCCAAACTGCGGACCTACAAGGTTGTAAGCTCACTGACCATCACCGAAAGTGACTGGCTGAACCTAAGCGTGTACACCTGCCGTGTGGACCACAGGGGTCTCATCTTCTGGAAGAATGTGTCCTCCTCGTGCGCCGCCAGTGAGTGGCCTGTGCCAAGCCCAACGCCTAGCCCCCCCAGATTAGGGCAGCCCTCCTACAAGTATGACCAATGCCACCCTGATGTGGCCATTTGCTCCTTGAGCCTTGGCTTCCTGGAGTGGCCAAGGGCAGGGATGAGGGGTTAGCAGCAGGGAGTGAGAGCCAGCTGGAGGACCAGCATCTTCCCTTAAGCAGAATGTCATAGGCTCCAAAAATTTGGGGGTTGGAGACTAAACTTTTCTCTGACCTCACAACTAGACCTGTCATAGCTGACACGGTGTTCTCTTGACTGCAGGTCCATCCACAGACATCCTAGCCTTCGCCATTCCCCCCTCCTTTGCTCACACCTTCATCAACAAGTCTGCCAAGCTGACTTGCCTGGTCACAAACCTGGCAACATATGACACCCTGAATATCTCCTGGTCTTCCCAAAGTGGTGAGGCACTAGAAACCAACATGAAACCCATTGAAAGCCACACCAATGGCACCTTCAGTGCTGAGGGTGTGGCTTATGTTTGTGCGGAAGACTGGAATAACAGAAAGGAGTTCATGTGCACTGTGACCCACAGGGACCTGCCTTCACCACAGAAGAAAACCATTTCAAAACCCAATGGTAGGTATACCCCCTTCCCTTCTTCTCCCTTGCCGAGGAGGACAGGTCCCCTTCAACCCCTGTCCTCACCACTATCTCTGCTCACAGAAATGAATCGTCCACCTGCTGTGTATATGCTGCCGCCAGCCCGTGAGCAACTGATCCTGAGGGAGTCAGCCACAGTCACCTGCCTGGTGAAGGGCTTCTCTCCTGCAGACATCCTTGTTCAGTGGCTTCAGAGGGGGCAACCCTTGCCCTCAGACAAGTATGTGACCAGTGCCCCGATGCCAGAGCCCCAGGCCCAAGGCCTCTACTTCGCCTACAGCACGCTGACTGTGGCAGAGGAGGAATGGAATTCTGGAGAGACCTACACCTGTGTTGTAGTCCACGAGGCCTTGCCACACACGGTTACCGAGAGGACCGTGGACAAATCCACTGGTAAACCTACACTGTACAATGTATCCCTGATCATGTCTGACACAGGCGGCACCTGCTACTGACCATGCTAATCCTCAACCAGGCAGGCTCTGGGGGTCCAGTTGCTCTGTGAATGCAAACTAACAATGTCAGAGGGAGATGCTGCATTTTATGAAAATTAGAAATAAAAAAAAAATCCGTTCAAAAGTCGCTGGTTTTGATTCTGCAATGCTTTTGCCTGCTGGGGCAACAGCTGTGTTGTGCTTGCCCTGTGCACACCCTGCCTGCACCTCCGCCCTTCCTCTGCCAGGGGCCTCCTTCTGTGGGAGCCCGAGAAAGCTTACCACAGACAAAGTGTAAAGCACGCCATTTCTCCAGCTATTTCTGGATATATGGCTGGAAGGTTGGCTACCCTGCTGCAGGCACCGTTCAGGCACATGCACAGACACACACAGACAGGCAGACACAGATACAGGAGCATATGTAGAGATGTGTAATTTTGGACACACAGACAAAGATACACACAGAACCACCCTCACACTCAGGAACACATGCATGCACATGAGCTCATTCATACATTCATACATGGACACCTTCAGAGAAAAACAAATTCATACATGGACACACAGCCACAACCAGAAACAGATACCAACACACATGGCGTGTCTACACATAAACAGAATATAGGCAAATGTAGACAACATAGCCACATAAGCACAAAAACATTCATACACTCACATGTACAGAAACACCTTGACATGTACATGCTAACATGTGGACAGGCATGACACACAGATACACCTGGACTGTCACCAGGGCCATAATCTCCAGGGCTCAGGGCCCAGAGAGTCCACCTTAGGCTGGGTCTTCTCAGCATCTTAGACTCATGCTTCTCAGGGAGCCCAGCCTATACTTAGGAGAGAGAGCCCCAGGAACAAATTGTGCCTTTCTCTCCCAATACCCCAACTAATCACCCATTGACAGAAAGCTGCCCTGGCTATGTCCCCATTAACAAAATACCTCAGGATATCAATGTGAGATGCCATCATACTCACCCTTGTCCCCGGGCCAGAATGCAGAAGACATAATGCAATTGTTCAAAAAAAGCTGAGTCCGCCACCCCAGCAAGGAGCCCCTGTAAGGACTCACCTTTGCCTCTGTGGGCCCACATACTGGACATTCTTCATAGTCTAATCAATTTGGGGCCTGGGCTTTAGATAACCCTAAGGGATCATCATCATCATAAATGCCCTGGTCTCACTGCCTTTCTTGGATGTCTGTCTATTTCTTGATACCAAGACTCAACATTTCTGGTAGGAATAAGACAAGCCACACACAGAAACTCTGCTCAAAGAGAGGCATGAGATGCCAATGTCCTTCAGGAAGTTAGTAGGTGCCTCAGGTACCTTCTGCTCTTTTGGGCTTACCAAAGCCCAAAAGACAGGGAACCCTACTCTAAATCACAGTCTAAATGGCCCTGATGATGCCACCTGCTCAGAGAAAGTCCAGAACACACCCACACCATCATGCCAGGGTTCCTGATTCTGCCTTCATCCCGCATCCATGTGTTGCACCTGTCTTGCTTGCTCTGCATCCCCAGGGGTCCTAGGGCAAGGCCCCAAGTTGGTGCCTCCTCCAGCCTGACCTGTGTTGTGCCTCTGTCTAGCTTGAGTTGTCAGGAGGACCAGTCAATACTGGCTGAGACTCTCTGAAAACAGCAGGACACTCCCCACCCTCAGGCAGATGCTCAGCCACCCCAAGGCTTGGCTTGAGCCTCCCTGTGTATGTCCCTTCACAGAGGGGGAGGTGAATGCCGAGGAGGAAGGCTTTGAGAACCTGTGGACCACGGCCTCCACCTTCATCGTACTCTTCCTCCTGAGCCTCTTCTACAGCACCACTGTCACCCTGTTCAAGGTACTGTGGTTGTGGGGCTGAGGACACAGCCGGGGAATGCCAGTTCTCACTGTCCCTACCTCTACTCCCTAAAAGGAGACAGCAGTTCACATTGTCTCTGTCGCCTGCAGGTGAAGTGAATCACAGCAAGGAAGGACATCAGAGAGCAAGAAACCCTCCCCCAGGAACACTGCCTCTGGGTGGGATGAGCTGCCTGCATGACTAGTAAACCTATTCCTCCGTCTTCCCTGTGTTGCCCTCCAGCTTTGAGCTCTGGGATGGGCTTCTTCCTAGACTGGTCAAAGGCTTTGTCAGTTTGTGCCACCTGAAGCAGCGTCTGGCCTACAGATGACTGTGCTGCACACGAATGGCACTTGTAAATAAACTTCATTGTGTGAACCCACTTTATGGTGAAGGAATTTGATTTTATTTCAAACCTCTTCTGCACTGTTGACATGCCAAGGAAATATGCCAAACCCTCTGAAGAGAATTTGGGAACTGGTAATGGAGCAGTCTGATGGGGCTTCAGAAAAAGGGAGAAAGGGGGAGAAGGCAAAAGGGAGAGAGAGAAAGGGAGAGAGAGAGAGAGAGAGAGAGAGAGAGAGAGAGAGAGCTCTGACAGCAAAGCACAACACAGCAGTCAATGGTAGAACCTTGGCTTATCCACCCTGATGGAAGAAAGGAAGCAGGGAAAAGAAAATTCCAGGCCTGATCTCCCAAAAGCCTTCAGAATCTGGAAACTAGTTTTCAGCCCTGGGTTTCTGCTCTGTACCACAACCTGCCATCTTGAGCTGGTGTTGCTTCCAAACAGCATAGTACTTTGGGTCTTATCCTAAACCTTTGTGGTATGTGAAGTGTGCCTTGGGGAAGTTAGCTGAGATCTCTAAGACATTTTACCCCTCCTGCAACATGCCAGGCCCTAGGGGTTAGTCAATAACTTGGAGACTCAAACTCTCTGTTTACCGCAACTGCTGGACAAATATAAAGAAATAGGATAAAGGCTCTGTAGTCACTAGAGAAAGACAGATACAGGTCTGCTCTCAGAGCAAGAATGGAAAGGAGAGGGACATGGTCATGGGCTTCAGCTCAGGCAGTGCAGGCTGCCCCCTTGCTCATGGTGTGGGCAGCTAGAGAAGCCCACAGACACAGGAAGTGCTGGCTAGCTGCCTATGGCAAGAGGCAGACCAGGCAGCAGGACGTGAGCAGGAACAGCAGGTTGTGGGATGGAACTGTGTAGACGCCAAGGTCCTAAAGAGCATAGTTCAGGTTAAATATCAACTGTTTAATACTTAAGTATTAAGCATCTGAGGTACCAGCTCAGTGATGAACCCTTAGTTAGGATTCTAGTGGGTAGCTGCAGAGTACAGACAGCAGCAAGAACCTATTGGAAAACCAATGTAGAGATGCCAGGGCCCACCACCAAATTCCAAATTTATCTTACCCATTGTCACCTGAGCACCCTACCTCCCACACCAGCGTCAGTGTTAGCACCCTACCTCCCACACCAGCGTCAGTGTTCGTTTCCTTTGGCTGCTGGTGCAAAGTGCAACATGTGACAGCTTGAGCAACAGAACTCTGTTCTTTCCCAGGCCTAGTGGCCAGGAGTCTGGGCTACAGCAAGCTGGTGTCCTCTGTGCCACAGACTTCCAGCTCTGAGTCCATGGCGGTTGACTACTCCTTGTCTCCTGGCAACAACAGCCCAGTCGCTGTTTCACTTTCACGGCTTTCCCCCATGTCTGTACCTACTGCCATGTTTCAAGAACCCAGTCCTGCTGCCCACCCCAATCCAAGCATGAACTAGATTCCACTCGCCATGGCCTCAGAGCCGGAAGTCTGTGGCAGATTCTTTCTGCAGCAGAGGACACCAGCTTGCTGTAGCCCAGACTCCTGGCCACTAGACCTGGGAAAGAACAGAGTTCTGTTGCTCAAGCTGTCACATGTTGCACTTTGCACCAGCAGCCAAAGGAAACTAACACTGACGCTGGTGTGGGAGGTAGGGTGCTCAGGTGACAATCACACAAGTGAGTCTGGAGTTGGATGATGAGCCCTGTCATCCCCACAGTGGATGTCGGTATTCCGTGCTTACAACTTCAGCAAGCAAATCAGTGAGAGGTCATGTCTGCACCCATTATCCTTCACTCATCTCTAGAATACTGTAGAGTGGGACCCCGAAAATACCTGACATCCCAGAACCTGAGCATAGCTTGGGAAGGCTCTGCTCAGGTGTTCCAGGCTGCTTGACAGGCTATGAAGACGTAGAAGGCAGATTGTCCCTGTCAGAATCACAGAAGAATACCCATGAAGGACAGGGGTCACTGGTGTTTACAAGAGCAGGATGTGGGTCTCTTCCCCAAAAGCCTGAGGATTGTTCAGAAAAGATGATGGTGACAGAGAGACAGGAGCTCCTGAGACTGTCCATAAGGCTTCAAAACCCTTCTCCCCAGCCTGCCTGGGACTATGAGTCATTTTTACAAATTTGGTGAGAAGAGTGATACTGTCTAGAACTCACCTTTGTCCAAGTCCCATGTCCTCAGAACTTGATTATGTGTCTTGCAGATTCTCCCGAGGAACCTAAACTATCCATCCACACACAGTGCAAAGACTCGGCGACTCAGAGGCCTGTGTACCTGATCTGTTTGGTAATCGCAACAAAGAAGTTGGAAGTCAACTGGCATACAAAAGCACAATATAATAATGAACGTATCTCCTCTGTACAAAATGCACCACGCAAATATACGATGGTCCACCTGATCTCTGTGGAGACCCCAGAACTAGACAGCACCTATAATTGCACCGCAAAACTCAACGATGAAATCAAAGTTGAAGAGTCTTTCAGTTTTTCTGGTGAGTGTCCCTGGACCATGCAGAACGGAATCGTGGGCTTCCCACTCCCACACCTAACAGCAAAGACTGACTGAACCAAACCCCTACCTATGCTCAGAGCTCCTCCCTTGGCCCTTCCCTTCCTCACTCTTCCTCATCCATCCCTTCCCTTTCCTCCTCTCAGCTGCCTCATCGATCCAACATTTATATCTGTGCCTTGAGAATTCTGTACTAAGAGTGCAAGGAGGCAGCTGGGTGAGCAAAGGAGATAGCTGAGCATGGTGCCCTCTATGCCAGTTCCTTTCCATCCTGTGGCCCTCTCCCTTCACTATTTTCCATTACCCTGGGCGCCTCAGTATGCTCTGATATCTCACCTTCACCTTTCGTACATTGCTTCTTTAGCTCCACGGACACAGAATCCTCACTCCTCCCAGAATGCCACTATACCTCTCCAAGCAAAGGATCATGTCACAGAAGCCACCAAAGCTACCAAAAGGGACATAGCAGGTAAGAAGTCCAGTGTGCCTCACCCCAACTGACTGTCCAACCTTACACCTCCTCCTCTAGGAAACCCTCCATGAGTCTTTCTCTGAGCTGTCTATGTACATCCTAGGTAGAAAGGGTTACTAAAATGACTTCTGTACCTATTACAAGCCCGACCCCATCCACGTGCCAACATGCCACCACCTAACCCTATAAACCTACCCATCCCCTTTTTTGAGCTAATGATGAGCTAACACTAAGCAGAGAAAAGACAAGCCCAAGGGAGCTACCTGGCCCAAAGGACCTGAGCTCTGTATATCTGGGCCACGCTGTGAATTCATTATGGATTCTGCAGGTATATGACCAGACAGACAACAGAAGTTCTGTGAGATGCATAAGAATTTCATTAGAGGAGTAGGGGGCCGCCACACCTAGATTCCAGGACTGATCCTTCCCCTGTGCTGCCCTCACCGCCCCCTAACTATGTTGTCTCACTGTATCAGCTCCTGACAGGGCTAGCCCTAAGACTCACCCTTATTCAGCCACCTCAAAAAAAAAAAGTGCTAACTAGAAGTTCTGTTTGGAGAAGTTCAAAGTTTATGATCCTCTCAAGCCTGAGTTCCGGTGTAGCTAGTCAGCCGGCAGCGCACTGCGAACAGGCCCGGTTCCCTGTATAGCAGAGTAGAGACCGCATGTGGATTTACAGAAATAATTGCAAATCATACATCCAATTTCAAATGAGGAAATATCTAAAAGCTCAACACCACTAGGCATCAGAAAAATGCAGGTTAAAACCAGACTAAGCCTGGTAAGAGAGCCTGGTGAGAGAGCTTGGTAAGAGAGCCTGGTGAGAGAGCCTGGTAAGAGAGCCTGGTAAGAGAGCCTGGTGAGAGAGCCTGGTGAGAGAGCCTGGTGAAAGAGCCTGGTGAGCTCCTTCAGTGTGGGGACACGTGCAGTGCCAAGCCACACAGCCACCACACAGCAGAAGGAAGGGTCTCTGAACTGTAAAATCAAACCTACCATTCAATCCAGAAATTCTGCTTCTGAGTCTAACCTCATGAGACAGGAAGTCGCAGACATTCTGTACTCCCCTGTTCACTGTGTGGTGCCTCGTGGTAGCCAAGAACTGTAGTCAACCCAAGGGCCCATCAGTAGATGGGTGAAAGGAATACCATGAGCCTCTATGCTACTGAAGAAATACAGACTCTGTTCTACAGTTATTTACTGCGTAAATAAACTCAAAAGACACTAAATTAACGGAAATAAGCCATATATAGAAAAGTCCTGTCTCCAAAAATAAATAAGTAAGTAAAGGAAGAGATAAGAAAGAAAAGATAGAAGGAAAGAAGGGTAGAGACTCTTATGTTACGGCTGACCCCGGGACTACTGTTGATTGATGGCTCAGTAGCTTATTAGCTGCATAAGCCTGGAAACGCGGATGTGAGTTCCACAAGAATGTCCTTAAACACTGAGAAACCTGTGACCTCTAAGGACCTCCAAGAGGGCTAACTGGCCCTCTGCTAGAACAAGAACCAGAAAACGCCCTCAGAGAGACTAAGGAAGGCACACTAACAGAAAGAAAGGCTCTCTTAGGGCCTCCAAAGCCAGTGCCACTCCCAGAACAGGAAAGTGGATTCCCTCACCTTTTAGGCCAAGAACCTAAGGGTTCCATGGGACAGGCCAGACCAGTCTCTCCATCTCAGGGCAGCCACAGATTGAGTACATGTGTCCTATAAGTAAAAGAGAAGGAAGAATCTCTCACCAAGCCCTTGGGCCCCAAGCAGGGACAGCCTTGCACTCCAGATGAAACCTGTCTCAGCCCACCCCAAGGCTGTCCAAGGCCCCACCTATTCATAGGTCCTCCTTCACCCAACAGCACTCAGACCATCACTGTAGTCAGATGAGAAAGGAGATAACCTCTGTCCTCCGACAAGTCTCTAAGTACCCCCAGCACAAACACCACAAGATAACGAGCCTCTTAACACTTGTCCTTGCAGGGGTCATGCAACCTAAAAAGCTCTCTGTGGACTTCCTAGCCACACCCACCCATCCTGAGATGCTATCATGGCTCATATGTAAGGTATCCGGATTCTACCCCTCAGACATCCGCCTAATGTGGCTGAGGGTCCAAAGCAAAATGAATTCTTCACACTTTGCCACTGCACTCCCCACCCTCCAGCCTGAGGGCAACACATACCAGACCTGGAGTGTCCTGAAAATACCTTCACTTGATACCTACACATGTGTGGTGGAACATGAGGCCTCACAGACTAAGCTGAATGCCAGCAAGAGCCTGGAGATTAGCGGTAAGTCACGACTGGGTAAGAATGTCAAGCAAGCACAGCACGGAGGTGCCTATAATAGAAAAATACTCCTGTTTGGGGAGGGAGGCCTGCACTGTCTGGAGAAAAGGAACACTGTGCCTATCTGTTTCAATTCAGGAAAAAGAACTACATAAAACGTCACCCTTCCTACAGCTCTTACACTCTTTCAGCCCCTTCTGCCGTGGTGTTTGCTGAACCCTGGACAGAAGGGTATAGATGTTTGTTTATTTTCTTGGGCCACTGTTCCACGGAGTCACTTATTGTCAGCAGGTTGGCCATGTCTGCATCTCCCCAGTGACCACTGCTGCTCAGTGTGAAATGAAGCTTCCCCATATTGAGGTTGAAAGCAGTAGTATTCTATGGACATAAATGCAAATGGTTGCAATCCACTTTTACAAATCCATGCATCCATTTGACAAACAGCAGTTGCTTCTCTACTGGAGACTATGACCTCCCAGCCACAAGGTTTTCCCCTACTGCAGAGCAGAGCTTATATCCGATAGGAAAAAGATGTTGGTTGCACCCATAATTGTCATGCGCTATCGCACCAATAGGCACATCTCACATAGCAAGTTGATTACTATAGCACTCAGAGTGTATGTTCGTTCAAGACAGACTGTTGGCAACAGCCTATATGACATCTCCAGCACTGCAAAAACCAGTCAGCAGGAAGGCAGCTTCCACCTCTCTACATCTAGCAGCCAAAGTTTGGGAGGTCTTCAGCAGTAGGAACTTACCATCTAATTCTGGCATGCAAGTAATGTCAATGATGATAGCTTTTGTGGTTTGTGGCTCCTCAGGGCCTCCCTGCCCATTTCTGGCACTGGGGCTTTTATTCAATGAACTAAGAATTTTGGAAGTGTCTTTTTCCATTTACACCTTCGATGCTTTCTATGTTTAAATTCTGTGGCTCCTCTTACTGATTCACTGTTTCTCCCTATTAACCCAGCCACTATAAAGTTGTAAGTCGGGAGGAAATATCATTAGCTCTGACTGTTCTCAGTCATGTTTTTCCTCTCAGTGTTTGTGAAATGACTGCACCTTTTGCTATCAATTCTCTATGGCTGTGTAATACACTATGGGGTTGGGTGAAGCCCTCAATGGCGGCTTCTCCCAAGGCTTGCTTATATAGAAATGACTGGGAAAGACCTGTGGCGGTATCCATGTAGGAGAGGCCTAGGCCTTTGTGAAGTCCACCCAGCACTCCCATATGGGACAGGTAGGCTCACATATTTGCCCATCGTGCATCCAACTGCTGACGTCATGATCAAGAACACACCTCACTCGTGTGCAGTGTGCAGAGGGTCGGCAAGGGTCACAAGAATGCCAGGAGCTCGTTATTTTCCAGCCTGCGAAGATTCACAAGCACAGAATTTGGTTTTCTGTCAGTTTTTTCCTCTAGAAATTTTGGCTTAACACAAATCTTACCACATTTTTTGATTGACTTGTACTATTTCCACTGTCTACACATACACATTTTTAAATATTCTCCCAAATGTTTTAACACCTCACAAACCCTACCTACACATTTTTCTAAGTCACTGAGGTCTACCAGAGTCTCTCCCACTTCTTAATGATCACATCCCATAATGGAACTCAACAAAGCCACTAAAGCTTCCTTTCCTATCGGTCCCAGGTTTGTCCTGCTGAGGTAGCCCCTTCCTTAACTCTCCAGGAAACACATCCCTAACCACTTCAGTGAAGTGGCTACTAAATACCCCTTCTCATGTGTTCAGTTTCTTAGGTAATGACTTTAAATTGTCTATCAGTCATATCTGATGTTTATGAAGACTGCAGCCAGTAATAATTGAATATCCCTGATGTGTGCAAGTTTTTATTTCTTTGTTCTGTTTTGTCTGCAGGCCAGTAAAGGCTGTTTAGCACAGGTCTAACTGGTATTTTACTTTCCTTGTTATGTGGCTGTTTCTTTTTAATTAAAATATTCCATTTTGGAGGGAGCTAGATATGGATGGAATGATTTCCTTTGAGTTAACTCAGATAAACGCAACCTTTTGTTTCAAGGAAGGACAAATAGTTCTATTTCCTGATGCTGATTCTGTTCCTCTTCAGTGTCTTATGTCTCCAGGCTATGAGAGAATATGGCATGTTTTTCTCTCTTCACTTTCTGATTTTTTTCGTGAGTTCCAAGTTTTCAGATCTCGGGAAAGGCTCTGCAGCACAAATCTAATCTAAACTGTCTTTTCTCTATCTCCTGTCAGCTTTAAGAAACAGCAAGCCAAAATCTCCATCATATTCTTTCTTTTTTTTTTTTTCTACTTTTCTTTCAAAATCAGAGACCAATGTGGAAGGCAGCATCTATGTGTCTTTTTTCCAGTGTATTCCTTCTTTACACAGTCAAAATTCTCTAGGCAGACCCCTGAGCCTTAATCACACATCTTACCACACACTACAAAGCCATGCAAAACAAAAATGCACCACAGTTGGCTTGGCTTGCCATGCCATCTCAAGTGTGCTATTTTCAGGGATTATAATATACTCTCTAATTAGGCATCCATTCAAGTAAACTGCATACTGAAGATCCAATTCAAGAAGGCATGCCACCTCATACCATGTAAGAGAAGATAGTCAAGAGATCCTCTAAAAAATGCTCCTCTCTCAGACAGCTGGGATATGGTAGCAGGAGTTCCTATCACCCCTAGCATAGAGTAAACAGCTACTACTGCAAGCACAGCATCCCATACCACAGAAAGATGCTAGCTTCTTTGATGCCTTAGACCTGGAGGCAGGGAGTCCTCTGCCTTATTTCCTTCTGTCATCTGCTGAAGAGCCCACAGGACCATGACCAGGGGCTGCTGTAAGCCTGACATAAGCTGGAGTTGGAAAGTGCCAGACAGGCTCCATCTGAGAGCTCTTAAGTATGAGTGTGGTGGGGATGAACCAGGCTATGGGGGCTTCTGCAGGCATCCTCATATCCAGTCCAGATGTGTGCCCACAGAGTATCAACTTTAGGTAAGCCCTGTCCTCAGTGTGACCTTCAGATCCAGACCCAATTCAGCCACACTTCCCCACATAGGTCCTGGCAGTGCCACCGTATGTCCAGGGACACAAAATCAAAAAACAAGGTGGGACTGCAATGGCCCAGGCTTTGAGGCCCTGGTCTATTTTATGCCTCAAGAACCTCGGGGCCCCAGCGGTAAGAAAGTCTCCCCAGGGGTCATGCTTGTTTCTGGCTGCACTGTGCTGACTGGGGAAAGAAGCTACCATTCCACCGCTTCTCATCGGCCTGACTCCTGCCAGGTGGGGAAGACTGGAACTATTTCCCTGGTGTGGTGACCTCATTAGTGCTGAAAGGAGCCTGTTCCATACTTCCTCCGGATCAGCCTTTTATTCACCTGTGGCATTGTTTCTCCAGAGGATGTTAAGGCTTTCTCTCAGTTGCCTCCCTTGGGAGCTCCCTGAAGGTTTTTACAGGTCACTCTTCAGCTCTAGAGTACCCAGCATCAGCACCCATTCCTCATATTCACACAGCATGCCCAGGAAGGCTGGAGATGCTCTGCAGTCATCCTCATTAGAAAAAACCATTGCACACCCGCCTCTCTATCTCCTCTCCTGTTTCCCCTTGTCCTGCACTTTGGGTCCACTCCTAATCCATACTTCACAGGTCATGAGGCAGGTCCATCTGCCTGAGTGCCATGCAGCACTTCTCCCTCACCCCAATTCCAGAGGACCACAGTGTTCTCATTTGTGTCCACTGGCATCTCTTAGCTCTCCGCAGAAGCCCCGCTGGCCTCTAGGAAGCCTGACACCCATCCGTCACTCTGCTGCCAAGGCAATCCCTTAAACATCCTGTTTCCATATAGATATGGAAGAACATTTGGTTAGACACTCAGGTCATGGGTTAAAAAAAAATACCAAGTAAACTTTAACATCACAATTTTATTTAAAACTGCTAGAGTCAAGGACTCAGCAAAGCTCAGGTAGACTAAATTTCCAGGTGATAGGAGATGGCTGCTCTTTTCTGCCCTAGGCACAGATAAATAGAGTGGTGGGCCATCTGTAGATGGATCAAGAGGACATCAAGAAATCAGCCAAATTTTTAGTAAGTGCCTTAGCTGGCAAAAGCAATGAGAACACAGGAGAGCCCAAAATTCTGAGCTAATAGCCACCCACTGAATCTCCCACATAGTACACTGCCAAGCAAGCAGCATCAGGGAACAGAGCTTGGGAGTAGCAGAATGCTGGTCTTGCACCAGCTCCAAGGCCTGCATGTAAGGGACTGACCCTAACCCAAAGCACGTAGAGCCAGAAGGCAACTATACTGCTCCCAGCTCTGACTCAACTCAGTTTCCAGTTCCAAAGAACAGGCCTTCCATGCCTGGGAAGGGAGAAATATGCACCTGTATTTCATCCCAGACTCTACAATTCACGTGTATACAATGTCTAGCATGTAATCAGCAGTTACAAGATACAAAATGATTGATAACCAAGTCAAAAACAGCACATGGAATTCAACCAGATGCATATGAAATGTTGGGAAAACATTCAATTTCTCTTGCTGTAAGAAGTCCAGACCTTTGAGGGTGTGAATGGAACTCAACCTTCCCTGCCGGCAAGTCTTCTCAAAGCTGTTTCTACTAGAGAGCCCTCTCACCTAACCACCTGCCACTATTTCTCACTTATCTGAGTTTTTCCTATGATCCTAGGACTTCAACACCCCCTGCCTGAGTCACACTGCCCTCCGAGGAGGCCTGATGATTCCACCACCACCTGAGACCTTTCTATGCTGAATGCCCTTCCTGTCCACTGTCTGGTTAACTCATCTGCTTCTGTATTTAGTTGCTTTTCCACATTCTCAGTACACTGCAGCGGTACTTCTGTAGTTACAGTAAGAAATGATTGCCAAATAAATGAAATGAACAAGCACAAACCTCTCTTTTCTCAGTGGACCTGTCCCAAGGCCTCCTGCGGATGCCTGAAACCATGAGTGTTGCCAAGCCCTGGGTTACTTCAGCTGTCAACCTGCGGCCAAAGCCAGTCCTGACTGACAGACAGGAATATGGACAGCTGGGCAAAGGGAGGGCTGAGCCCATCACACTGCTTCAAACTGTGTGATCTAAAACCTGAGAATTTCTTGTTTAAAATATTCTCCAAATTATAAAATATCAGTCAGGACTGGTCACAAAGCTTAAATTTGTTCAATAACTCCAACAGTGTGAGTGTGTGTGTGTGTGTGTGTGTGTGTGTGTGTGTGTGTGTGTGTGCAATATATATGGGTGTGAGAGTGTCAGATCTGCCAGCGCTAAAGTTACAAGCACTTGTGAGCTGCCAATTGGGTTTTCCAATGCCATGTTCTCCAACCATAGGTAATTGAAACTGGACACTATGGGTAAAGGAGGCTGCTGGGTGATTCTGATTATGCTAAGATTCAGTGGTCTATAAGGCTCACACGATTTCAATACTCACTACTTTCATGTGGTGAAGTGGCTTTAGGCCAATCCATCCACAGACTTCATAGTGACTAGCTGAGCATGAGTATAAATTCAAATAGTGCTTTTGGGGTGGGCACCCCAGCAGCCCTGGGACCCATGGCGGTTCCCTTAACTCCTCCCACCTGCCTTGGACTTTCATGCCTTGAGTTGGGCTGTACTTTCTATGTAAGGGTATTTTCCTAGATATGCACATCAGCCACTGCCTTGTCTGGCCTCAGACCACACTTCAGTCTCCAGCTGGAGTTTTTCATACACATATTTGGTTATGACATAACCATCCCTAACATCTTCTGGTCCTCCTGTTACCCTTAGGATCAGGTTACCATGGCTAGGATGCTTTCTGGTCTCTCCCTCTACCTGCCAAGGCTCAGGGGCCCTTCTGACTCCCCTGGGTAATGCTCCTTCCCAAAGTGTGCACCATACACACTATTTTTTTTCTTAGAATGTTACTCCCCATTCTCTGCTTTTTCATGCCACATGTTCCCAGGAAGACCTCTGCTGGATAGCCTGCCTGGGCTAGCCACTGCTTCTAGGTCTTCTTAAGAAGGAACCCATCTTCTGCTCCTTCTAGATTTGGGTTCAGGTCTGCCGATCCCATGCAGACCACTCC
The DNA here is from genome assembly GCF_907164565.1 of Psammomys obesus. NCBI lineage: Eukaryota > Metazoa > Chordata > Mammalia > Rodentia > Muridae > Psammomys > Psammomys obesus. Next base: position 114,220 of record NW_026589881.1, on the reverse strand, counting down.
ATGTGTGAGACCCTAGGACCCAGCAGGTGCGAGGGGGTGGGGTTCTGTGGGGCAAAGCTGTTGGCAGGCGCTTGTGAGGGAAGCGCTAAATACCAGTGAGGGAGGGTGTGTGACAAGAATGTTGCCGCTGGGGGGAGGCTGTGCCTTCAGGATCGGCACCAGGAGAGCAGGGTGCGATGGAGAGCTTCTCATGAGCACCAGTTCCTCCCCAGGCGTGGTCAACACCATCCCGAACTCCTGCATCATGGATGAGCTAAGCGGCAACTACACAGACCTGGATGAGGAGAGTGGCTCGTGGCCCACACTGTGCACCTTCGTGGCTCTCTTCCTGCTCACGCTGCTCTACAGTGGCTTCATCAGCTTCATCAAGGTAGATCTTCAACCATCCCCTCCCTGGGCAGATGTAAGATGCCCATCCGGGGCATCCTGAAACCCAGCAACATTTCTAGAGTGGCTGGGATAGGGCTGGGGGATGCAGCAGTAATGGGGGGGGGCATGGTCACTGTCCAGCTTCTGGGGCCTATTCTGGCTTTTGTGCCCTGCCCCCTTTCTCAGACTACAGCCCCTATATGACCCCAAGGTTCTCCGGCAGGTAAAGTAGACCGTGACAGCAACATCCTGCAACTACAGAGAAAAGTGCCTTCCCTCAATGTGAAGCCCACAAAGAGGATACCTTCTATGCAGAGAGAAACTCCAGGCCCTCCCCCAACACCCACTCCTGGTCTCCACCCAGCCTCCCAGAGACAAAACAACTGGCATCCTTGGCTACAGGCGAAGCACTCATGCTGCTGCCCTAGGCCTACTCATCACTATCTCCCTCTGAACGCCCGTCATCCCGGAAGCAAGCTGTGGCTCACCCCACCTACCTCCTGCTTTTTTGTTTCCTTGGTCTAGATAAACCTGAAGTCTGAAGCAAACAGTGAAGAGGACACTGGGGAGGGGTATCAAGGTCACACTGATGAAAACTGTTCAGTGAATTAAGACACTTTCCTCCCACCCGAAACACATACTTCTCATATACAAGTAAGCCTATTTGCATGTGTTCACATCACAATCCCTCAAACACAATGTGCCTGCATACATGATAATACAGGCCAACATGTGACCATGCACATGCACACCTACTCACATGCACACAGACTCACACCAAGGCCTTAGTTGGCAGGAATGGGGACTGTGCTGGTTTGAATGAAAATGGCCCCCATAGGTTCATATAGTTGAATGCTTAGTCATCAGAGAGTGAAACCCTTTGATAAGATTAGAAGGATTAGGAGGTGTGGCTTTGTTGGAGGAAGTGCGTGTCACTGGCCCAGGAGTAAGCTTTGAGGTCTCAAAAGCCTATGTCAAGCCCAGTGTCTCTTTGTCTCTGCCTAGATCAAGATGCAGAACTCCCAGATATGTCTCCAGTACCACGCCCACCCACAGGCGACCATGCTCCCCACCACAATGATAGTGAGCCAGCCTCTGAAACTGTTAGCCAGTCCCAATTAAATGCTCTCTTTTATAAGAATCGCCGTGGTTGTGGTGTCTCTTCCCAGCAATGGAACAGTGACTAACGCAGGGACTATTCTATTAGCAAATCCTTCCGTGCGTTCTAGCCCCTCATCTTACTACCCACACACCTTGAATTGCTGTATTTCCACATCCTCCATCACAAACACTGAATATACACCTACGTAAACTGAGATGGGAAGGTCAATGAAATCAGGTGTGAAAGGGACTTAGAGAAGAGGTTGGTGCGAGGCAACATGTGCTAAATGTCACTCTCCCGTTACCTGCTGTTGGGTGGGTGTGTCCCCCAAGTCCACAGACCATGAAATGCAGCACCAGAGGTGAAAATGGAGAAAGAAATGGAAAAGAATAAAGCTGTCCCAGTTAAAGGGCACTTACAGCTGCCATGTAAAGGACCTGCCCCCCACTCTCCTTCCCCCTCCACTTTCCCTTCATCCTCTTCCTCCTTCCCCTCCTCCTTCCTCATTTCCCCCTCCCCCTTCACTCCTCTCTCTCTCTGCTTCTCTCTCTCTCTCTCCTCATTTCATCCTTCTAGGTATCCAGACTCCTACAAATACTCAGAGCACTCCTCCTTCCCTTTCTATTCTCTGTTTCTCTTCACCCTCTCAACAGATCCCACTTGCTTTCTGCAGTCTGCCCGGAGAGCTGCTTTGCCCTGTTTCACAGAGCTGCCTCAGTAGCAACCTGTGCACTCACTGAACCTAGGCCCTGCAGGCCACAACCTCAGTTTTCACAACACCCACCTTGCAGTGCAAAGCCTGCTACTTGGCTTCAAGGGGCCAACTATGGAACCAAATGAGACACGGGTTCTGCAAGGCCCAAAAGGCTTCCTGTGAGTATTGTGAAGACGGGTCTTCAAGGAGACCCAGAACATTGACTCTGACCCTGTGCTAGATCTTTTTATGTAAACTTGACACAAACTAAAGTCATCTGGGAGGTAGGATCCTCAATTGAGAAGATGCTGCCTTAAGACCTGGCTGTAGGCAAGACTGTAGAACAAGTTCTTAATTAGTCGTTGATGGTGGAGAGCCCCGTCTACCATGGATGGTACTCCCCCTGGGCTGGTGGTCCAGGGTCCTATAAGAGAACGGGCTGACTAGTCCTACTGCGACTTGGTGTACCAGAGTGGGTTGGTACCTAAAAGGGCAGGGCTCCTCTTCTCTGAGGATAAGAGGATGGGGGAATGTGGGAGGGGTATGAAGGTGGGACCAGGAGGAGAAGAGGTAGGAGAAGCTGTGATCAGGCTGCAAAATGAAAATAGATAGATAGATAGATAGATAGATAGATAGATAGATAGATAGATACATACATACATACATACATACATACATACATAGAGAGATACATAGATACATAGATGGTAAGTTTGTTTGTTACTGTTATGTATCATGGTAATTAAATTTTCAGTCGAGAGAAATAAAAATGGCTAAATATTAAAAAAAAAAAAAAACAGGCTGAGCAAGCCGTGGGGAGCAAGCCAATAAATAGCACCCCTCCAGGGCCTCTGCATCGGTTCCTGTCTGCAGATTCCTGCTCTTCCTGAGTTCTAGTCCTGGCTTCCTTGAGTGACTACCACAATCTGGGAAGTTGCTTTTGGTCAGGATGTTTCATCACAGCAATGAGAGCTCTAACTACAACAGACCCAACCCCAACTTTCCCTACTCCTACCTCTATCTGCTCTTGGGTGCACATAGCACATACGGCCCTTGTTCTTTCCAAGCATCCTCAACTCCAAGAAGAGTATCATGATGTCCCTCTTCTTTTTTTATTTCTATTTTATTTTATTTTTAATTACACTTTATTTACTTTGTATCCCCCCTCTAGTTCCCTCCCTCCTCCCCTCCCAATCCCTCCCTCCCTCATCTTTCTCCACGCATGCCCCTCCCCAAGTCCACTGGTAGGGGAGGGTTTCTTTTTCTTCCTTCTGATCCTAGTCTGTTAGGTCTCATCAGGAGTGGCTGCATTGTCTTCCTCTGTGGCCTGGTAAGGCTGTTCCACCTCCAGGGGGAGGTGATCAAAGAGCAGGCCAATCAGTTCATGTCAGAGACAGTCCCTGCTGATGACCCTGAATGCAGCAGAGCTCTAGCCCCCCCCCCCCCCCCGCTAGCTTCCTTGTGAGCACATTATATTGACCTGGATTTTAGCATGTATTCAACACGCACTCAGGACAGGGACACCTGCCAGGCTCTTAAGAGTGTCTGTGAATTAAGACAGTAGGCACACCTTCCTTATAGCCTCCCATCCCCAACACAGACATGCCAGGTCTCTTCTCTGGGAAGATTCTTTTCCTCTCTGTGGTCCAGCAGCAATCATCACCTTCCAACCCACTCAGCAAGACTCCATTGACCACCATCCCGAGACCACACTCTCCATGGAGCGCTGTGAACCCCCCCCACAAGCCGCCCATGGCAGCCACCAACCTTAAGCCACTGTACCTTAAAATACTATTCTGTGCCCCACAAGTGAACACTATCTCTTCAAAGCACCCTCCTATTATGACAACTCACCATAGAGACAAAAATTAAAATTGCATGGCCAGTGGCCTAAAGACCTGGGTAACTTTAAACTGCGGGTCTTGCTTGCTCCCTGAGGCACTACACTTTAACCAGCACTCACACCATCTCCCTTTGCAAGGTGCCAGGGGCCCTTCTATTCCTTGGCATCACTTCTGATACCAGCCATTTTCTCATCTGTTCAATTGCTTCTTACTCTGGTTCCAGGACTCAAAGGGGAAAGGGTACACATCCAAATTCATTAGAATCAGAGGGATGGATGAATGAATAGATGACAGAATGAGTGGGGGGGGGGAACTAATGATCTTAAGGGATTCTGTAGGCTTAAGGAGACACTGGCATCACAGCTGCCCTGAGACTACTCAGCCCAGCCTTCTAGAGAAAGCCATGCAGAAGAATAGCAGTCACCGCCCCCATTGTCACCAAGTAATGGCTCCCAGTTTCTTTTCCAGCTTTTTATTTGCAGTAGAGCCCGTCTACGTGCCACTGGGTGTAAGAGGAAATGTAGGATGCCAAAACCCAAGGCCCAAGCTCCATAACTCCTCCTGAGAGTCTGTGTTGTTTGGTTCATTGCAGCTTTTCTAAAGCTAAGAGACCTTATAAAAACCACACAGTGATGTTCATAGCCATTGCCAAGCATAAAGAGCCAGGGCTCACAGAGCACAGACCCAGGCCTGATGTGTGAGCTCAGGCAGCTGCACCCAGGATGTGCCTCCCATGCCTTCCCATGCCTCCCCTCCACCTTGTTTCAAGAGTTTCAGTTTATCCTGGACCACTACACTGCAGAAATCTATCCGGTGGAGCCATGTGACAGAACTGTGGCCCTTGAGCCCTAGTAATCTGTGGGTTGACACCATTCCCACTTCGAAAACCACAAGCTGTAAATCAGTCTTACCACACAGGCTGGAGCTGTTGGTGCACTACACAGCTCATTCCCACCAGAAGCCTTCTCACAGGCAGCTTCTCAGCAGAAACAACTGTTTCCAACTGTAGTAACAAACAGGACACACTCCTACCCACACTGAAAGGAAAGCCTTCCCCTGCTACCTGCCTGGGACCCAGCAGACCCCTCCCTCAGCTTGAGGACTGAGCTCTAGTGCCTAGCAGAAGCTTCGGTGTCTGGTGGGAAGTATGTACAGATCTGCAAGTCTCCAATTGTGGCTCTGCAGTCCACAGCTGGGCCACCCTAGGAATGCCCTGACTGAATTTATTCTGGAATATATACAACAATTCAAAGAGAATGGATGATGAAAGAAAAAACTGAAATGGGTTTCTGTCCTTACCATAAGTATAAAAAGAAAATTAAGGCTAGGAGGATCAACAAGGCTAGAAGAAATTCTAGGAAATGTATATTATTTTTAGATGAATAAGCACTTTCTGAGAACACCAAACACTGGAAGTTTAATAAAATAAAACAAATATATTTGCCCACATGGGAAAGGATGAGCCATCCTTAAAGAAACAAACAGAAAACCGAGCATGGCAACCCTGTGCCAAAGGGCTATCCTGGGAAGCAGCTCACACCCAGGATACAGCTCACACCCAGGACACAGAAACAGCTCACTTCTTGGCAAAGCAGCTGCCAGGTGCAGGCATGGCTATGTGTGCAGCTACAGAGCCCATGGGTCACAGGCAGGCAGGTAGGTAATGTGGCTGTGAATGCAGATGCAGACAGGTGCGGATCTCCACATGAAGAATGAAGCCATAAATAAGGGGGAGGCAAAGAGAGAGTGTGCTCCTCAGCCAGCATCTGGAACTCTAAGGAACATTCCAGCCATAAAATGGCACTCCACTTCTGTTTCTTAGTTGAGTCAGGATAGGGTGGAGAATGATTACACACATTGCTAGAGCCAGCAGTGTCTTCACAAAGGGGACTTCTCTGGTCTCAGTGAGGAAAGTAAACAGGTAGATAACTAATTCTGGCAACCCCATCCCACTTACAAAGCTTCCTGTCACATCATTTTTTTGTTGCTGTTGTTTTTCATTTTGTTTCTTCTGTAATGTCTACATAGTAACTTCCCTTATCATGGGATACAATGTGACATTTGTGTTAGCAACCACCTTGTTCAAATCAGGGAGTTCACATTGGTGTCTCTTCCTCCTTCATTCACAGGCTCTTGAACTCAATGACAGGGATTTTAAGGAACTGACTCTTGCAAGTATAGACAAAATGGTCTACAGTGTGCAGAGCAGCAGCAAGAAAGAGCTGGTGCTGCAGCTCCACAGTAATGCTCCTTCCGCAGGTGCAGCTCCCTCTGCGGGATCCTCCCTTCCTTTTCTTAAGGCCTTCAGCAGACTGGTTGAGGACCACCCTCACTGTGGAGGATGCTCTGGCTTTACAATCTCCTGGTCAAGTCAGTAAATATCCACTCCAGCCAGGGAATCAGCCCCTCCAAATGCAATACCCCGGTCCTATACCCAGCCCTGTAGCACGCCACCTGCTGCAGTCTCCACCCCCTGCCCCCTTCTCTGGTGGATCACATGGGCATTCCCCTCCAAACTTTCTTTCCCCACTCTTTGCTTTCTTCCAGCCCCCAACCCCAGCAGGCACTCCCTGGATGTATCCAGCAGAGTAGCTGGATACAAAATTAACTCACAGAAATTGGTAGCTATCCTATATACAAATAATAAATGAAACTGGGAAAGAAATCGGGGGGGGGGAGGAACTTCCACAGTATTATAAAACTTTCAAATATTACAAGATGTCTTGAGATAACTCTAACCAAGCAAGAGAAAGACTTGCCTGATAAAAAAATTTAAAAAAACTTTTAGACATTGATAAAAATAAAACTGAAGATGATATCAGAAGACAGAAAGATCCCTATAATTGATTGGTAAGATTAATATAGTCAAATGCCCATCTGACCAAAAGCTATCTACAAATTCAATGAAATCTCAATCAAAATTCAGACACTTATTCACAGAAATTGAAATTAAAAGGTCAATATTCAGCTTCATATGGAAACACACTAAAAAAAATCAAGATAGCTTAAACAATAATGAAAAATGAAAGAACTGCTTAGGGTACAATCACTCCCAACCTCAAATTGTCTACAGAGCTACAGTAATGAAAACCACATGGCATTGGCATTATAAACTGACATGGTGATGAATGGAATCAAACTGAAGACCCAGATACAAGTCCACATACTCATGGATACCTGATTTTTTATAAATAGACCAAAAATGCACACTGGAAAAAAGTCAGCCAGCATCTTCAACAAATGGTGCTGGTCAAACTAGATGGCAAAATGTAAATAAAACAGTATTTATCTGCCCACACAAAACTCAACTCTAAAAGGATCAAGAATCCCAACATAAAACCAGATACATTGAACCTGATAGATGAAAAAGTGGGGGCTAGCCTTGAACTCATTGGCACAGGAAAAGACTTGAAGAAAACACCATTAGCACAGGCACTAATCAACAATAAATTAACAGCATGGCAAAGGACATTATCATATGGACAAAGTGATAGCCTACAGAATGGAAAAAGAGTTTTACCAGCTACACGTCTGATAGAAGGATAATATCTAAATATATAAAAGTGCTGAAAACCAGATACCAAAAAAAAAGTAATCCAATTTAAAAATCAGGTACTCTAAACAGAGTACCTCTCAAAAGGGGAAACTCAAATGGCCATGAAACACTTAAAGAAATGTTCAACATCCTTAGCCATCAGAAAAACACAAATCAAAGTACTTTGTGATTTCATCTTACATATATCAAAATGGCTAATATCACTACAGTAAATGAGAGCTCATGCTGGCAAGCATGTGGAGTAAGAGGAACCTCGTCTATGGCTGGAGGGAGTGTGCTTGTACAGCTGCTATGAAAATAATTGTGGCAGTTCCTCGGGGAGTCGGGAATAACTGTGCCTCAGAATCCAGCTACGTTGTTCTTGGACACACACACACACACACACACACACACACACACGACACCTCATCCTACCACAGAGACATCTGGTCGACCATGCTCATTGCTGTTCTATTCATAATAGTAAGAGATTGGGAACAACCTAGATGTTGTTCAACAGAAGAATCGATTAAGAAAATGTATGCCTCAGTTATTAAAAAGAATAAAAATGGCAGGTAAATATATGAAACTAGAAAAGATCATCCTGAATAGAAGTATTCCAGACTCAAAAAGACAAATGGTATGTAATTACTTACATGCGGGCATTAGTCATTAAGTCAATGATGAGCGGCCTACAATCCGTTAGATTTGTAGAGTTAGATTTGGAGTCAGGGACTAGGGGGAACAGACAGATCTTGTTAGGGAAGAGAAATAGAACAGGTAGTTATGAATGGATGAATGAGGGAGGCAGGAATTGGGAGACCAACTGGGGAGGGGTAAAGGAGAGGGCACTAGGAGGGAAATAAGGGTGAAGACAGCTAAAATTAAGAAAGGTGGTGTAAAAACCTAATACAGTAGATGCTTCCAGTACTGGGACTGAGTTACATCTAATTGCGCTGCTGGCTAAAGGAGCTCCATGGGGATCCCCAAACAACCCAGGCTGTTGCCAAGACTATAGGTTGCTCTCCACAAACTGACAGCAAGGCCCCATCGATAAGCACAACACCTACACAATTCATTGAACATGGAAAAGTCGAACTGGTGCCTACACAGAGCCTTCACCCCTATATTCTAGCATCTTCAGTACAGGAAGGTACTCACACACTACCTTAAGAAAAATGTAAACACCAACCCAACTATAAACCTACAGTTGGGTCCTGCCTGCCAGATATGCTAAGGCAATGGTGGCACAAAGCTTGTGAAGTAACCAATACCTGATTTGAGGTAAGGCCCACTCCACAAGATGGAACCCATATGCAGCACTGCTTGGATGACCAAGAATATGAGACTGCATAGCCCAGGGATCTAGGGTAAAACCAAAAATAAAAAAGTAGAAATAAAACAACTTCCAATGACACTCTGCTATATTCATAGATCAGTGTCTTCTTCAGCTGTCAGCAGAGAGGCTTCCTCCTGCAGCAGATGAGAACAAATACCGAGACCCAGCTAGACATTATGCAGAGAGTGAGAGATATTGGAATACTCACCCCTAGATAGTATGCTTCCATCACACCCCTCCCCTTAGGGCTCATGAAATCATTCAGAAGAGGAAGCATACAAAGTGTTAGAGCCAGAGATGTTGGAGGACGCCAAGAAAACAAGGCTAAATCAACACGATCAATGCGCATATGAACTGAAAGAAATTAAGGGAGCATGCACAGGGCCTGTACCAGGTTCTCCACATATGTATCATAGCTTTCAGTTTATTATTTTGATGTGGTTTATGAGTATGTATACATTCCCCATTAAGTTATTTATCTATTCACTTTACAGCCTGATCACAGTCCGCTCCCTCCTAGCTTCCCAGTCCCACCCTCACATTTTCCCCTCCCCTTCTCAAAGATGACTGTTGATGATGATTAATATTTAATATTGATTTATCTTTTAGTTATACAGCAGTTATTCCTAAACCATCTGTATATCCAAATCATCACACAGACACTAGGATTTATTTAATTAACCTAGAGCACAATAATTACTCTATCCTAAATCTCCAAGCCCAAAAATCTTCCTCCCATTCAGTTTCCCACATTATACTTACTTTTTAGTCATATCTTATGTCCCATTCATCTCTCCTGCTGTTTTTTAAGTCCTCTTCTCTCAGATCTCTCTTCCCAGACTCTCTCTCATTCACTTCTTTCTCCTCCCTTCTGGACCAGGATGGTCCACCCTAGTCTCTCCATTGCTCAGCATTGGCTGGTTATTTTTATTGGCAATACAGAGAACAAATGGTAGCATGTTTACACAACTTGAGACAGGTGATGCTTAGAATAATCATCACAATGCAATGTCTGGATTGAAACCAGATAGTGGGGTAAAGAAATCAGCATGTGAATGAACAAGGGTAAATTGTATACATTCCACAAGACCATTATACCAATATCCCACTGTGGGTACCAGTTGACTAGTACATCAAGTTGTAGCAGGACTAAGCACATCTTCTCCAACTGAGGCTAGACAAGGCAGCTCAGCTATGGGAAAGGCATCCAAAGGCAGGCAACGGAGTCAGAGACAGCCACCACTCCAATTGTTAAGGGACCAACACGAAAAACCAGCTGCACATCTGTCACATATCTGTAGGCAGCCAGAGTCCAACCCATGAATGCTCTTTGGTTGGTGGTTCAGTCTCTGTGAGCCCCCATGAGCCCAGGTGAGTTTACTCTGTGAGTCTTCTTGTGGTGTCCTTGACCCTTCAGGTTCCCTCAATACTTTCCTCTCGTTCTTCCACAAAACTTCCTGAGCTCCACCTAGTCGTTTGGCTGTACATCTCTGTATCTGCTTCCATCAGCTGCTGGATGAAGCCTCTCAGAGACAGTTATGCTCGGCTTCTGTGAGAAAGCATAACAGAATGGCAGGGATTGGCTCTCTCCCATAGGGTGGGTCTCAGGTTGGGAAAGCCATTGGTTTGTCATTCCCTTAATCTCTGCTCCATCTTTATCCCTACACTTCTTATAGGCAGAACAAATTTTGAATAAAAGGTTTTGTGGGTGGGTTGGTGTCCCCTTCCCTCCACAGGATGTCCTACAGGATGTGGCAACTTCAGATTCCATATCCCCCACTGCTAGGAGTCTCAGCTAGAGTCACCTCCATAGACTCACAAGAGTCTGCCCTATCCCAGAGTTACCTGCCCAGTGATTTCTATTCTGTCTCCAAGTCCCTCAGTCCTCACCACTGCTTTCCCCATAATTGAACCCCACCCCCTCTCCCACACTGTTCCCTCCCTCCATCTACTTCAGATGTCTATGTTTCCCTTTCCGAGTAGGATTTAAGCATCCTCCCTTGGTCCCTCCTTGTAACTTAGCCTCTGTGGGTCTCTGCACTGTAGCATCATTATCCTGTACTTTATCCACATATAAGTAAATATATACCATGCCTGACTTTCTGGATCTGGGTTACCTCAGTAAGGATGATATTTTCTAGTTTCATCCATTTGCCTTCGAATTGCATGCTGTACTTATTTTTAATAGCTGAGTAATATTCCACTGTGTAAATGTACCACAATTTCTGTATCCATTCTTTAGCTGAGGAACATCTAGGTTGATTCCAGATTCTGGCTATTACAAATAAAGCTGCTATGAACTTAGTTGAGGCAAGTGTCCTTGTTGCATGGTTGAGCATCTTTTGGGTATATGCTCAGGGGTAGTTTAGCTGGTTCTTGAGGTAGAACTATTCCAAATTTTCTGAGAAATAACCAGATTTCCAAGGTGTTAGTACAAATTTGCACTCCCACCAACAGTAGAGAAGTTCTCCCACTTTTCCATATCCTTGCCAGAATATGCTATCACTTGAGTTTTTGACCTTAGCCATTCTGACTGTTGGAAGATGGAATCTGAGTCATTTTGATTTGCATTCCCTGATGACTAAGAATGTTGAACATTTCTTTAAGTGAGTCTCAGCCATTACAGATTCCTTGGTTGAGAATTTTCTGTTTGGCTCTGAATCCCATTTTTTAATTAAGTTGTTTGCTTTATTGGTGTATAATTTCTTGGAATTCTTTATAGATTTTAGAATTAGCCCTCTGTCAGAAGTAGGGTAGGTGTCTGTAGGCTGCCACTTTGTCCTATTGACAGTGTCCTTTGCCTTGCAGAAGTTTTCAGTTTCATGAGGTCTCATTTACTGATTGTTGTTCTTAGAGCCTGAACTGTTGGTGTTCTGTTCAAGTTGTTTCCTGTGCCAATGAGGTCAAGGCTACTCCCCAGTTTCTCTTCTAATACATTTAGAGTTTCTGGGTTTATGTTGAGGTCTTTCATCCACTTAGAGTTAAGTTTAGTGCAAGGTGATAATTATGAATCTATTTGCATCCTTCTACATGTAGACATCCAGTTAGACCAGCACCATTTGTTGAAGATGCTGTCTTTTTTCCATTGTGTGGTTTTTGCTTCTTTGTCACAAATAACGTGTTCATATGTGTGTGGTTTTATTTCTGGATATTCAGTTTGATTCCATTGATCAACCTGTCTGCTTTTAATGCCAGTTTTATGTGGGTTTATTACTATTGCTCTGTAGTACAGCTTGAAATCAGAGATGCTGACACCATCAGAATTTCTTTTATACTACAGGAGTGTTTTAGCCATTGCATTGAATCTGTAGATTGCTTTTGGTAAGGTGGCCACTTTTACTGTGCCAGTCCTACTGATCCATAATCATGGAAGATATTTCCATCTTCTTATATCTTCTTCAATTTATTTCTTCAGAGACTTGAAGTTCTTATTACACAGGTCTTTCACTTGCTTTGTTAGAGTTATATCAAGGTGGTTTATATTATTTGTGGCTATTGTGAAGGATGATGTTTGCCTATTTTCTTTCTCAGCCTGTTTATTGTGGGTATAAAGGAGGGCTACTAATTTTTTAAGTTAATTTTATATCCAGAAACTTTACTGAAGGTGTTTATCAGCTGTAAGAGTTTGCTGGTTGGATTTTGGAAATCATTTATGTATATTACCATATCATCTGTGAATTGTGAAACTTTGACTTATTCCTTTCTGATTTGTGTCCCTCTGACCCCCTTTAGTTGTCTTATTTTTCTAGCTAGACACTCAAATACTATATAGAAGAGATATGGAGAGAACTGTCCCTGATTTTAGTGGAATTGTTTTAAATTTCTTTCCATTTAATTTGATGTTGGTTATTGGCTTGCTGGATATTGCCTTTATTGTGTTTAGGTATGTGCCTTGTATCCCTGATTTCTACAAGACTTTTAACATAAAGGGGTGTTGAATTTTGTCAAAGGCATTTTCAGCATCTAATGAAATGAGTTTTTTTTTTCTTTTAGTGTGTTTATATGGTGGATTATATTGATGGACCATTGTTGCATGCCTGGGAGAAAGCCTTCATGATCATGATAGATGATGTTTTTGATGTGTTCTTGGATTCGTTTGTGAATATTTCATTGAGTTGTTCAGGTTTTTTTTTGTTTTGGAGGGTTTTTGCATCAATATTCATAAGGGAAATTGGTGTGAAATTCTCTTTGTTGAGTCTTTGTGTGGTTTAGGTGTCAGGGTGACTGTGGCCTCACAGAATGAGTTTGACAATGTTCTTTCAGTTTCTAATTTTGTGGAATAATTTGAGGAGTATTTTTTATTAGCTCTTCTCTGAAAGTGGCAGAATTCTGAGGTAAAACCATCTGAACCTGGGCTTTTTTTGGTTGGGAGAATTTTAATGGCTACTTCTATTTGCTTATGAGTATAGGTCTATTTAGAGTGTTTGCCTGATCTTGACTTAACTTTAGTAAGTGGCACCTATCAAGAAAATCATCCATTTCGTTTACATTTTCCAGTTTTGTGGAGTTCAGGTTTTTGAACTAAGACCTAATGATTCTTTGGATTTCCTCAGTGTCTGTTGTTTTGTCCCCCTTTTCATTTCTGAATTTGTTGATTTGGATAGTGTCTCTCTGCCTTTTGGTTAGTTTAGCTAATTGTTAGTCTATCTTGTTGATTTTCTCAAAAAAAAGAGCTCATGGTTCTCTTGACTATGGTTCTCTTTGTATTGTTCTCCTTATTTCTAATTTTTTGATTTCAGACCTGAGTTTGATTATTTCCTGATGTCTACTCCTTTTCACTGTGTTTGCTTCTTTTTGTTTTAGAGCTTTCAGGTGTGCTTTTAAATCGACAGTGTGAGATCAGTCCAGTTTCTTTATGAAGGCACTTAGAGCTATGAACTTTCCTCTTAGCACTGCTTTCATTGTGTCCCATAAGTTTGGGTATGTTGTGCCTTCATTTTCATTGAATTCTAGAAATTCTTTGATTTATTACTTTATTTGTTCCTTGACCCAGTGGTCATTGAGCAGAGAGCTGTTCAGTTTTTATGTGTTTGTGGGCTTTCTGTTGTTTCTGTTTTTGTGGCAGGCCAGCTTTAATCCATTGCAGTCTAATGAGGTACAAGGAGTTATTTCAATTTTCTTGTATCTGTTGAGGCTTGCTTTGTGTCTAACTATATGGTCAATTTTGGAGAAGGTTCTGTGAGGTGGAGAAGGTATATTTTTTGTGTTTGAGTGAAATGTTCTGTAGATATCTGTTAGGTCCATTTGATTCATGATGTCTGCTAATTTCACTATTTCTCTGTTTAGTTTCTGCTTCAATGACTTGTCCATTGGTAAGAGTGAGGTGTTAAAGTCTCCCAGTATTGACCTTTGATTGAAGATTTAATAATTTTTTTTTATGAATGTGGGTGCCCTTGTGTTTGGGGAATAGATATTCAGAACTGAGACATTATCTCAGTGAAATTTTCCTTTGATGAGTATTAGTGTCTTTGCCCATCTCTTTTGAATAATTTTGGTTAAAAGTCTGTTTTTTAAATATTAGAGTGGCTACTCCAGCTTGTTTCTTGAGGCCATTTGCGTGGAACACCTTTTTCTAGCCCTTTTCTCAAGGGTAATGTCTATCTTTGTTGCTAAAGTGTGTTTCTTGTATGCAGGAAAATTATGGCTCCTGTTTACACATTCATCCTGTGTCTTTTTATTGGAGAATTAAGTTTATTGATATTGAGAGATAGTAATGATCAATGATTGTTACTTCATGTTATTTTGATGTTTGTGGCAGTAGTGGGGGGTGTTTCTTCTAATGGTTTTGTAGTAGTGGAGTTATTTATTTCTTGTATTCTTGGATGTAATTAACCGCTCTATGTTGGAGTTATCTTTTATCCTCTGTAGGGCTGAGTTGGTTCACAGATATTGTTTAAATTTGGTTTTGTCATGGACTATCTTGTTTTCACCATCTATGGTGACTGAAAGTTTTGCTGGTATTTGCTAGGTATTACTATACCTAGGCTGGTATCTGTGGTCTCTTTGAGAGTACAAGATATCTGCCCAGGCCCTTATCAATTTTAAAGTTTCTGTTGAGAAATCTGGTTCAATTCTAATAGGTCTGCTTTTTTGTTATTTTTTTATTTTTATTAATTACAGTTTATTCACTTTGTATCCCCCCTATAAGTCTCTTCTCTCATCCCCTCCCAATCCCACCCTCCCTCCCCCTTCTCCACCCATGCTCCTCCCTAAGTCCACTGATAGTGGAGGTCTTCCTCTCCTTCCTTCTGATCCTAGTCTATCAGGTCTCATCAGGAGTGGCTGCATTGTCTTCCTCTGTGTCCTGGTAAGGCTGCTCCCCACCTTAGGGTGAGGTGATCAAAGAGCAGGTCAATCAGTTCATGTCAGAGACAGTCCTGTTCCCAATACCAGGGAACCCACTTGGGCACTGAACTGCCATGGGCTACATCTGAGCAGGGGTTCTAGGTTATCTCCATGAATGGTCCTTGGTTGAAGTATCAGTCTCAGAAAAGACCCATGTGCCCAGATATTTTGGGTTTGTTGCTCTCCTTATGGAGCTCCTGTCCTCTCCAGGTCTTACTATCTCCCCCTTTTTTCATAAGATTCCCTGCACTCTGCCCAAAGTTTGGCTATGAGTCTCAACATCTGCCTCGCTACCCTGCAGGGTAGAGCCTTTCAGAGGCCCTCTGTGAGAATTCTCAAAAGAGGAATATCAAATGGCAGAGAAACACTTAAAGAAATGCTCACTGCCCTTAGTCATCAGGGAAATACAAATCAAAACGACCCTGAGATTTCACCTTACACCCATCAGAATGGCTAACATCAAAAACTCAAGTGACAATGCATGCTGGAGAGGATGTGGAGAAAGGGGAACCCTCCTCCATTGCTAGTGGGAACATAAACTTGTACAACCACTTTGGAAATCAATCTGGCACTTTCCCAGACAATTAGGAATAGCACTTCCTCAAGATCCAGCTATACCACTCCTAGGCATATATCCAATAGGTCTGCTTTTGAATGACCCTTTTCTCTTGCTTTTAATGTTCTTTTTTTCTGTACATACTGTTTTGACTATTATGTGGCAGGAGATTTTTCTTTTTGGTTCAGTCTATTTGGTGTTCTATAAGCTTTCTGTACATTTATAGCCATCCCTTTCTTTAGGTTAGGGAAATTTTCTTCTATGATTTTGTAGAAAATATTTTCTTTGAGCTGGGAACCTTCTTCTTTTTCTATTCCAATTATTCTTAGGTTTTGTCTTTTCATAATGTTTCAAAATTTCTGGATGTGTTGTGTTAGAAACTTTTTAGATTTAATGTTTTCTTTGACCAATGTATCAATTTCTTTTTTGGTATCTTCTATGCCTGAGGTTCTCCTTTTCATCTGTTGTATTCTTTTGCTGATGCTTGCATCTGTGGTTTGTTTTCTTACCTAGAATTTCCATCTCCTGAATTGCTTCAGTTTGTGTTTTCTTTCTTGCTTCTATTTCCATTTTCAGGTCTTGGACAGTTTTATTCATTTCCTTCACCTGTTTGGTTATATTTCTCTAAGCTATTTATTCATTTTCTCCTTAAAGGCCTTTAAAAGATTGGGTATAAGGTCATTTTCTTGTGCTTCAGCTGTGTTAGGATATCCAGGGCTTGCTACGGTTTGATAGCTGGGCTCTGGTGGTGCCACATTGCCCTGGCTTTTGTTGATTGTGTTTTTATGCTGGCCTTTAGCTAGCTGGTTGTTTCTGGTGTTGTCGGACCTCCAGTAATGCAGGCAGAGTTTTGAGCCAGAAAATGGGACACAGAGGAGCTTTAGGGAGACCAGATGGCAGGGTTTTGGGGGCAGGTGTGGTATTAGGAGACCATTATGTTGCAGGCAGTTCTTCCTCTCATCCCTTAGCTTCCAGAATAATGACTCATGAGACCCATTAAATATTACACAAATATCTAGGCCATATAGCCAGGCTCTTCTCTGACTAGTTTATAACTTAAATTAACCTATTATACTCACTTACATTTTGCCATGTGGCTGCTTTGTCTGAGCTCAGGCACCCCGTATGCATCTCCCTCACACCTCAGTAGCTGAATCTTCCCATGTCTCACTCTATTTCAGAATCCCTTCTGCCTGCCAGAAGTTTCACCTATTTCCTGACCCAGCCATAGGCCATGGGTTTTTTAATTGATGGGTGTTGTATCCATACAATACATAAGAGATTCTTTCTATGGGAGGGGGCTCATCCAATAGTTCTTGATGGCAGCAGACCTCTGGGAATGCAAGTAGAACTGTAGGCTGCAAAATGGAGCACACAAGAGTACAAGATGAAGCTTACTGCTCCTCAGCTTGCCCAGAGGGCTCCAGAAAATGGGGAGTGGGAGTCTCACCTGGCCATCAGAGGTGGCAGCAGGCCTCAGGGGATGTAGGCAAAGCTGTGGGCCAGGGAATAAGATTCATGAGTATGCAAATGAGTGGGTCTCTGTTTCTTGTACCTTCTCTTGGTCTCTTTTCCCTCAGTTTGTTTTGCCCAATTCCAATGTGTTAGTTTTTGTTTCATCTTATATTTCATTTTATTATTTCTTAAAATATTTAGCAGCCAGGAATGGTGACTCATGCCTTTAGTCCCAGAACTCAGGGAGAGAGAGGCAGGCAGATCTCTGAGAGTTTGAGGCCAGCCTAGTTTCCAAAGGGAGTCCAGGACAGCCACGGTTACACCAAGTAACCTTGCCTTGAAAAAAACAATAATAAAAGCATTTAGCACATGAAGAAGTACATTTGTCATCTAGAACAGTGTTTGAACAAAGGCCAGGCCCTCCAGCCTGGCCAATTGGCCAATTTCACAACCAAGACTAACTACCATTCAGTCCAAGTGATGAGCACCAGAAAAACACAGTGGATGAAACAAACTTGACCTTGAAGAAAATGCTTTCTGTCAAAGACCATTTCTAGACAAGTATAAACTCACAAAAATAAATAAATAAATAAATAAATAAAGTCTGCAGAGACTGTTGTGCCACAAATTACTAAAGGGGTTTCAGGTACCAAAGATACTTCACCTTCCTGTCCAGCTATCAAATGGGCATTCACACACAACACCACAGGCCTGCCCCTGCACCTGGATACCATGGTTCAGGTAGAGATAGATGAGAACAACGAAATGCAATTCGTGCTCTACATGCGTGGTGGAGTTGATTGGGGAATTGGCAGAGCTCAGGTGTCCATGACTTTTCCTCAAGAAACACCTTCATGGATCGGGAGAAGTACAGTCTGAGCAGGTGGAGCAGAAAGTGAAAAGATCTGTGACAGAAAGATGCTACAAATATGGGCAGAGCAACAGGAAGGCCAGCAGGAGCACGGATGGGCACATAGAAATTAGGAAAGTGGGACTGCAACACGGACCAGACATAGTCTGAGAAAAGATGCCCCGGGGCGTATTTGGGCAGATGTCTGTGTTTTTCAGCGTTATACTGATACCCTTGGAAGGTGGACTTCCCTAGAACAAGGTTAGGCAGTTTCCCAGAAGGGCCTGTGCAGCTTTCCTGATGGAAAAGCAAGTAAATCACAAAATAACATAGGAAAACATTCAAAGTAACAGTAAGGCGCAAATGTTTAAAAAAATAACAAAAACATATTTAAAATACCGTCATTGAAAAACAAGTTACTAAAAGAATAACACAACCAACTACACTCACAACAGAAATCAGGCTTCTTGTGATGAATCAGCAATTCACAGAAACTGTAGTTTTAAAAAGATGCCAGATGTCTGCTTCTGTTAAGGGTACACAGGAAACATGAACACTTCCGACTGAAGGACAGGAAATCTGGAAACACGTTTTTGAATTTTGGTTGGTGATGAAAGAGGAGGCATAGCAAAGCAGTGGGCACCTATAGGACCAAGAACAAGGAAAACGGGCAGCGATCCTGTCTTTATATATATTTCCACATATTTCCACACCCAAAGGCTCTTGCTGGCTAAGAATGTGAGCTGTGGAAACTGGAATATTCTTCTGGACTAGCAGGAGGAAAAATGGAAGCCAGGACCCCAAGGAGAATGTCCTGGAACCTGCAGTTTGGGACAGGAAATGCAACAGTCCTCTGTTGAAGAGAGGAGTGAGGGCGAAGTGGCATCCTCTAGGACTGCTGCCCAGAGCAGGTGATGGGTTCCTGTGAAACCGGGATGTCTGCTTTAGAATCACATTCATGACACGATTGCCACTGGAGTCCACCAAAAGAGAAAAAAACTACAGCTGGGAATCAGTATTCACCATGGGCTCAAACACTCAGATCAATTCTTTTTATTATTTTTTTCTTTATATATAATTTTTATTTATTACAATTTATTCACTTTGTATCCAGCTGTAGCCCCAGCCCTCATCCCCTCCCAACCCCACCCTTCCACCCTCCCTCATCTCCTCCCATGCCCTTCCCCCAGTCCACTGATAGGGGAGGTCCTCTTCCCCTTCCCTCTGACCCTAGCCTGTCAGGTCTCATCAGGACTGGCTGCATTGTCTTCCTCGGTGGCTTGATAAGGCTGCCTCCCCATTAGGGGGAAGTAATCAAAGAGTCAGCCACTGAGATCATGGCAGAGAGAGCCTCTGATCCCTAACTAGGGAAGCCACTTGGAGACTGAGCTTCCAAGGGCTACATCTGAGCAGGGTTCTAGGTTATCACCATGCATGGTTCTTGTTTAGAGTCTCACTCTCAGAAAAGACCCCTGGACCCAGTTTGTTTTGGTGTTGTTGTTGTTGTTGTTCTGTTGTCCTCCTTGTGGAGCTCCTGTCCCCTCCAGGTCTTTCTATCTCCCCATTCTTTCATAAGATTCCCTGCACTCTGCTCAAGCTGAGTCACAGCATCTGTTTCAACATCCTGTTAGGTAGAGTCTTTCAGAAGCCCTCTAAGGTATGCTCCTGTTTTAGTACTTGTTTTTGCCCTCTTCTCATGTCTATCCCATTTTCCTTTCTGAATGAGGCTTGATCGTCTTGCCCAGGGTTGTCCTTCCTGATTAGCTTCTTTAGGTGGACAGATGTTAATATGATGATCCAGTATTAAATGACTAATATCCATTCACAAGTAAGTATATACCATATGTGTCTTTCTGCTTTTGGGTTTCCTCATTCAAGGTGATCTTTCCTAGTCCCTACCATTTGCCTGAAACGTTCATGATTTCCTTGTTTTTAATTGCCAAGTAGTACTCCATTGGGTAAATGTACCACAATTTCTGTATCCATTCTTTAGCTGAGAGACATCTGGGTTGTTTCCAGCTTCTGGCTATTACAAATAAAGCTCCTATGAACATGGTTAAGCAAATGTCCTTGTTGTATACTTGAGCATCTTTTGGATATATGCATAGGAGTGGTATAGCTGGATCTTGAGGAAACACTATACCTAATTGTCTGAGAAAGCGCCAGATTGATTTCCAGAGTGGTTGTACAAGTTTACATTCCCACCAGCAATGGAGGAGGCTTTCCCTCTCTCCACAACCTCTCCAGCATGTGTTGTCACTTGAGTTTTTGATCTTTGCCATTCTGATGGGTGTAAAATGAAATCTCAGGGTTGTTTTGATTGGCATTTCCCTGATGACTAAGGACTTTGAGCATTTCTTTAAGTGTTTTTCTGCCATTCAATATTCTTCTATTAAAAATTCTCTGTTTAGCTCTGTACCCATTTTTTAATTGGATTACTTGAATTGTTGCTGTTTAATTTCTTCGGTTCTTTATGTATACTGGATATTAGCCCTCTGCCAGATATAGGGTTGGTGAAGATCCTTCCCCAATCTGTAGGCTGTAATTTTGTTCTGATGACAGTGTCCTTTGTTGTACACAAACTTTTCGGTTTCATGAGGTCCCATTTATTGATTGTTAATCTTAGAACCTGTGCTGCTGGTGTTCTGTTCAGGAAGTTATCTCCTGTGCCAATGATTTCAAGGCTCTTCCCCAATTTTTCTTCCAACCAATTTAATATGTCTGGTTTTATGTTGAGGTCTTTGATCTACTTGGACTTTGGTTTTGTGCAAGGTGGTGAGTATGAATCTATTTGCATTTTTCTACATGCAGATATCCAGGTAGACCAGCACCATTTGTTGAAGATGCTATCTTTTTTCCATTGTGTGGTTTTGACATCTCTGTCAAAAATTAGGTGTCAGTAAGTATGTGGATTTATTTCTGGGTCTCTTATTCGATTCCATTCATCCACCAGACTGTTTCCATGCCAGTACCATGCAGTTTTTAATATTATTGCTCTATAGTACAGCTTGAGATCAGGGATGGAGATACCTCCAGATGATCTTTTATTGTAGAGGATTGTGTCAGCAATTCTGTTTTTCTTGTTATTCCATAGAAGTTGAGAATTTTTCTTTCAAGGTATGTAAATAATTGTGTTGGTATTTTGATGGGAATAGCATTGAATCTGTAGATTGCTTTTGGTAAGATGGCCATTTTTACTATGCTAGTCCTGCCAAGCCATGAGCATGAGAGATCTTTCCAACTTCTGATATCTTCTTCTATTTCTTTCTTCAGAGACTGGAACTTTTTTCATACAAGTCTTTGGTTGGTTAGAGTTACACCAAGGTACTTTATGTCCTCCATGGCTATTGTGAAGGGTGTTTTTTCCCTAATTTTTTTTCTCTGCCCATTTGTCTTCTGTATACAGGAGGGCTACTGATTTTTTTGAGTTAATTTTGTATCCATCCACTTTACTGAAGTTGTTTATCAGCTGTAGGAGTTCCCTGGTAGAATTTTTGGGGTCACTCAGGTATACTATCATATCATTTGCAAATAGTGATACTTTGACTTCTTCTGTTTCAAACTGAATCCTCTTTATCTCCTTTAATTATCTTATTGCTCCAGCAAGGGCTTCAAGAACAATGCTGAAGAAATATGGAGAGAGTGGGCAGCCTTGCCTTGTCCCTGATTTCAGTGGGATTGATTAAAGTATCTCTGTTTAGTTTGACATTGGATATAGGCTTGTTGAATATTGCCTTTACTGTGTTTAGGTAAGTGCCTTGTATCCCTGATCTCTCCAGGGCTTTAAACATAAACAAATGTTGGATTTTATCAAACACTTTCTCAGCATCTAAGGAGATTATCATGTTGTTATTTTTCTTTGAGTTTGTTTATATAATGGATTACATTGATAGATTTCCATACGCTGAACCACCCCTGCATACCTGGGATGAAGCCTACTTGGTCATAGTGGATGATATCTGTAATGTGCTCTTGTATTTGGTTTGAAAGTATTTTGTTGAGTATTTTTGCATCAATGTTCTTAAGGGAGATTGGCCTGAAATTCTCTTTCTTTCTTGGGTCTTTGTGAGGTTTAGGTATCAAGGTGACTGTGGCTTCATAGGATGAGTTTGGCAATGTTCCTTCTGTTTCTATTTTGTGGAATAGTTTGAAGAGTATTGGTGTTACCTCTTCTTTGAAGGTCTGGTAGAATTCTGCGCTGAAACCATCTAGCCCTGGGCTTTTTTTGGATGGGAGACTTTTGATGACAGCTTCTATTTCTTTAAGGGATACAGGACTATTTAATATACCTAGTCTTGATTCCACTTTAATAAGTGGAATCAATCAAGAAAATTGTCCATTTCATTTATATTTTCAAATTTTGAATTGCATAGACTTTTGAAGTAAGTCCTAATGATTGTTTGGATTTCCTGAGTGTTTGTTGTTATGTCCCCCTTTTCATTTCTGATTTTGTTGATTTAGATAGTGTCCCTCTGCCTTTTAGCTAGTTTGGCTAATTGTTAATCTATCTTGTTGATTTTCTCAAAGAAATAGCTCATGGTTTTCTTGACTTTTGTATTGTTCTCTTCATTTCTAATTTATTCATTTCAGACCTGAGTTTGATTATTTCCAGCTGTCTGCTCCTCTTGAGTGTATCTGCTTCTTTTTTTTCCCTAGGACTTTCAGGTGAGTCATTAAGTTACTTGTATGAGATGTTTCAAATTTCTTCTTGAAGG
The DNA here is from genome assembly GCF_907164565.1 of Psammomys obesus. NCBI lineage: Eukaryota > Metazoa > Chordata > Mammalia > Rodentia > Muridae > Psammomys > Psammomys obesus. Next base: position 91,416 of record NW_026589881.1, on the reverse strand, counting down.
CACTTAGTACTATAAACTTTCCTCTTAGCACTGCTTTCCTTTTGTCCAATAAGTTTGGGTATGTGGCGCCTTTATTTTCATTGAATTCTAGGAAGTCTTTAATTTCTTTCTTGATTTCTTCCCTAATCCAGCTGTCATTGAGTTGTTCAGCTTCCATGTGTGTAGGCTTTTTGGTATTTCTGTTGTTGAGGTCCAGCTTTAGTCCATGGTGATCAAATAGGATACAAGCAATTATTTCAATCTTCTTGTATCTGTTGAGGCTTGCTTTGTGACCAACTACATGGTCCATTTTGGAGAAGGTTCCATGAGGTGCTGAGAAGAAGGTAAATTCTTCTGTGTTTGGGTGAAAGGTTCTGTAGATGTCTGTTAGGTCCATTAGATTCATTACTTCTGTTAGAGTCATTGTTGCTTTGTTTAATTTGTTTTGTTGACCTGTCCTTTGTTGAGAGTGGGGTGTTGAAGTCTCCCACTACTAACGTGTGGGGATCTATGTGTGGTTTCAGTTTTATTAATGTTTCTTTTACATATGTGGGTGCTCTTGTATTTTTGGGACATAGATGTTCAGAATTATACTGTCTACTTGATGGAATTTTTCTTTGATGAGTATGAAATGACCTTCCCCATCTCTTTTGATTTATTTTGGTTGAAAATCTATTTCATTATCTGTTAGAATGGCTACACCTACTTGCTTCTTGGGTCCATTTGCTTGGAAAACCATCTTCCAGCCCTTTACTTTCAGGTAATATCTGTCTTTGTGACTTAGGAATGTTTCTTGTATGCAACAGATTTTTGGGTCTTGTTTACATATCCATTCTGTTAGTCTGTATCTTTTCAGTGAGTCCATTAATGTTGAGGGAGATTAACGACCAGTGGCAGTTAGATGCTTCGATTTTGCTGTTAGTTGTGGTAGTGTGTTTGTGTGCTTGGCTACTCTTGGTTTTGCTGTAATGAGGTTATTTAGTTCCTGTGTTTTCCTGAATGTAGTTAGCTTTCCCGGGTTGTATTTTTTCTTCTAGTATCTTCTGGATATGCTGGATTTGTGGGTAGGTATTGTTGAAATTTGTTTTTGTCATTGAATGTCTTGTTTTCTCCATTTATGATGACTGAGAGCTTTGCTGGGTATAATGGCCTGAGCTGAGATCTGTGTTCTCTTAGGGTCTGCATGATATCTGTCCAAGCCCTTTTTGTTTTCATCATCTCTGTTGAGAAGTCAGGTGTGATTCTGATGGGTTTGCCATTATATGTTACTTGGCCTTTTTCCCTTGTAGCTTTTAGTATCTATTTTTCTTTGCTCTGTGTACTTACTGTTTTGATTATTATGTGGAGGGAAGATTTTCTTTTCTGGTCTAATTTATTAGGTGTTCTGTATGCCTCTTGTATTCTTATAGTCCTCTCCTTTACATTGAAGAAATTTTCTTCTATGACTTTGTTGAAAATATTTTCTGGGCCTTGGAGAAGGGAATCTTCTTTTTCCTCTATTCCTATTATTCTTAGGTTTTATCTTTTAATGTTGTCTTGGACTTCTTGGATGGTTTATGTCAGGGATTTTTTTTAATTTAACATTTTCTTTGACAGATATTCTTCCATTGTATCTTCCACACCTGAGATTCTTTCTTCTATCTCTAGTAGTCTGTTGGTTATGTTTACCTCTATAGTTCCTGTTTTCTTCCCTAAGTTCTTCCTCTCCATGATTTCCTCAATTTGTGTTTTAATTTTTCCAATTCTATCTTCAGATCTTGAACCATTTTGTTAATTTTTTCACCTGTCTGACTGTATTTTCCTTCAATTCCTTTGCCTGTTTGTTTGAACATGCCTCTGTTTCTTTTATTTCTTTCGGTGACTTAATCATTTCCTCTCTGAAGGCCACAAACTGTTTTACTGCATCTTTCTGTATTTCTTCACAGATGGCCATATTCTGTTTGACTTTATCTTCTATTTCTTTACACATTTTATTTGTTTCCTCCATTACCCTCTTCATAAGCGTAGATGTAAGGTCATCTTCCAGAATTTCACTTATGGCAGGGCGTCCAGAGCTGCTTGTCCCTGGATAACTGGGTTCTGGAGACGCCATATTCCTTTGACCTTTCTCAGTTGTGCTTTTACGCTGGCCTCTACCCCTCTGGCCGTCTCAGGTGTTGGCTGTTAGTTTCTGGTGCCTGCTGGAATCCTGGAGTGGGGAAAATCCCCTTGGCAGGAAGATGGTTGTTCCTGAAGGAGGCCTCCTCAGCATTTTGGGTATGGTCACCAAATGGCTGGTGCTCCTCAGGAATTACCACAGCTCACCTCAAGCATATGGATGGACCTGTGTGGTAATTGTGGTCATTGGCAGTCAGGGGGGCTCTCCTCTCACCAGAAGTCCTGGAGACAGCAGCCCTGCTGCTGGGTTTCTTGATCTGAATTTAGTGAGCTGCTGCTGCTGCTGCTCTTACACTGAGTTTGCTGGGTGCAGCCCTCGTGAAGAACCAGGGAGCCCAGGGTTTGGGCAGTTTAGCTAGGGAGACAGGAAGTGCCTTGGTGCAGTGTCTGGAGCTAATCCCATGGATTCCAGACTTTTGTAGGTCTGAGGTTGGAGCTCTGTGCCCCAGTACCCAAGCGGTAATCAATGGGAGGTGAGCGCAGCACTCATGTGTGTAGCTGGAGGCTACAGCCTGTAGCTTGCAGGAACCTAGAAACTTTTCTGGAGCTGGGTGTCCTGGGGTCATGTTTCCCCCACTGTGGGGAAACACTCCTCCCAACAGGGATACCCAGTCTTTGTGTTTTGGGACCCACAATTCAGTCTGAGATGGTGAATAGAGCACACAGGCACAGGCAAGTGGCTCCATGCTGCCGACTGGGTGCCTGCATGAACCAGGGAACTTTTCAGAAAGTGGGAGGGGGGCGTTCATCTGAGTGCCCTGAGGTCATACCTGCTGTTTCCCTTACCATGGGATTTCCTCCTGAAAGAGAAACTCAGACTCTGGTGCCCAGGGGTCCACAGTTTGGTCTGGGATAGTGAGTCAGGCATGCAGGCAGATCTCTGGGCTGGCGACTGAGCTCCTGCCTGTCAGAGCCCAGGACCTTTTCCAGGGATTGTCTGGGTGACCTGAGGTCGACCCCAATTGCTTCCTTCACCCTAGGGTTTCCTCTCAACTAGAAATCCCAGTCTCTGGTGTTTGGAGGCCCACAGTTAAGCCTGCGATGGTGACCAGAGCATCTGGGCATGTTGCTCTGGAGTGGTGAGCAAGTACCTGCTGGAACCCAGGAACTCTTCTGGTGTTTGGCTGGATGACCTGAGAATGATCTTGATTGCTTCTCACACTGTGGGGTTTCCTCTCACTTGGGAAACACAGTCACTGGTGTTTTAGGGTCCAGAGTTCCGTCTTTTGGTCACTGCACAGTCACTGCTGTCCTGCTTGTCAGAAACAGTGTCCTCTGGGCACCGCCATCTTGGATTCCTCCAATTCTTCTAAATATATCTGTCCCACAATTCCAAGAATGAGACAGATAAGGAGGCAAAACAACATGAGGATGAGCCAGCAAAGCAGACAAGCAAGGCAGAACCTCCAGACTTGGTTATCAAGAATGTTTGGGAATAGAAAGACAATCTGAAATGTCATAAGAAATTAAAGACTATAACACCATAGCAGGCATCTCCATCCAGAGTTCTAGACCTGAAACTTATATATGAATAACTCAATAGACAGAATGAGGATTAGAGCTCACATGGGGAAGAAAGAATTTGGGAAACAAACTGTATTGAAGAATGCATAGAATGAAGAACAAGAAGACAATGCAGGAGACTGAGGAAGAGAAAAGGGCAAATGGACAGTATCTTACATGAAGAAAACTGGAATCCCATAATGAGAAACAAGAGAAAGAAGCATTTTAAGGAGGAATTGTGGAAATCTTTCCAAAATTAAGGAACATACTAGCCTCCCCTATGGTTCAAAGTATAAAATAGAATAGCCTACCACAAAGGTCCTCTGAAAGACTCTACCCAGCAGAGTATTAAAGCAGATGCTGAGACTCATAGGCAAACTTGGGCAGAGTGCAGGGAATCTTATGAAAGTAGTGGGAAATAGAAAGACCTGGAGAGGACAGGAGCTCCACAAAGAGAGCAACAGAACCAAAAAATTTGGGCACAGGGGTCTTTTCTGAGACTTACATTCCAACCAAGAACCATTCATGGAGATAACCTAGACCCCCTGCGCAATGGGAGCCCATGGCAGCTCAGTCTCCAAATGGGCTCCCAAGTAAGGGGAACAGGGGCTGTCTCTGACATGAACTCAGTGGCTCAGAACTCTTTGCTCACAGCCCCCTCAGGAGGGAGCAGCTTGACCAGGCCGTAGAGAAAAACTGTGAAAGACAGTCCTGATGAGAACTGATAGGATAGGGTCAGATGGAAAAGAAGGAGGTCCTCCACTATCAGTGGACTGGGGAAGAGGCATGGGAGGAGGTGAGAGATGGAGGGTAGGAAGGTGGGATTGGGAGGGGATGAGGGTGGGGCTACAACTGGGATACAAAGTGAATAAATTGTAATAAATAAAATTATATCAAAAAAGCAAAAAAAAATAGAGCAGAGAGACAATGCCTTTATGAAACTATTGGAGAGGAAAAACATGGGTTATCTTAAAAGATGTTCTCTCCCTGGAAACCCACCAGCCATGCTAGACAGGGAAACAAGTGGAAACAAATCAATCTCCATCTCGTCCTCTAGTTCACCAGTTTCAACACGAGCTCTGCAGCAGACCACCTGCTGCAGTCTCTCCCTGATCCAATCCCCAATGGACTGAGCAGATCTCTCAGTCTTCCTGCTCCACCTCATCCTTAGTCTTAGTCGCCAACACCTAAGGCAATCTTCACTCTTTCCCATTCTCTGATTCCAGTTCTCATTCTCATCCCCAATCCTGTATCAGACTGCCTTCAAGGACCCATCTTCCATTTCTTCTTCCATTCCCTGTGGACTCCACAGGTCCACCTGATAGACCCAGCTTTCTTCCCTTCTTTAGGCCATGTCAGCACTTTTTCCCTTTATCCTATCGCTATTCCTTCTTGTTAGTTTCCAATATCTAGAAAAATAGTACTACCTGAGATTCCTGTTGGTATAATATGCTTGTGGAATGTATACAGTTTCCCCTTGTTCATTCAAATGTTGATTTCTCTACCCCACTTGTTGTAAGTAACAATTAATATTTGCTATTGATATATCTTCTGGTAATGCTGCTGTTAGTCCTAAACAGATGTATAACTAAATTACCACACAGAGACTGGACTTATTTAGTTAACCTAGAACACAATGCCGGGCAATCGTTACTCCATCCTAAACCTCCAACCCCTTATAGTTTCCTAACATTTAGATTTTACCCATTATATTTGCTTTTACTGATATCTTAGGTCCAGTCCATCTCTCCATGTAGTTCCTAGAACTCTCCTCCAGCTCTCTCTCCAAGCTCCCTCTCATCCCTTCTCCTCCCATGCCTCCCACTCATTTCCTGCCCTCTGGCTCCTCCCATTGTACAACATTGTGGCTAGTTGTTTTATTTTGGCCTGTTTACACACAGTTGATACAGGATGCTCAGAGTACGTATCACAATG